>NW_020271748.1:723130-769219 GCF_003268045.1 Sipha flava
ACACACACACACACACACACACACACACACACACACACACACACACATTCTTACACACATTATAAACTGTGTTCGGAACAACTTCACACCGATCGTTTTGAGGCCGTGGGCAGCTTATACATATTTTAATCGCGTTCAACCTACTTAAATTTATTTTATTTTTTGTCACTAAATAATAATAATAATAATTCTAGTTTGTCAATAACGCGTTAACAGCTTGTCCAACATTGAATAAATAAAGCGAATAATATGTATTTTTATGTATTGTGAGAAAATTCCGTATACATATATGAGTGCGGAATAAGACTTAAAACACTACATGCACGCACACGCGCACCCACACACATACAAGCCAATTATTTTATATGTTTTCTAGAGCACGTGTCTATACGTGTCTACATAATACAACACGTGTGTTGGTGTTGAGGCGACGACAGATTTATCTTTAATGACAATAAGGCATTAAACAGCTCCTTGCTGTGGGACGTCTCATTAAAAATGTCCTACATTTTTGTCTACTATTACAAATACCGTACTGTAAAGTAGTATAATATAACTAAAAACCAAGAACTACTACCTATATACCATTATATGCCACTGCTACACGACTACTATTAAACGTTTACGTACATACTCGTTCATAAAGTATAATTTAATTTTTTTCAGCTCAATAACGTTTTCAACAATATTCATTTGCAACTTATATGGTTTGAACGTAGTTGAGGCTTGGCAACTACTATTGATTAAATACTCACATCAATTCTCCTCGATTTGTTAATATTATCATGTGAATTGATGCGCGCCATTCCGTTGATAGATCAACAATTATTTTATTCGATTTTGTTTGACAACGAAACCATTTTCAAAATAAGGACACGTCGAAAAGTTATATAACAAAATGCATTAGTCATCGATTTTGTGTAAGAAAAACATGATATATTTATTTGAAAAATAAAACCGTTTCATTATGTTTTTGTACGCGAGAACTGCGGTATGCTACGTTTTATGATTACGACTGTATGCTTAGAATATCGCATAAATCCTTTAAGCGGGTTAAAAATATTGTTCAAACGCGAACGATAAAAAAAGATACAAATATAAAATAAATAGAAAATTAGGCATATATTCGTGAAACGTATATAAAAACAGTACTTGAAAGCTTTATTTGCTACGAATATAGGGGAAGGTTTTATTTTTATTTTTTTAAAGTATAATGTTTTCTATTTTCGTTTAGTCCAAACCCTTATTCCGTTTCGTAGAGAAAGAGGAGAAAAAAAAACTTGAAGAATTTCCCATTAGGAATAAAGGCCTGGCCCGGTGATCAAAGTAGCAGCAGATGAGAAAAGTTTATGTTGTCCTTTTTCTTGATGGAAAATCAAAATTACATCCATACCGCTCACAATATAGCAATGCACGGAGAACGTAAAATGTAACGATCTTTTATGGTTATACACTGCAAGCGTGTATATGGACCCCCCACCAAAAGATTTTATCGGTCACAACGAAAACGGTGATTCCAGTCTTTCATTACGACGTGTCATACCACATTGAACTTATTATTAATATTATTGCTATACTCTGTCCACCGAAAAAAATCGGTTCACTTGCACGACCATTACATTAAGTACAAATATATATATATATAGGAGAGAGAGAGAGAAAAAGGAAGTAATGTGTTGTTTTTACGACCAAAGAGCAGTGTGACGTGTACATCACGTGGAAAAAAAACTGCCACTCGTATATACTGTGTTCCGTACTCGTAAACCATCAAAAAAAAAAAAAAAGATTTATCATCGTACGCGCGAGAATAAAAAAAAAAAGCCTCGCAAATTTCTCAAACCCAACGAAATGTGATACTAACCTACATACAGAGTCCATAGTTTGAGTCGTAGGACGTTTTTGAGACTAATATATTATACACAGATTCAACATTCCCCAATCGACAGTTAATAAAATGTCTCGAGAAGAACGAGTTGTCGAAAAATAGATTCACGTTTATAACACGTAGAAAATATTATCTATCTTGAGGGTGATGAAGTTCAGTATCGTTTTTAGTGCGTTTATTTCACGAATTATCAAAGTGAGTTTGATTGGGTATCATAGATATGTTACCGATGAATGCAAAAAAACCGTGGACCATACGCTGCTCTGACGAGGAATTTTTTGATTTTAATGTGTTCCGGCATTTGAAAAAAAAAAAACTTACTGATACGTGATATGAAATTTGAAATGTGTATTACGTTGCCGTTAAACTATTGCAGTAAAGAATAGTAAAAATTTAATTTTTTTTTCTCCATATATTAATATAAAACCGTTTTTGTATAGCTACAGTTTTTTTTTTTTTTTTTTTGAAAACTCTATAAATTGTCCGAGAAACCGACCGTTTAACGTCGTAAATGTCATAGCATATATAAAAGCAAAACGGTTACACGGCCCATTCCAGATTCATTTAAAATATCACGCAGAAACGATTTACTGCAATGTGCTGATTGCACGCGTACGGTTTTATTAATAATTGTGCACCGGTTCAAATATTGTACGCTACCTAGTCGGCTGCATGTTTTCATAAAACTCCAAACTTTACATACAATTTACATAAAAATTAACACGTAGGCATGTGTACAGCTTACCGTCTCCAGTCTTAAAATGTGCATACGGTATTCGTACAGTGTACTGTAACAATGCGTGGTTGTATTGACAATATTATAGCTCACCAACTCGCTTGCATTGATAACGATGTATTGCATTGAAAAAGAAAAAAATTAAACTCTGATATACATTTTAATAACTAAATAACCAATGATGTGGCTAATATATCCCTACCGATGTTTATAAAGATTATTCATTTGGTTTCTTCGTGAATACGACGTAACACAATCTATGTAGGTATATATATTGTTTAAATATCTATATTGTACCTATAATATCTACATTGATTATCATCCTTATTCAACTGTTCATTTTATTATATTGTTTTAATTATTATGTATACCAATTAAAAGCATTTTGTGAACAAGATTATTTCTGGACCTTCCAATAGTTTTTAATTCGAAAATGCTTGTGATCATTACTGATATTCAAATAAAAAAAAAATAAAAAAAATACGTAAATTATTCCGTGTTAACAATATTATAGCCCTCGATTCTCAATGCACGGTGACTCCATGATCAAAATCTTGCAATATCAATTAGCGGTGATATGCAAGATTATGCGCGCAGCGTAATGGACGGTCTGCATAACTATTCTGTCATCTATATTATGATTTTGCAGTTAATAAGTTTACTTTAATACTAATGGAACATTACTATCACAGTTTCGTTGTTATACAATTATCTAAAACAATATTTACGTGTCACAGATACCATTTGCCTATTTTGTCAACACAGCAGCAGACAACCGATTCGGTAATTATATATTTTTCTCGATAATTGAACGGAAAATGTAGATTAAAATAATTTCACGTACATTATATTATTAACAAAAGTATTGAGGCAGGTTTTCACTCCTCATTCTTATATAATCCACGAAACCTGTTCGATCTTTCATTCTGAGCTCCGTTAACAATGTATTTGATCTACCTAAAATATTTCGTCTTATAACCCAATCTCGCTTCCATATTTTTCTTTTCTTTTTTACGATTATTATAAATCATTTGGTTTGCACACTTTTGAGCTAAGATTCCATGAACCAATAATACTACGTACTTGCTATGTAGACTAGATACGTCTGCTAATTCCTAATCCATTTTAACTACTGATGAAAATTACTTAAACAGACATTTTTGTAGTGTAAATACTTAAATATGTAAATACATCAGTGCTCGAATCAAAGTTACACTAATTTGTGGTTCACGAAATTGGCTAATTCAATAAGTGTGAATCGGCCTTTTTTCATGCAATTTCGAGTATAATCAATGTAAATATAATTGGTTTTTCAAAAATGTTGAACAAAACGTTCTTTTTTTAATAATTACCAGTAATATTTATTTGTTAAATGGTACAAGGCTACAGATAAAAAGAGTTACGGAACAATATAATCGTGACGACCATCCTCACGGGGCCAGCAGTAAGAAAATTTGCTTATATTCCACGGGTACCAATGATTCCGAAAGATTTGCCAATATCGTTCAAAAGGTTGCAGTTTCCAGTCAAAGTTTCATTTGCCCTCATGATTAATAAGTCCCAGTGTCAAACCTTCTCTTTAGTGGACATTGACTTGAGAAAGGAATGTTTTTACCATGGGCAATTATATATATTGGCTTATCTCAAGTGGGAAAACCAGAGAACTAATTCATTATTTACCAAAGAAAAGCACAACACCAAATGTAATATACAGAGAATTTTCACACAATTAATTCACCCAATACATACTAGAATTCAACAAGAAATAAAATAATCATCAAATAAATCGTTAACACTCAGTACTAAGTACTACACAAGATAATTTTATTTTTTATTTATCACAAGTAAAAATGCTTGACATTCGACGAAGTGGACCCAAGTCAGTTATTATATTTATATATATATATATATATATATATATATAATATTTCTATTTAATTTAAATATACTTAATAGTAATCATAATAAATTTACTGTAGATAAGAGAGTTATAATTGCAAATAAAATGTTTAGTAATTCTTAGTGCAAATTTTTACTGAACCTAGTTTTGAACAATTTTATTATTTTAGAATAGTAAAATGATGAAATGAAGTACTTATTATTACGAAAGGTCGACTACAACAGTCCTCAATATAACTTAAATATTATTTCTAATGATTAATTACTTATTTATTTATATACTGTATTGATCATATTGAGTGAAATAATTTAATCACGTAGTGGACGCCGCTAACCAGGTAGTTTACTTTATAAACACGCATTTCATGATTTTCAATATTCTGATAAATAATATAAAATATTTATTCTGTTAGTTAGAAATATTTAATTTAATTTTGTTTACGTTTTTATTCACAACTAATTTCCGAGTTTTAATTACGATGTGGTGTTTTCATCGATTAGACGACGAACACAAATGTACACCGTAGTGTTTATTTCGGATTTAACGTTTCGGTGGAAAAGGGAAGGTATCAACGATTTTCAGCGTCCATAATAATGAACTGCCATTGTTTTTTACAAACTTAAACTGTCCATTAGGTTATTGATTTCGAAAAAAATACGATACACATAATTAATATATATATATAATAACGTTAGAGGTTTATTACCTACTCAAATACTTTGTTTTATATTTAGGTACTATTATTACGAGCAGATAACTGCTTTAATGATAATAAACGAGTGTATATATGGAATTTCTGAATTTCTCTATTTGCTTTTTTCGATAGTACTTTTATAAGCTACATTTTCAATATAACATGTGTGACGCATTGATAAAAAAACATGAATGTAAGAATAATGATAATTTATATAATGTACGCATACATATACGCAATATCTAAACGGATCTAGGGAGTATTAATTTTTTGCAGGTGGGAGGAAAGAACTCTCTGAAATTCTGAAACAATCACAGACTATATCCGAAGAATAACGTACGTGAATGTTTCCGTGTCCACATCATACAGAGTAAACATAATATCTAGGTAAACGGACGTGGTGTTTATTATTTTATCTTCGCGTCATCGAATTGTCTGCTGGCCCTATGCAAACATCACATGAATACGCGGGCGCGTTTCGTCCTCGGCAATCGTTTTTCAAACGTTGGCGATGGCAGTAGACGTTGATATTCAGTGTACAGAAAAATACGAATAATCGTCACACACGCGAGAATCGAGTTCAATATCGATCAAACGACGCTTCCGTTGCGGCCGTCAGTGGTAATTTTCTCGTGCGACTCGATTTACCTTTCCATCCATGTTTTTCACTACCCCCTCGAACCTCCTCTCTCGAACAACCGAATAGGTATTATACTATTATATGGCGTGAGCTCACACATACACACACACACACACACACACAAATGTACACAAACACGCACGCGCACACTTGATGGTGTGGACTACCGAACACGCAAAAAATAAAGGACAGACCCAAATGTAGGAGTTGGTGAGTGGGAAAAGAATCCATTAGACAAATTATATGTATACACGTTAAGGTACACGTGTACACGACATAGACTTAGACCTTTGAGAGCAGGAAAGAAGGGGGTGGGGTTAAGCGCGTATCTCTCGATTCAGACCCTGCATGTCACGAACAACTGTCATGTATTGCACAGCGATACGCGACGGTTTCGAACACGACCTTTACATGCACCCCGTGTGCACGAGGATTTTCCAACCGTACGTTTTATGCCTAAATCGAAAAAACGTTCGAATCGCGCTGCGCTCAAAAACAGGCAACAACGCTCGTTTAGTATTACCACGACGGTGGTACGACGGTTTCGACGACTAGGATCCCTGTTTGTCCGTTAAGTCCGCTAACCGGAAACATATTTTGCGGGGAAACAACTTTTTCCCAAATACGCACGCACGCGTGGAACTACTGTCCGGGGATCTAATTAGCGCTTCGTGCTAGTTTCGGAAGGAAAGGACTACCGCAATGCCGAATCCCCAGACCAACGACCAACGGCTTGGCGCCGGTGACGGAGAGAAGCGCGGAAGTCGATGAACACGATGCGGGAATCTTGTGTTGTCTATGGACCATCAGCATCAGCCGCAAACTTTACCTTTTGGAACCAAGCAGGGACGTCTCCCCACCCCCTCTCACTGTTCACTAGGTTTCACCCTGGGTGCGGGATTTGTTACTGTTTAGCGCTGGTCCCACAACCGTCACGTTGCAGCCGAAGTAGACACCTCATTATGCAGCAAGCCATTCCGACGTATGATAGTGTGATAGTGCTCCCCTCACCAGTAGTACCAATTAGATTTTTAGTAGATATTGGTCGATCAACCCGACCCTCTACTTACAAGTATCTCCCGCTATTTTAATCAAAGGGTTGAGTGGCTAATGGTGGGCAATACCCTTTAGTCGCCTCTTACGACAAGGCTGCTCCCATATTATTTTGCCTGGTGACAAGGGAGTTACGAGTATAGGCATGTACAGTGAATGTATCTGATTACACATAGTTATTTGATAAACTCGATTGTGTTCAATATTTTAATAATATTTATCTCTCATTGATCAATAGTATCATAAAATTATTACGAAAAGAGGTAAGAATCAACATTGTTCGAGACGGATTCTTATACGAACGCGGATCAATTTTGAATCATCAACTTCTGCAGTGATATACACACTCGCGTCTTAGCTCAACCGGAAACCATGCGCAACAAGCCTCAGCGAAATTCATGGGTGTGCATGCACTACGATATAGACTCATTGTCGTTTAAACATCGACGAATGGTATCTTATTCTGAATGAAAATGATCAAAACACTCATGCAAAATAATTTTTGCTTAAAGAAATAGAACTTCATTTATCGATTTGTTCGACTTTTTGAACTTTTCCTCCTCCTCCTCGTAGATTCGATTGAGATTTTAAATTTTGACCACACCAAAGTACTTTTATTGAAATAATATCAAAATATTGTAATGCTAATTTATTATCATTTATTAGTTAATTTCAATATTCATTGGACCAGGTGAACGACAAACTCAAATATAAAAAAAAAAAAACAATTATTTTTCAATTTTAATTTTTATAATTCGACAGTAAAATATTCGGAATTTTATCACCGAATTCCACCAAAAATCTGATATACAAAATTGTTATAATCTACAGCTTTAAAATTAATTATTTTTGTCACGTACTTTTTAAATATGTATATATATAGACAGTTGATGACTACTAAAATGCTATTTGTATAGGTATATAATATAATCTTCCTATGTGAATGGGATACTTTTTAGCGCAAATTGATTCAGATTGACATATATCGAAGTACACTCGTTTATAGCCGTCGATTCTAGTTTCACGAACTCTGGTTATAAGTTATTTATGATAATAATTCACAGAAAAGTTAACGCTATGACGTACCTACTATATATTAGTGTTGAGTAGGGAGAAATTTAAAAGTCAGATGGAAATCGAAAAAAAATAACCCACAAATAAGGATTTGAAATGATTTCGAAATTTTTTTATTAAATTAAATTATAAAATATTTTATCAATTTTTAGTTTTTTATATTATAAATATTATTAAAATATACAACATGAATATTATAGTATTAAATTAATAACTCTCTCCTAGTTAGTATGCATTATTTAATTGGTACATTATTTTATAAAAAAAAAAAAAAAACCCTTAACATAATTAAGAAAAATTAAACAAATTTTTTTGCTTATAATATTTTGTAGTTTTGGTGTGAAAAACATGTGTTATTCAATATGATTTTTTGTGAAGCATAAACATTTGTTGGTGACTATAAATAGATTTTCTAATTCTTTATCATCCATATTTTATTTTCTAAATCCTGAAATATTGGATTATTTATAGAATTTCTGGATTTAGGAAATAATTTGATTTTCTTATTGTTTTCCTGAGGTATGAGATTCCTTACTCACTCTTAATATATATATATATATATATAAAACATAACAGCAAATCGCTGTGTAAAATTTGGAACTATGTACATAGTGAATTAAAAAAAAATACGTACATTAACTATATATGGTGATCTGTAGGAGACCTATGGAACCTTAACCACCACAAAAATTATTTATTTGAAGTTAAAACCAGTTTTGTGCTTAGATAAAAAAAAATTATCTAGATACAGATAAGATATCTGGATTTAAAATTATCTAGATATTTCTAGATTAAATCACTTTGATCTAGATATAGATAAATAAAATAATTTTTATCTAGATATTTATATAAGGCATCAACGTTTTCATCTGTTTGTAGGCAAACTCTTTTGGCCTTGGGTAATGATTGTATTATGTAACGATCCATTTCAAAATATGAAATTGAAAGTCATAGACAAAATTATGAAAAATATGAAAACGGTCTGAAGATAAACACTAAAAACGTTGTGGATGAGAGTGCGCTGCGTACAATAAACGTATGACGTGTTCATCTGAAATATTTTTTAAAAGATCAAACGGATTACAATATTATTATTGCCATTGAAAATATTGAATTTTAATATGTATGCATTTGTGCATCAAAGAGTAACAAAATAATGCACTAAAATTTATAAGACATGCATATTTATTTCAACAAAACTACTAAATAAATTGTATATGTAATTATATGCACATAAAAATTTCATTTTATCTTTTAGTTCTGACAATTTAGAATATATTATAATTTATAAAATATTTGTATTTCAATTTAAAACATAAAATGTATAATTTATTTAATTATAAATTAATTAGATAGACACAGCCTTACATTGTAATATAATATTTTTTTTGATGTTACGAACATTTTACTCGTGTTTGTTGTTCGAAAGTAGATTTTTTTGGCATCAAAAAGCTAATGTTATTAGAGCATACTTGAATAATTCATGATAACAATTGTGATACCAATTGTCTAGTTACTTTAGATACTTTATTAATTTAAATTGTTTTTTATAAAATGTTATAAAAAATATAAAATGTTGTCGTAGGGAAAGTGGCGTTCTCATCGTCCAGTGCACCTTGGTGTATTCTAGCAGTCCTACCCTGACCTTCATTGGTTGGGGTAGTCTGGTTCTCCAAGTTGGGGGTTGAGCGTGGGTTTAACAGTCCCACCTTGTAAAAAGTCATATGTTATGATACCATCAAAAAATCAGTCCCGGGCACAGAGGACTGAATATAAGTTAGGATATGGAAAACGGAATATAGAGTTAAAGATTGCGACGTAGAATATAACAAGCCTTTTTCGTACTGGGTCTTGCCAAAATCTCGTAGATGTACCGGATACGTACGGAATAAAAATTTCAGCACTAGGAAATTCGTTGGATGGGTACAGAACAATTGAAAGTTGCGGAGTATGTAATCATCTATTCAGGATTGGAGAATATATAATTTTTTGGAACTGGTTTTGCTATTCATAAATTTCTAGAACCATACGTTAAAGAATTTAATCCTGTGTCGGAAAGGATTGTAATTTTGAGAGTTAATACAACTCCGATAAACACGATGTTAATATGCGTGCATGCACCAACTGAAGTAAGCACCAACAACGACAAAGACCTCTTTTATAAAGATCTTGACAGAGTTTATGACAAAACACCAGGAAATGTAATTAAGATAATCTTAGGTAATCTAAATGCCATGTGTGGGAAAGAGAATCAATTTCAACCAACAATAGGAAAGAAAGCATGCACCAAATTAGCAACGATAATGGGTTGAGGATCATATCTTTTGCATACTCAAAGAGTACGATAATAAGTATCACAACTTTCCCCCATAAGAAGATTCACAAGGGAACATGGAGATCGCTGGATGGTAAAACAATTAATTAAATAGACCATGTTCTTATTCGGAGAAAGTTTCGGTCATATATTGTGGATGTAAGAAGCTGTCAAGAGGCAGATTATGATATGAACCACTTTTTGCTGATGTCAAAATTTAAAATAAAACTACAAGGCCACAACAATTTAGAAAGAAGAAGGAACCAGTTTAATGTAAATTTAGAAGCGTTAAAAAATATAGACACAGAGAAATTATGCACATAAAATCAGTAATTATTTTAGAAACCTCAAAGAGCAAGATATTGACTCAGATTGGAACCAGGCTATAAATATTATAAAGGAATTAGCAGACCAAACTATAGGAAAAACTGATAACAGAAAGAATAAGAAAAAATGATTCAATGTGGTCTGTTGTAAAGCAATCGTGGCACGGCGTTTAGCGAGAGAAAATTATAATAGATCAGGTGACCAGTTTAGCAGGGAAAAGTATGAAAAAGAAAGAAGAACGTGTAAGCGCATATTACAGAGAGAAAAGAGAAGTTTCTTGAATGAAATATTACAGGACGCAGAAAAAGATAGATCACAAGGTAGCATAAGACATTTTTTTTAAAACCATTAAAAAATATAGTATATTCGACCCATTCCTGAAAGCCATAAAGAATAGTGAGGAGACAATACTTATGGAGCTGGAAAAGAAAATTATAAGATGGAAAGGTTAGTTAATCTTTTGAATGGCACAATACCTAAAGACCAGATAGAAAATGCAAAATATCAGAAAACGGAACCTTTTGTGAAAGAAATATCCAAGGAAAAAGTCAGGGAAGCAATTAAAAACCTTAAAAAGTGGAAGGTACCAGGTTCCGACAGCATATCATCGAAATTCATAAAATATGGTGGAAAGGATATTTATAACTTTATGTACAGGATATGTCATAGGGTATGGCTGGAGGAAGTAATATCAAAACCTGGAATGAAGCAATAATTATACCCTTCCATAAGAAGGGTGATAAAACTGAATGCATCAACTATAGAGGGATATGCCTTCTAAATTCAGTATACAAAGTTTTCTCTAAAATTCTATTAAACCGTTTAATATCTTATGCAGAAGAATGCTTAGGAGAGTACCAAAGTGGTTTTTGTAAAGAAAGGTCATCTATAGAGCAGTTATCGGTAATAGTGTAAATAATAGAGAAGAAATATGAATATCGTCAATACATATGGCAAATGTTTGTTGACTTTAGGAAAGCTTATGACCAGTGTTAGGAATAGATAATACAAAATTTATCTAGGTATAGGTGAAAGATAATATGTCCAAATTCATATAGATAAAGATAATAGATAAAAAAAATTAAAATATCTAGATAAAGATAAAAGATATAATTTCATTTTTATCTAGATAAAAAAAAAAGATATTTTCAAAAAATGTTATTTTTTGGTCAATATTTTATATTCTAATAATATCTATTAAGACTCAATTATAATCATTCTTATTAATAGGTACCAAGGTCTTTAATGTTTATTGCAGTAATGTAGTGTACCATTAAATAGTAATTATATATAATGTACCATGTTCAATGATAGTTAATTACTAAATTGTTAAAAAAAAAAAAATTAAAATTCCTCTGTACATATTAGGATGGCTAAAGAATATATAAAAAATGATTTTAAGTTGACATTATTATTTTCCATATTATATTAATTTAATGATTTTCATTATTCTATAAGTAGTTACGACTTTACGGGTTCCAAAAGTAAATTAATGACTATTCAACGTATGAGTGACATGTGTATACTAAAATCAAATACCTACTATATTTGGAACTCCCGTGGAAAAATAAGAAATTCATTTTAAAAATACCAAAAATATTTTCCCGACATGAAAATACAAACAAAATGTCATACAAAGAAATAATAATTACTCATTAATAATACACGAATTATGATTATGAATACAAAATCTATATGTATAAGAAATTCAGGTTATTTACAGAATTTATAATTCAAGAACTACTAGACCGATTTTGAAGATCTCTAATTTATTGGATTCGTCTCCATACAAAAATAAAAATAACTCTAATCTTAGTAAGAATACAGACAATTATCTAAATAAGTAAACATTTTATCTTAGATAAGTAATTAGATAATTTAGCGTTATTTATCTAGATAAGATAAAAACTGAAAAAAAATCTATCTAGATAAGTCTTAACACTGCTTATGACAGCATTCATAGAAATAGCCTGTACAACATAATGGAAGAATTTGGATTCCCAAAATTTAGTAAATCTAACCAAACTGTCGATGGAAGGAGTGTAGTACCAAGTCAGAGTAGAAATTACTGTGTCAGAAGCATTTAAGGTTGAAACGGGACTAAAACAGGGGGACGCACTATCCCCATTATTATTCAACATAGCTCTAGAAAAGGCAGTAAGTGTTTTGCAAAATGAAGCAAGAGGAATAAGCGTTGATGAATATCATATAAAATTGCTAGTTTTGCAGACGATCTTAACATCATAGGAGACCCATTGAATGATACAGTGAAAGCTACTGAATCATTAGAACACACAGCAGAATGTATAGGGCTACACATAAACGCAGGCAAAACAAAATTAATGGAACTCTTAGCATAGAAACATCGCTAGATGTATTGGAGTTGCTACCATATGAAAAAGTCGAACAGTTTCAGTATCTAGGCATATTACTTAATACAAAAAATGATCGGACCCATGAGATCGGGGCGAAAATAACAAAAGCAGAGAAAGCATTTTTTGCTTTTTTAAAGTTTTTTAAGTCTAAATTATTTTCAAAACGAACAAAAATAAGAATTATACATCAATCATAAGACAGATACTAACATATGGTTGTGAAGTATAGACTACTACAAGAATAATAGAACGTCGATTAAAGACTCTTTAAAATAAAATATGGAGAAAGATATGCGGCTGGGTAAGAGACCCAAGGGCAGATAAGTGGAGTAAGAAGTACAACAAAGAACTGAAGGAAGAATTAAAAATAATATCAATTAATGGGTTCATTAAGAGTCAAAGGATACAGTGACTAAGATATGTCATGAGGCAGAAAGTATTCTGCATCAGTAGATGCAGTAACTAAAATAGTACTAAATTGAAAATCAGAAGGTAAAAGGCCACGGGGTCGTCCTCAGAAGAGATGGATGGATGTTGTAGAAAAAGACTTGGAAAACCTTGGAGTACAAGATTGGAAAGAGATTGTGCAGGATCGTGATAAATGAAATGATTTGGCGATAGTGGCAAAAACTCTTGGAGGGTTATGAAAACCAGAAAAAGAAGAAAAAAATAAAAAATACATTTATATTCTTAAAATCCTGGAATGTGCAAAATAAATACAGTATTATCCGATTCAGTAGAAATGTGTATCGATTTTAACTTTGAATTGAAAAAATAGAAAAAAAAATTTACAATTTCATAAGCATCGGAGCCCTGCATTAATAGCCATATTATCGATGACCCCGTATAACCATGCGTACTGTATTGCCACACGAAATCAATAAATTAGCCACGCAAATATGAGATACACACCTATAAATATTTCACATTGCGTTATGTAAGATAAAATAATTTTTTTCTCCATACCGATGTTATAGTAGTGACGTGGTGATTTTCAACTATAATTTTGGCTATCGTTCAGCTCCATCGTGAGTATTGTCGTGAATTGAGTATTGTAATTGAATATTGTGCGTGCGTATTTTTTTGTGAGCTCACGCGCGTGTGTTTGCGTTTGTGTAAATACAAGATATATTATAATTATAGACTATAGTGTTCTTCGTACAGCGTGGTAATAGGCACCTTGTTTCGATTTCCATTCGTGTAAACGTTCCATTCCGTACGATATGATGTCGCGTGCAAAACGTTAGCTTAGCAAATCGTACGACGTAGCCCCGTACTGCGGATGTAACGAGTAATGCGTGTATTTCGAAGGTACTTTCTATCGAGCCGATCAGCCGGTTATACAGGGTGTCCCGCAAATCTAATAGAACCCGATATCATATCTCCTGGGATAATGTAGAATATCGATTTTTTCATTTTTATACAAATCGCATAGGAAAGGAATAGCAAATATTCATAAATATTTATATGTATTCATACATTAAACTGTTATGTTTTGGAAAAAATTAAAAAAAAAAAGTTAATTATATTCAATAATTTTCAAAAAAGTTGAATGTTATGTAAAAGTGTATTAAATGTATACCCAATTATGTTTTTATATTATCTAATATATAAGCTTATAATGCACAGAAAAATTGCACACACAAAATGGCGAGACGTGCAACTACGCCTTTATCAGCGCTACTATCAGAAACGAAATTTGATGACTATTATTTAATTTTATTGTTATTTTTCATCATTAATAATTAGAAGATATTTTTTTTTTTATCATAATCACAACCATTTTATTAAAAACGAATACGAAATAAAATAGTTATCTTAAAAAGTATAGCATAAAAGAGCGAAAAACGTCTATTTATTTTCTTTTCTTTACAATATTTTTCGACACAAAAACAAACAGCCTTTGACTACCACCACGTATTACCTATCGAGTTTTTGCCACTATTACTTCGTTTATTGCGGAGGAAACAAAACTGCTC
Source organism: Sipha flava (assembly GCF_003268045.1). Taxonomy (NCBI): domain Eukaryota; kingdom Metazoa; phylum Arthropoda; class Insecta; order Hemiptera; family Aphididae; genus Sipha; species Sipha flava. Next base: position 738,108 of record NW_020271748.1, read on the forward strand.
TTTGTTTCTGTTGCCCCGGCCCCAGCACGTCCTGGAGTAATGCTTCGAGAGGAGTCTCTTAAGTATTATATATGCCCTACATGTACACACACACACACACAAGTTCATTTTTAAATCAGGGAAGGGTCCACATTGATGTCATCCATTATATGTTCTGCATCCTGGATGTATTTTGCACCATAAATTACTGTTATTTTATTATTATTATTATAACACGACCATCCACACAAAACACGTTTTCCATCAAATATCACACCCAAAACCCGAAAATCTCATCAAAAATATTGTTATTATTAATATTGTTACTGATATATAATATTAAAACGTACAATAATTTGGCGCGTAGTTTCACGTTACTAACGTACCGTACACAAATTTGCGTTATAACACAACATGTAGACTTAACGCATGTATAAGACACTATAGTATTTGAAGCGTACTGCAATGAGTACGAATATTAATTATTTAAATATATAAGGAAATTCTCGGAAAACCAACCAAACAGCAACGACAAATGTATTTTATACTTATTTCAAGTGATGTGTGTTTACACATCGAACAAAAATATAATAAATAAGGAAACTCGTTCGATAAACGTTTTTTTTTTTTTTTACTACCAAAAGCACGCAATATCATTTTAGTTACTATCGATGATTTTCGTATTGTAAATGGTGCTTCAAGAATATGAATTCTTTTAGTGTTTTATTTTTTTCATAAAACTATAGGTATTTTGTAATGAAAATTATATACATAGAATATAATTTACACCGATTTTTTTTTCCATCGGATTTAATATTATTATTGGTTTGGATAAATTACAGTTTAGTTTTTCAGAATTTATGGTTTATTTATAATAATTGTTGATATGAGAGAAAATCGCGAGACCAAATACTTCAATACGCTTTACAAATCATAATTGAAACGTATATAATATAAATAGTTAATTATCTTATTACAATTTTTGTGTGATAAGAGGAGCAGAAACACTAGTAGTTTGTACACGTGAGTACTTCATAAAATAAATATATGCGTTCAACAAATGCCGTTATGTTAAGAAACCAATTAGCAATTACAAGATTTTTGATATGTTGCGGTCGAATGATTGATTGTAACAATACATCATGGATAATGCATCATATGGTGGCATCCTGACAAGACTTAGAATAAATACGATCACAGTGAGTTCCTCATTGAACGAATAGCTAAAAGCGCAGAAAAATTTAATATACTTCATATGAATATTTAATATATTAGGTTTCTATTAAGGATTACGGTCTTATTCGAACAATTAAAAATTGCTTGACCAACAATTCACCATTGTTCTTCTTTTAAGTAACAATATCAACATGTTATAGTATACCCTTATTTTACAATTTGTTTTTTTTTGTTGTTTTTGGAAGGGTATAGGAAGACTTCTAAAACTCTAATAAAATGAATTGTAAGCAAACACGAAAGCTTGAGAGGCCTTATGGGATACGGTCGAGGTGAGTATTGTGGTAGTTTAAATGCGTGGATAAGAAAAACGACAGGATACAAAATATTTGAAAGGTCATTTGGTTACATAGAAAAAGGTCTGTCTAAACTGGTCAATAGAATCGTATACGTGTGGAGGGTCGTTATAATCAATATAATCTATTTAACTTGAAAAGGGAGAATATACATTTTTTATAATTCTCAAGCAATTTTCATAACAGCCCATTCAACATTCAATAAAACGGGTCTACAATACAATTATAAGATTACAAAACTAATCGTATTTTACTTATTTAAAATTAATTTTCATATTCAAAACAGATTAAATGTGTAATAAAAAATATTAAAAAAAAAAAAAAAAATAAGAAAAGTAAATAAAATACTTACAGATTAAATAGCTTTTATAATATAATATTTTGAGTTATCCTTATTAGAATCTGAACAAATAAATGTATACATAGCGTGCATAAAAACAATATCGAACTGTGAAACATTTTATTATTGTTATATACTTGCATGATCAAATTTTTTTTTATAATAGCAAGCCACAACGGAGATATTAAAATAATTATTTGGTATATGTGTACAACAATTTATGTACGATCAAACTTAGTGATAGAGAAAATAAAATAACGACTATTTTATAATTTAAAAATGTCTTTCAAACGTATGTTTAATGTTTTACGGTCTTTAAGCCAGTTTAAAGACAACATGCATCGGTCGAAATATTTTATTCTCATGTGTCAAAAAAAAAAAAAATATAAAACGTAAAATTACAAATCTACCGATCGACAATTATTCTCTTTTGGTACACAATACTTTCATTGGCTTCATATATTAAAAATATAAATACAATTTAAAATATTTTTCCCCGCAATACAACTTATGTGGTTATATCCGATCGACTTATCGCCTGCGAGAGTGCTTTAGATACGATGGTGGCCATCTATACAGATAAGATTGGCAAGACATTTTGTAGCGCCATGAGGAATTATGCAAAATTTTCACTACAGTAAAAACGTGCTACTGTACATGAACTTCGATCAATGCTCATCATAGTCACTGATTGCTGGTTTGAAAAGCATGATATCCGATGAAATCGTATAGCGGTATAACAACACAATGATCACATGTTTATCATTCCACCTGTCGACGAGTAACAGTTGATCTAAATACAACCACTTATTTTGACGCACCCTGTGCATAGATAAATCTAATTTACGCTTATTATGTACAACTCCTCCGTGCATGTACAAATGGTGAGTACACATGGAAAACGCACTAATGTGAATTCGATTTCTGACACAATTGAAACATGTACGTTGTGCGAAAGCTATGTGCGCGTGTGTGTTCAAATACATAAAAATATATTTATATTTAAATAATGTATTTCGATTTAAATTTGAGGTCGGTTTACCTTTACCGTGTGTATAAAACTTATATATATATATATGCGGATCGGCTCGGAATTCAACCAACGAGAATATGGAAGGGGAGTCAAACACAAATAAAAATGTTGGCATTTAAAAAAAAAAATATTTCACACACGTAACATATGTGCATGTAACAATAATTATGACCCGTATATTTAAATATCCACGAAAAGCCAAGACCTTTTTACATTTGGCAACCACCCTGTTCACCAAAGTATATAGTTGCACACAAACAATGGGGTGGTGCATCGTGGAAACGAGTTTTTTATTGCTATAAAAAAATTATAAACATAAATATCATCCTATCAGGTGTGGTGTAAAGCGTTGGATCGTGGTTTAAAATCTACTTTAGTTTGCAAGTTCCTGGATGGCCATCCATCTGGGTTTTCAACAACGATGCTACAGTTTCTTAAAATCACGTGTTTCATAAACTAATAGTGACGATACCACCAACTATAAAACTTTAATTACTGTCGATCGCTTTCCATAGTTACTGAGATTATTGGATCGATAGAAATATTCAAAAACTTATCAACAAAGTTATTTCTAAAATCACAATCCACGCATAAATCATTCTCAAATATTTATTCGTGAATGGTTTTATTTTTTCACACTAACTATATTATACAGTTCTAATATAGTACTGATTGTATACATTAGTGTATATAACATGGTAACAGTAGGATACAGTATCATCCAAAACTCCAAAGTATTCGAGTATGTTTTGAGTTAGAAATATTTTTCTAAGTAGATAAATGTTGCGTTTATGAAAAAGAGTTTTTTCCATTAAATATAAGTAATACTTATGAATTCATAACTTTTTCAAAATAACAGAGTTATGAGATGATTTCAAATAAAAAAAAATTAGTTTAACATCGTTAGCTCTGTAAGGATCTTCATATTAAGTTTTTCACGTTAGCTGTTTTAGCAACTTCAAATTTGATATTTTAATATTGTAATTTATAGTTTTGTTTTGAAAATAAAATATTCTATATCAGTTAATCATAGGAAATTGAATGAGACGCATAAAATCCAGAGTTTACCTAGGTTTGAATAATTTTAGTACTCCCAAGTTCTGTATTCAATGTGCACCTATGGACTAGTACACCATAAAAACAGCCGCACTGCTATCCCCGTACAATGGCGATACAGGAAAATCAACAAAACAGATAATTAGCTTTATTCAGAGCAAAACATTTACAATATATTATGTAATAACCATGTCGGTTCCGCGTAAACGAATTTAAAAAAATTAATAATATATGCGCGTATACAATTACCCTCCTCCTTTGAGCATACGCGTCCTGTCCGAAATAATGTATACTGCAGAAGTAGCTCGAAAAAAACTAATTTTCTCGAAATTATGCAACTAATTTATAATACAACACACCTATATTTTTGTTTGCCGAGCAGTTATTACCATTTATTTTCGTATTCTTATCAGTCGAGTCCACCAACAATATCATGCGTTATTATCACCTGATATCAACGTGCTACAAGTGGACGGCCGTGTCTCATCCTGAAGTCAAAATATAAACGTACACATATACACACACACACACACACACACACACACATGTTTTTTAACGATACGTCTAACAGTTACAGGAAAAACGAAATATATTTTTTCCGCTCTCGTGGGGAACGGGATATTATGCCTGTAGTTTTTCTCGCAAATCCAAGTTAATAAGTCATCGTTTTTTGTTTTAACAAGAAAATCGCAGTTGTATCGACATTTAATAGTCAATAATATTTGTATGGAAATGCATCGAATATCTGAAACGATATGGCTAGCTTAATATCATCATTATTATTATTACTATTATTATAATTGTCAAATGTCAAAAATAAATAAAATTTTATGTAAAAGAAATATAATAACAGATAACATGTTCCAAAATAGTATAAGATATTTAATTAATTTTTACCATAGTATAATACTTCAAAATTTCACAAGGACATGCGTTTCAAACTATAAAAAATACTTGTATAAAAAACAAATGTGATTTATTCAATGTTTAAATATTATAACAATTAATAACAAATAATTGGTTTGATTTATGCATAAGAAGTGAAGTAAAATACTTATCAGAGTAGTCGGAATAAGCAAAAAATCACACCGAAATATTTAGTCAAAAATTGGCCACTACAATATTGTATTAATCAGAAAATGCTTATATTATAAACATAACAAACACGGTCAGTGGTATTAAATATTAAATTTTTAACGAACATATGATTATAAGTAACTAATTTATGAGAATAACTATGGTTGCTATAGCACTAAATAAATAATCCAAACGCGAATCAATTTAACTTTGCTATTTTCGATAAATTAATGCTTTAACGTAATAAAAACACCAGTTCATTGCGTCAGTGCATTTCCATCGTTATGAATCGTACTCGTTATACGCTTTATAGTGCTTTTTTGTAAAAACATTTCATATTTTCATAATCGATTATCATTTTTTATAAATATTATGAACTCATCATTGACGAACAGAATATTTGTCTTGAAAAATAAACAGATTATAATAACATCAATTTTGCGCATGTACTATGTTATTATCAAACGTTCGAAAATAAAACTTGGAAAATATAAATGTTTCAATAATTCAAAAGCATTGACATGATGTTTTTCATTTTTAACGTTTTCGTAGCGCCTATAAGAAAATTATTGTTTGTGTGAATGTTGTAAACGGCGAAACCTTGGTGATAATCGATTATACACGTTTTACATAATATTATAAATGATTTATATAAATAAAATAGTATTTGTTTCCACCTAACCGCGATGCGTTGGAGTTCAGTTCAACAATAAAAATAAGAAGATTAAAACGTTACTTTCAGGAGCACACGAACGCGAGCTACGTAATAAATTCAAACGGAGCACTTCAACTATAATCTCATGTACGATTCATACCATAATGGCTATATTATGATGTTGATTTAAGAAAAATAAAAAATTACAAAAAAATCTTGAACAAACCTTTTATCACGAACAGCAATATCATGAAATCGAATGAACACGCCCACATTTTGAATATACTACAAGTATTATTATATACGACGATGTCGTTTCGCGGTTTATTATTTCACTTTTTTATCGACATATTTAAATACACTTCATGTATTAGATGTATAATATTATACGCATCAACGTATATATATAATCCCGTGATAATAATAATATATGGTGTACAAAGTGTATGCAGTTAAATGTTATTTTCCATCGATACGATAAACACGACAAGAGACATAACGTAAATGTATATATTTATAAATTGCATGTGCGTGCGTGTTTACGAGACATGGTTCGTTAATATCTCGGAGATCGTTTCCTACGTTAAATACTCGAGATTGTTATGTAAATGATCGAGTTTTCGATGGGGTTTAAATTGAAACCCCAAATATGAGAGAACGATAAGAATGAACGACCGACGCCCCGTCTCCAGATCCTTCTCGCAGCCTCACCTGCAGCTGTTATTATATAGCCTCTCTCTTTTGTCGGTCGGAAATTGAAGTGAAAGGATGAGTTGGTCTAATTCCTACACGATATGCTGCGTAGCACACCACTGTCACTTCCATCGCCATTCCCCATCCCCCGTGATAACTACTCTCCTACGGAAGACGCACGCACGTATTTTCTATTCTTTATCGTGAACGTGTATCAACCCTCATACACTATGATAATTTTACCTTCGTCACCTCGAGTGCACCTGTATCCGTGCACTTATTCATACATATTACACGACCATGCGCTCCAATCGATGAAATGTTAATAATTAACCGTAACCGGGTATACAGGGCACGATGCAGCACATTCGTCGCTTAGTTACAATACGACAATTATACACAGGGACTATTATCAACAATTACGATATTTCCACAGCCCTCCACTTGACAATCGCCCATTTTCCGCAGTGGTGTTTTTTTTTTTTACCCTATTACCTTTTGACGGTTCCGTGAACTGTCATTGAGATGACGTATGACGGTGTTGTATATTATATAATGATCATTTAAACAGCGAAAAACTTGCCAATTATTATATATTAATATTTTATATCGAATGAATAGAGAATATAAAATAAAAAATAACCGAGTAAATACACTTGCATATTATATTATAGGTTTAAAATTTCCTTTGACCGAATGGTACTGGGATTTTTAGCGACACATCTATCCGCTCAAACCGGACGTTTATATGCACACCAAACATTTTACCATAACCTTTATGTATTAGATATATAGTATTTTTAGATTGAATTTATATCTCAGTTTAATGGTTCGAACTCACTGAGAGTCAAGCCGGTGTTTCTCTTTTTACGACTGCTGGCACATAAAATCCTAAATGTAAAACTCCGGCATGGCTCTATCTCCTTTGTTTTTTTATTTCGGTCTGTTTTCTCCCTCTGATATTCGATTCAAATATACGGAGACTAGTAACTGCGAAATGCATGCGTTTCAGACTCCTGGTTTCATGTTAATTAACATCCACCTCAATAAAATGCAAAATAATAAACCTAACCAGGCAAATCGAAGAATTAATTCAGATTTCGATGTGATTTATCCACCTGAACAATCCTAATATTGAAACACTCTGCAGTTATATAGTAATAACATTTTCCATGCTATATTTATATAAGTTTATTTAACCGCGGCTTATCAGTTTTTCATAGGTAGGTAAGTAAACAATAAATAATGTAAGACAAACTATTAAGACGATTTTTACCTACGGATTAAAAGGATAAAATAAAAGATGAATAATTGAAAAATGTGAATACATACAATCATTTTTTAATTTTTTCAAGCAACACAAAATTAAAATTTTAAAATCTTTTTAAACTAGCACATATTAACACAAATATTATACGTTTCATTTATAACCATATATTTATCAAATAATTCGTTTGATCCATTAATTTGAAATTAACACTAAATATACTGACGTCCTTTTAATATTGAACGTGAAAGTAAATTATTTTTACATAGCTTCAAAACTTTTTTTGTTAGTAAACAATGACTTCTGAATGCCAATAAAATAATTCCATTCGACGATATTGTCCGTAACAATGTAATAAATATTTCATACTATATGGACGAAAAATGTTATGTTTTTCTTAAATAATATAATATTACGTAGAAATGGTAATATTCTGTGTTTTATGGTTAGCTTTCCTAAGAATAATTACTATAAGTACTATAAGTGACGAACAACTGAACAGAAAATTTAATTTTATAATTAGTTACTTAAAAAATCATACAGGTGTTAAAACATAACTAAATATGAAATCATCACTTTGTCTTGAGATTGTTTCTGGAAACGTACGAATAAAATGGATAAAATTATGTTTAAATCGATAGCGCATGATTTAGAAAAAAGAAACATAAAAGTTTTCAAATTTGATGTATATGTGGTATATCGAAAAATTAGAATAAATTAAAATCTCTGAATTTGTGGTTCATTATTACTGATTTAACGTAATTATCACTGTGTATACAAGACAAAAAAGATTGTATATTTGTATAAAATGCCTGTATGTACAGTATGGAATAATACCGGATTTACCGTATTCAATTATACACGGGAACCTTGCTGCTGCGAAGACGCGAGCGAGTTGTTTTAACGACCAGATGTATTATTTTTTCATTTTTTGTATTACTTACACGTTTTTTGTGTAAACCGAGTGAAATGTACCAATAAATGTGATTGCATAATGTATAAAGAAGACATATACATTCACACATATTCGTTTGCAGGAAAAAAAGAAAAACGAAACAGCTGTATATACCACTAACATAAAATTCATTATGTGCTCGTTCTGTGACATTTTGTTTTAAAATATGTAAAACTTTATACAGGTAATGCCAAGTGCCCTAGAAATCTTGTGAAAGACCAGCACTTTATGTGTAGTATGCCAAGACCTTTGACGTCGCCATCATTATTATACATATTGACTCGTTGCTACCTACTACATACACACACACACACACACATGTGGTCGCGCATGCGCACACATTTGTGTATGCGGACAATGTTGTGTTGTACGTTCGAGTGTGGTGCAAGTTGTAGGTGAAAACTTTTAAAAATAATGACTAGTAAAACTTCTCTTTCACGTTTTTTCTTTCTTTTTATTCTTACATACTATAAATGTGAATGGCAGGTCTTTCAATGATTATTTTTACAATGTTTAAAAATCACCAAACATATGTGAAATAAATTTGTTTTTAATTTAACTGAAAACTAAGTATTATAGAATTCGCCTGTAAGATGCATTTTATCGTGGATTGAATACGTCACAACTACGTTTCCGGATGATGAATTGAATGATCCAAACCTATCCTTATCTCGTATATAAGCACGAAAACATTCGGAAATCCATATTAAATGCATGTAAAAAGTAAATTTATTGATAAAATGGTGTTTGATATATATGTTGAGTATCTATTGTTTAGGGCGACCGAAAATAATTCAATTTAAAGCATTATTTGTAGCATAGAAATCGTACGTGGATGTAAGTAATATTTGAAAACGAACCAATACATCATATTTGCGTGTGGTAGTATCGTAACTAAGGTATAAAAATAAAAATAATGCCATCTTTTTATGGCACATCTTAATTCGTAGAATCGGTCCCCTAGAAAAATATTTCCTACTCACGCCTTCCAATATATTTTAACGTAATTGTCGTAACTTGACTCCTACTAGTATGGTTGGTCGCAATTACTAATGACAACAATATGCTAAAGGTGTTGTTATATAGACTTAGGTGATACAAAATTAAAATAACAACACGGATATTAATTAATACTGATGAGCCGTAGGATCACCTCACCTTATTGTCATCCAAATGAACAGTACTGATATAAAAAAAATAACAAAAAATAACAAAAATGCAGTCGCTCCGATAAAATAATGAAACAATATTAAAAATGAATTATAATAATACAACTAATACATGAAAATAGATTATTTATATTCATAATATAAATTAATGATAATAAAATAATAAATAATACAAATACCGTTTTTCCGGTGACGGTTACTGTAGTCAATTGAACCAGCTTCATGACGTATTCAACAACGATAATGACAACTTCAAACCACGTGCGTACGCGTATAAAGACAGCCTCAGTTTTTACTTGGACCAAACTGCAACACGGGACATACAAACAAAACGTACACACTCGCGAAACATTAAATGCTAAATGGCCAAACGATCAAGCAACGATGAATCCGCGATCCACGTGTAACTCACACTAAAATCGACGGAAAATGGAAAACGTTACTGGGCGCAAATCGGACGGACCCCTCCTAAAATAAAAAAGCAGGGCAAATCAAATAGCACCAGGTACGTTTTTCGTCTCTCTTTGTTAAAACACTCCGATCCATATCTCAGCGCACACCCATCGTTTTATTATGATCAAGTCCACAAAGCCATTTCTGGACCTACGTGTTTGGGGAGAAGAATAGTAATTGATAAGACGAAACAATCTAGAAATCTAGATCACCCGATTTTCCCTGTATATTTTGTACGTTAATGAGGTATATATATTACGTAATTGTTTTCGTTGTGAAATAATAACATTATGTTCGCCTGTACTACAGTATACTTACGTAACAACGTTCGCATCACCAGAGTAATTAAATTCTTCGATTCGTCACTGCATGAAAGTTATTCTGTGGAATTCCGTTGTTGTACTCTGTAGTTAAACTATTATAAATGCGCGTTTCAAGTGTTGTATTTTAATTTTTTTTTTTTTTTTTTTTAATAAATTCGCGATTGAGGCGCATAATCGAACGGATAATTGAATATTAAATTCAATAAATCCGTAAATCATTCGCGAATTCGCTCGGACGACACTCGGGTGACGATGAACGAGAGGGTAGAGTTATACGACATTCTCATATTATATACGACCCCAGGTGTAATTTATATGTTTCGAAAATAATTAGGATACCGGTCCCAACAGAGCCATACAACATTGCACACCGGTTGACGGCCGGAAGGGGACCATATAATATAATGCACATAGATATATATATATATATGTGTGTGTCTATTTATGTACAACAGTGTGTCGGTGGATAGTTTAAATCAAAAACGTACGCGGCCGTTATGGACGAAGAGAGGATATAGCGACATTACCTATCCTTGGTCCGTTATATAGACGTTTTATGTGTGTTTGTATATATATTTGAAAAATTGGCACTGAATATTGTAACATACGTGTACGGCCATTTGATGTTGTCCAAATAGAATACATTTTATGCAAAAAATCGTAGAAATCAAATACTTTAGTTATTTATTTTATGTTTAATGATAAAATTGTAGATTATTTATTAATAATGATTAGCTACAGATTTTGTGAATTACCTAGATAAATTTATCTAGATGGCTATGATTTTTATCTAGATAACATATCTAGATAAATTTATCTAAAGCACAACACTGCTGATAAAACGTGCTAGGAGTTAAGTGACTTGGTACGCACTATGAAACGACCGATGGTCAAGGCATTAATTATTATTAATGAGATATTTAATTTATAGAAGTCGGTGCAAGGGACATTTACGAACAGAAATTTTATAAAACCAAAGACTAAGCACATATTATCCTGTAGTTAATTTTTATTTATTTATTTATTTTTTTTTGTTTTAATTAAAATTTTGTTCTGATTTTAGCTACTATAGACAAAAAAATATACATCAGTAGTATGATGAAGAGATTTTTATGAAGCACAGGCGTCATGGTGAAAATTTTATAGGTGAGTAAATAGGATTTATATGTGTAAAGCTTTTGGATGAATACACATGTAGAAAATTTCTAAGTTTAATTATATCATCAACACGAAACACGAATACAGGGGAATAAACGAGAGTCGATAAGATTATAGCACTAAAATAAGATCAACATACTGTATTTTTTTTGTTAATTATAAAATAGAAGAAAAACCTTTCAAAATTTACTAATCCTAAATTTAAGTTGGTAAAAGATAATTAGGTAACTACTTCAATCTTTAATATTTTTTAGTTTTCTTCAATATATGTTTTTGAAAGAATTTCAAGGATAGTATACTAGAGGAAGAAGTAGTTGAATAGGTACTAAAATATATGTTGTACACCATGGTTTATAAATATTCACTATATTTATATATTGAGGGTATAATTTAAACTTATGGAATGTTCATTGGTTGTGGTAACATTTTTAAGAGTGTGATAAGGGAGTGAACCAGTTGTGTCTCAAATCCTTTTATAAGGAGTACATATTTCAAAGATATATTCACATTCATATATTTTCTTAGTCAAATATAAATAATAAAAAACAAAAACTAGAAAAAGAACAAGGCCATGGAGTGGTGGCTTCCCAATTCCTCCTCCCCAGAGGACGCCTCTGGGGTGAACACATTTATGTTTCATTTTTAATTAGGTAGAGACTCAAAATGTATGTGTCATCAGAGTCTCTCTAATATTTTTTTTCCAACTCAAGTTCTGTGCGTTTTTCCTTTCTTCGCGATTGAAAAGAAACATATCAAGACGTGAAATAAAAATGTTACAAATAAAAATACTACAAAAACTATATTATTTTATGATTTTCGGAAATAATTTCTAATTTTTAAAATATAAATTAAAATATGTAAATAATTTTTAATTACAGCTTATGATGAATATTTTAAGAAACAATCTACGTGTTATTATTTATTCATACACAATTTTGAAAACGATCGAAGACGACTAGCGTCCTTGTCGACCATCAACATAGACGGAAAACATTAATAACGAGCAAGTGAAGAATCTGGTACGTGAAAATCGACGTTTGACTATCGGGGAAATTTTATCTTCACCATAAGCCTCAGTAAACATGAAAAAAGTTTCCATGAATGATTTCCCCAGTTTCATGCAAACTTTCACTACACTACGTTGTTCAGTCACTGAGCTTATTCCACGTTTACGCTTTCGACCTACCCAAAAAATATAGCTACAAAAAAACAGCTTTAGAAAAAAAAACGATAAATATGATTTGAATCAGGTCGACCAATAGATTTTATTGAACACAAGGTGCTAGGACAAAATAAAAAAAACACTACCTGAAGTCTTACTATTCAAAAAGTTCGGAGACTTTTTGAACAGAATTCTTTTAAATTAATTAAGCTATGCCATTATATAAAATTAATTTTGTGATGGATCTATGTTATAATATCTATGTTAATGTAATGCGTAATATTAAATCATTATATTTATTTATTTTTTTTTTTTTAATAAAATTATTTTTAATTTATATCTTTTGAAATCGAAAACCATACGTTTGTTCATGCATATATGTACTGTATATTAAATAGTTTGATATAAATGTGTGCGTTTTTTTGTTTATTTATATATTTTTTTTTACGTTTTGGCAACTCTATCAGATCGTTAAAAACAGTATTTAAATAATATATTACTTAATTTCAGTTTGTACGGGAACGGATAATCATTTCCACGTCTCACCTATTAATATGACATGATGTTTATAACACTCCAAAAGAATAAATAAAAAATTATCTCTTTACTCTTAACGTAATATTGAAAAATGTATGTGTGCTATTTGAATAGATTTTGCGGTCTACACAGGATTCAAAATTATTATAATTCTAATGGAACAGAAAAAAAAATAAACGTATTAAAATAATTAAAACATTTGATATAATTTTTTCGCTTCGCTTTATCTGAAGTTCAACGTGTAAAAGGATTCGCGAGAGTACATAGGTATTATGTTATAATTATAAATGAACATGATTGTTGACGGTCATTGCGGTCATATTGTGATTATTTCTTGGGTATCGTAGAAAATGATGCACAAGTACGTAACTGTGCACACGAGTGTCATCGTAATACGTATCAATCATAATATAACACTGTCATAATAATAATAACTACAACATTAATGATGATAATAATAAAAATATTGATTTTAATAATAATAATAACAATAAGAAATAATAATGATGATAATATGTCCTAGGAATACTTTTAAAAACATAATTAAATAGCTCTGTATTGAAGTAAGCCCAATACTCAGCATAATCTAATAATGTGATATAAAATAGTATAAGTATTAAAAAAGATGTTACGGGAAATAAATTCAGGGTAAAGGTGAAAACAACAAGTAGTTTTTCACCTCTTAACATGATAATGCTAAATCATTACATTATCAGCGGAAGAGAATAATATTGGAATTACACTACTTTGACTGATATAAATACATGTAAAAAAATTGGCATTAATCAGAAGTAAATAGGTAGTTATGATTGACGGTGTTAGACTGGTCATTTTCACTTTTAAATAAATTATTACTCGTCGTGGACATTGCTACAGCCACATCGCCGTGGGTACATAATTCTTTATCCAGAATAAACTGTTTTTTATTTTTGTTTCAACTGTTTGTTATTTTTCTTGTGGTAAATTAATAAAAGCAGTAATTTTTATAAGTGTTAACATAAAAGTGTTCAATTATTCAAAATACCTATATCTCTCACCACTACGTCTCAAGATAACAACGAATGTGCTACGTCGTTAAATAATTAATGTGGTACCGATCGTAGTGTCCTGCACAATGATCACTACAGTATCGTCTGTTAATGATATTTGTTTGTTTACAGTATAAATACAGAATTAGGTGGGAAGTACACATAGCGGGCAAGATATTTCCCCTTGATATTAAAACCATTCACGTGGACACATCAAAACACTAATTTATATTTATAACATATATAAGTTTCATTCGAATGTATTATCTTCGGTACGTTTTGTTGTCTATGATAACATGGTTATTATTTATAGAGTATCATCAATTTATCGTTGTTTCGTGACTATGGTGACGTACTACAATATTACCATAAGTATACGGATACCTAGAATATTTACCGATGAAGGACACTTGCTGCAAAGTATACTACGACTCAGCCAACTACGAAATCTTGGGATAAATCAAATTTACTAGAATATAAAAATATAATCCGTACCTGAATTTATATGGTAGGATTCACTTACATCATAAAATAAATATCTCTATCATAAATCTAATGATATTTTTTTATTTAATGGTTATTAATTTGAATTTGGATATTGTACTAGAAAATGTTATCAGTGTTTTTTGGCAAAATGGTCGTTATAACAAAAAAGTATGTAATTTAAGGTATTGTTAATATTTTTTTGTTTTTGTATATTATCATTGGTGTATTATTTGCATTATTAATAATTGTCATAATGGACACAAGTTCTCTCAATGGGGCCCAGTATTTAATGTATGAGTTTTTAAATAAATCAATTATATTTTTTCTTTCTAATTAAGTCCTAAAAATAAAAATAAATGATCACCAATTAAAAATAACTGAATTTAAATCCCTCAAAAGTTTTCATACGAAGCAGACTATCCCATACACAATACTATCAAGGTAATGATTACATTAAGAAACCATTAATTTTACTTTTATATGTTGAGGTGGGGTAAGTTCAATGCTACTAAAATAAAAGCAATTCGACCCAATATTGTGACATTTACCGCAGTATTGTTCCAAACACGTTCTAGTATATATAATACTTCATAAGTGTGACTCATAAAAATTTGCGATATTTCATTCGACGTTTGTAGCGCGAATCGATTATTTATACTGATTTATATCGAGTCGTATTTTTTTGATATAAAATGACGGTTTCATCATAGATTTTGGTAAAATTATTAATAGATAATAAATTGGACGGACTGTTATTATATTATAAACCAACATTCTAAACAAAATGTTACTACCTCCCGAAAATGAAACGTACATTAATAATACGGTATTGAACATTAACTATCATAAAGATCGACTGACTGAAAACACAACGTAATAAAAATGTATAACAATTGGTGCTTAAACATTTACGACGAAATAATTAAATATTACTGATAGTCATCAAAAAAAAAATTATTAATCTTGATGCGCATAGCCGTAAGTATATTATGGTACGATTGAATTTCATAAAAAATATTCATCGGATCTCTTATTAACGAGTTTTCAATTACGTGTGCACTGACCTGAGTAAAACATAACGAGTATATTACGGTCTACAGCATACGGTTCTATGACAAGCGCCAAATGTGCTAAAATGACATATCATTCGAGCCAACATTTATAGGATATGAGCGCCAATTGTTAAATATTGAATATCTGTAATAGCCATATGACATAGCGAAAAATTAATATTTTATACATTTTATATCAGCATTACGAAATGTTTAAAATCGTCAACAACCGATAAAATATAATATACATAATAATAAATGAAAATAAATCGGTTGTTTTATAATTAAACTTTTTTCACATATTCTAACGTTTAGAATATGTGAAAAAGTTTAATTAGAATCTAGAATTAGAATTTAGAATCTCAACAACTAATGTCATCATACTCGTATTTATTTCTTCCTTTGTAATAGTTACTGGAATATAGTACCTATATTAAATAATATTATGTCTACATGAGATATACTCAAATTTTTGTTAGAAGTAGAGTTCATAAATATATTTTAGTAAATATGTTTCGATTTGTAATTTTATTAATACATCAATCACTATATGAACAAAACTATATAATTGATCTTTTAAATTTCGGTGTTATGATTCGGCTACATTTGAAGTTCATATAATCTCACTACCCAGAATTTCAGATTACATTTCATAAAGAAATAAATTAAAATTAATGTATGTTTTTAAAAAGTAATCAGTAAAATTATTAGTTGTTTGATCTTCAGGTACGATGGACATTAATCTACAAAAACATCAAATAATTCGGTGCACGGGAGAAAAGCTAAACAAAAAAAAAAGAAGGATTTTGGTGCTACAATTTTTTATTTTCGTTTTTAATTTTGGCGCTTATATCTTCCATCATAGCATACAGTGTATTTCGAATAAATAAACACATATATATAATAGGCACGTAAAGATGAAAAATGATTGCAACCATAGTTCTCTGACGATCGATTGAAATTTAATACATGCAGATTTTTATGCCTCGAAAATTACTCAAAGTTTTTGATACACGAAAGAGTCGAAAAATAAATAAAAAAATAAAATCATTTTTCCGGTAGAGGATGGCGGCTAGTCTGAAAAAGACACTGGAAATAACGCTGCTGCCGGCACGGACTATTGTGTATAGACGGTGGTATATGCCTCCTATTGTAAAGCAGCAGTAGCTGTTATTGTAGTTATAAATGATTTGCATTCATCTGCGTGCAGAAACGGTTGATTGATGGTGACTATAATTAGTCAAGGTAGAATGTCGGTGATGGGAAGGAAACCCGCCGACGGAAGAGTTGTATATTATAAAATATTTTCGACGAGGAAATTTATTTCACCGAATTTTTTTTGCCTTCCGCTAGTGTCCCTTCGAGAAAGAAAAAAGAAGGACAGAGTAAAAGTGTAGAGGAAGAAGAAACAAAAAACGCACACCATTAGAAAACCATTAACATTGAAGCAAAAATCGTACAGAATAAATGTATAATTACGCTGCCACGTGTATACAGGTCTCCTAAACTGAACCGACGAGTATGAATGGTATATGGGCAATGCTTTTCAAATGGCTGATTATTAAATAAACTGACTAAAAAAATTTGGCAGCGTTTTTAAATGACTGAGTCATATCTTAAAACATATCCACCATATTGTTAAATCCCATGGGTCTTTGTTTTGGTTTCTTATTTTTTTTTTTTTTTGTATGTTCGGGGTATGATGGTGGTTCTTTTCATTATGAAGACAGTGTACACAAAAATAGAAAATTAAGCAAAATTTGATTTTTTTAACCTCGCAAAGTTATTTTTACCACTTTATTTTTAACGATTAATTTAAATTGCTTGTTATTATTGTTTTTGCATTTTTTTTTTTTTTTTTATGGACATTTTTAACTTGTTCCGTGTTTTTATTACAATTATTTTTAGGTAAGTGCATATTTTTAACTCTTCTTCTATTGAAAAAACTACGATAACTAATCATAACGGAAATAAATTAATTTTTTTGTAAAAAAAAAAAAATTGAGCTAATTTACTATGTATTTAAATCGATACTCAGCACGACTTTTCACGAATACAATAAGATCAGACAAATTAAAAAAAAACCAAATGGTCTTAAATAGCGTTCCTAATGAATTTGGATTTTTATCGTTTTTCATGATTGTCGATGAATGCTATTAATATCTATCTTTCTAATATGCTCACTATAAAGAATTATAATTACCATGTTAAAAACTTCAATTATTATAAGTAACTTATTTGTAGCTTAATAAAAAAAGTTTTGAATTATAAAAATAAAACGTATATATTCATTTTTCTAAAATGTCACTATATCTTATCTATTTTATATTTTCTTCGATTACCTCCTTATTTCTTTAAAATATTATGGCTCACGATGCCAAAACATATCTCAGATTTAGACCACAGTAAAAAAAATTGTAGGCCCTTGTATAGAGCATATCTTGTTTTCAAATATGACACGATTCTATCGATATTTTTAATTTTTAGTTGATTATTATATCTCTAGGAATGACAGAAACACAAATTTTATTGCATTCTAATATTTCTAACCACAATAATAGAAATAAACAACTATTATATTACATGAAAACTAAAATATAATATTAATTAATTGTATGTATTTTATTAATATTTATTAGTAAACGAATTTTGTTATTAATTATTATTATATTAATAACTATATTAACTAACAGTCGAGATCAAGTCTACCGTAACTTCAACGAACACCCGTATCATCCATCATTACTAAGTTTATAAATAACAATTTTTAAAAAATTTTTACGACATTTTAAACTTTTGATGTACTTTTCTACTATTTTTATATTATAGCATAAATTGTATTAAAATAATATTATTATTTATATAGTCGGTTTTTATAGTCTTTAATTGTTAATAAATATACGTAAGCACGTAACTGCTAGCTCTTATATTATATTTAATCATACTTCTCTAAGTTCATATTTTATATTGTAAATAAACCCAAAACAATTGTTTAATTTCATTTAAAATTCAATTAAAACCGTTTTTTTGTTTTTATCAATTCTATATCATAAGTACCCATACTATTTATAATCTTAATATTTAATATTTCATATTATATAATAACAATATTAACTATACACATTAATATAAATTTAATATATATTCTTTATTTGGTTATAGTTCTAATAGAATATCATGAAATTAATTTATTACACCCTTTTTTATGTTTAAAACGATCTTCGAACTAATAAAATTATTTTTTAAATAAATATTTACCATTTAAAGATTAAATTTATTGAAATATTATTACTTTAGTAATAAATTTGCCCACATTACAACAAATGTATACATATAAATTTTTCTAGAATAGGCTAAAAACACTTTTAAATTAATTGCGTTTTTTGAAAGTAGACTTTGTAGAGATAAAAATAATTTTAAAAATATGAAGCACAGCACATCAGAAAACCTGTCTCTAGTGTAAAATTATTTTAAAAAGCGTGGAGTAATAATATAATATGATACTGAATATCTCATTTTCTGCAGCTCAAAATAGCCATGGAATATTGCACATTAGGTGTGATTACGTAAATAGTTTATGTGAAACATAAATTGTTGTGAGTTTAGAGAGTAGTTTACAAATGGACAACATTATTTTCCTTTTTTTTTTTTAAACTGAACTAATGACAAACACGAATGAAAAACCGACCATTCGTTTTCAATACTTTGAGTAGTGCTGTATATTATTTGTAGTCTCTAAATCACCATGATGTACGAAAGTAAAATAATTTTTAAGATGCCATTTGGTAGTGAAACGCTAGAAGTTTATTTTTATTTTTTTCAGCTTGTTTTAAAATGTCTTAATCGTGAATAATTAAAATTAAAATAGTAATTTTTAAAATTGAAACGTAATAGAGAAGTTATGAGTCCATGTACAGTAATTTAACTAAAAGCCAAAGAAATATATAATAATGGTTTATTAATTTGAATTAAATATACGTAGCTATTACACGAATTAAATAGAAAAAATTATTTAATGTAAAATAGTTAGGACCACGGAATTATTGATTTTTAAAAAACTGTATGCACCTTTTAACTTAAGTAAACTCAAATCGGCTTTAATAATACACAGAATTAATTTATAATGAATTTAATAATATTAATATTTATTATTATTTATATATATTATAAGTATTTTAATACACCAAATATATAATTTGATATAGGTCTAATATCACCAAATCTAAAACAAAAAAAATTTCGCTCAACAGCAATACTAGACATATCACAGGCTTTTGAAAAAATCTGGGTACACAGGTATTCTGTTAAAATTTCGTAATGCTCTTCCATTTTCTTACTTCATATTCTTCAATACCTTTTTTCTTAAAAACATTATTTTACTACCAAAACAGGAAATTAAATATCACAAATTCATTCTATTGGCTTTTGGGTATCTCAGGGAATATAATATTCCTTTCTTCTGTTTATTTTATATACTTCCGATCAGCCAACCTTAAAACACATTTGTGCATATATGATATTCAAAAGGAGTAATGGCAAATAATACTTATTAAATCATATTTGATACTCTAATCGAGCCTAATAAGTTAAATGAAATCGATAGGCAGTGAACTGGATAAACACGAATGTTATTCATAATAATGTTTTTTTTTTCTGCTTATAACGAGTATTATTATTATCCCCAGCACCACCACACTATTTCACAGGACATAACTATTATTATATAAACAATGTTTTGTTTAGCCTTGATCCACGCATACACACACAAAGTATTATACATAGTTAATACTGTAGCAATATTAGAAATATTAATAATGTATACCTAAATAATTTTTAACGAGCGTTTGTTTAATTGATAGTTTATATTATTATAAAAATCAAAATTCGAAAAAGTTTGGATTATTGAATGCAAAATTATATTGTCGAGATAGAATGAAGAAGTATACAGTGCATGATGTGTATCCTGTTATGACCGCTACAATTGCTATCGAGTTCGACAGAAAGTTTTCTTGTTTAGAAACTCTATTGGACTTCGTTTCTATACCGGACATGTCAACAGCAGAGTCTGACAAGACTTTTACATAGAATATATACGCACGTATTTAATATATGATGAGAGATTGTTGTTAATATAATAACTAATGGTGGTAGGCATATACCGTCTTATTTACTAAAACTCCAAACAAACCAATTAACATTTCGATCGACAAAATGATTTTCCAGATATTTATGCATAAATATTTGATACATTTTCACCATCGTTAATACATGGAAACAAGTTTCTTGCACCTATATATAAATTATACATTATTATGCTGATTAATTGCAACTTTTAATGCCCACACGCTTTCTACTGTTCAGAAACATATAATACCTAATCTACGTACTCTACCGTTTTTCTAGAATAAATGTTTCGTACAGACAAAATTTCATTTAATTACGAAAATAATAATTAAACATTTTAAACGCATTTGCAAGAGGATTCACGATTATTGATTTTCACCCTTTGCAGACACAACATTTTTATATCGTTTTTACTATTATGTCGCACACCTGCAGTATTTCGATAAACAGGTTTTAAGGGTAACAATACAACGAGTGAATCAATATCACAATCACCGCACTATATTATAATTATATAAACCCTCCTTCGACAAGTTGAAACCAAACGAACCTCTATTATGATCAAGTTATCCGTATTCATTAGCCATTGACATATTGTTGTATGCCATGTTACTATTTTCACTTCTACGAAATATAAATATTGAATTATTCACTGGTTCGCCTCTGTCATCACATATAACTCCAAAATAAATCAATACACTGTGTGTTATGCAATGTTCAAAATGCGTTCGGTACACATAACAAAGCAAATAAATAAAATCCATCATTATTTTGTACACACTGTATATAATACAGAAAAAATAATTTATAAATATGTAGTAAACAATAATATTAAAAAAAAACAAATAAATATTTTTTCATGGAAATTAATAAAGACCCGTACCCTTTCATAAACAATAAGCAATTCACCATGTAATAATTACTATTTTTATGTACAGGCATTGTACAAAATTAATTTTGATGAGCTTAGTTTTTACGATCCGTATTGTTTTGATCAAATTCTAAAATATATATGAAAAAACTAGGTGAAAGGTTTCTCTTAAATGTATAATAACGTTTTTAAAAATAATTCCCAGAAATATTACCTCTAAAACCATAATCCGTTTTCGCTTAGTCCCATGAATCAAAGCCGTCAGACTTTGTTAACTGCGGTTTTGATATCCAATAATAAATACAAACGTTAAAAATATTTTTGGCTGTCTTTTCTTCTCTTTTTGTTAAAAAAAATGTTAGTACATATTAAAACTGAGCAAACACTCAATATAAATAAATAATTTATCAAAAAAAAAAAAAAAAATCCTATTAATCTAGAATAGAAATTTAAATATTTAATGTTTATCTCCAATAGTGTAAAATGTCGTTAGGATATTTAAGTTTAATGAAATTGAATATAATAGCTATGGTGATTTGGGGAACATTTTTAATTTATGAGATAATCATGTAATACTAACCAGAGGATTTAATTTGATTAGTTTTACTTATTAATTTTGAAAACACTATAGGATTAATAAAGGAATAAAATAAATTAGTAATTGCATCTAAACATAGGGATTCATAAAAAATAAAACTTTCCAAATAATGAGAATTGAAAAAAAATATAAAAAAAAATACAAGTGATTCGGTGATTTGAATAGAAAAACTTTGAGTTAAACTTCAAGGCAAAAGAAATATAGTGTTTTTGATACTCAACGGCAAAGAAAGTTTTAATAATTCGAAAATATAAAACACGAGAAAAAAAAATGCAATTAATTCAGTTAATAGCAAGTAAAATATATGAAGCACTTGTGAAATATATTTAAACATCATTAAGTTTCATATTATGATTTAAATATAGGTAATATAATTAATAAGTAACTAAAAAAAAATGTTTTACATTTGGCTTTAAATGCAACGCAACTATATGAATACTGCGATCTCATTGACGCGTATTGGAGGTGATGAATTGGTAAAAATATATATCTATAAAAAAACCGTCACATAAAAATATAAAACTCTATTATTTTTACAAATGCATTAATTTCAATATTGAAAATTCTTGTAATAGGTTTAGAGAGCTCATCGAGTGTTATTGTAACATTTTGGCAAAATAACGATGAACACCTCCTGAACGGTCGATGAATTGTTGAAGCTAATTGTAATCTTAGTCGAAAGTACGTCGAGGTAGAACGCTATGTTTTTCACCCTGAAATCAACGTGTCAATCTCAAAGGAAAATTAGTAATTCTAGCGTTCAGGGACCGGTGATGGCCATATAAGCTCTTAAATCACTCATTTGATGAGAGTGCAGGTCTGAATTGTAACTGAGTCCCATCGTGGCTCCACGTTTAATAAAAATATTAATCCCAGTGAGGGAGGCCCACATATCGTGGATATTTGTGTCCCCTGAGTAACACTTATTGTTTATGATCACAGGTTGAAACGACCCTTCGAGTCTATTTAAGTCTTTTTAGACGTGGTTTCTAAATTTAAAAGTACTATATTTCGATACTGATTTTAAATTTTACTGTCAAAAACTATCGTAATACTTAAAAATGAAAATTAATTTATGAAAAAAGAAATTGTAATTGTAAATTTCAAATAAAAGTAATCATGGGAGTACACTAATTTTATGAATTATAGCTTCAAAGTATACATGATATTGATTATCGCAGTACGTCAACGTTAACAATGTTACTAGATTGAATAAATCGGTAGCGTAGTATAATTCATAAATTTTATTATCAATAGAATTAAGAGTACATTTTTATTTCTATATGAAATAAAAAAGTTACAATCAATTCAAACGATTTTTTATGTAGCTGGAGCCTTAAATTGGAAATGTTGAAAAATCCATTAAACAAACACTTTTTTTTATTTATTTAAATAGATATTTCAACGTATTTAATCTGTATAGGTACAATCAATTTCACCACTAAGCTAGAAGTTATTTTATTATTATGAATATAAATTGAGTATATTTTTCATCGAATGTTTTTTTTTTTTTTTTTATCGTCAAGTTTTTACGGGAAAAATAAAAGGACAAAAGAATAACTTGAATTTAAAGTGTTTTGTAACCCTTTAATAATTTAGCGTTTATAGGGTTCGTGTTTGAATTAATTAAATATATTTTTTCCCGTCGGATTCTAATCAATATTATCGTATTGTTGCCGTTTACTTTTCATTCCTCCAAAACGAAACTTAAAGAATTATACACTCGAGAAAATCAACAAAACAAAAATCAAACACTAACATTTCGACGATATTTATAAGCATCGTCAGCCTGCATATGGCCGGACTAAATTACGAATATAATATATCGCATTGTAATATTAATCACATAGACCTGATGTTAGCTGATGTTCGTACAGTAATTTCTTCGAACGCCACGCGTGGATCGATTGCCGTGTCCCGGTGAAAGGCCCTATCGTTTAAATAATAATAATATGTCTTTCACACGTCGTTGCCTCTCGATTCACCCTGTATATAATTGTATAATGCTTGTTTTAGGAACACTAGAAACTATTCTTGTTAACTTTCCATATGATGTACTTAATTTCAGAGTGGTAATTCAAAACTAAGCTTAAAAAAATAATTACACTGCAATAATAATTAAGAAATTATATTTAGGCATAACTAAACCTTGAGTGAGTAAATTATAAGTAGGCCAAATAATCCATCATTAAAAATATGTATTATGAAGAGTTAGTAAACATGTTCCGATTAGGTTAAAGTGTATTACAGAAAAAAATAACACGAAACAATAAAAGGGTCTGTATGGTCGTGAATAATTCTAACTTCAAAGAGCAATTACTGAGACAAACAAGTTTTCATTTGTGTTTTTCGTTGATATACGTCGGACAAGACAGTGTGTATAAAAATATACGCGTAACCAGAGTTCAATAGATTATCATATATCATCACAATGACGATTATCGAGCATTCCGTCGCTACCGGCGGCAAATCCATAAGACACATGTGCAACGTGATCGATCTTTAAAGTATCGCAAAGTATATGGATATAGGTATGGTATATATGACGTGCACGAATCACGAAGATGAGTAACTAAAGGTTAGGTCAACCGAACGCCAAGTCAGCTCGAATTCCCTTCTCACCATGAATGAGGTGTGGTATATACTTCCCGGCAAAACTTTGAGCCATGGATAAAGTACCATATAATAACAACACCGCGCATAAGAAAACGATAACATAACAGTTACGAGTCATTGTAGTAGTAACATTAAAATATTAAATCTCAATGCATATTCGATTACGTTAAAGCGCAAACGACTCACTGCTTTGTTTTACCACTCACACACGTGCAACAGACAAGTGATGAGTACGACGATGTTATAGGTTTTTCGGTTAACAGCAGCTGCATAAAGAATTTATCGTTAAATTCTATTTTAAAATTAAACCATTTTAGGCTATAAAAAAATAATTATACGATGTACGTTTTTAAGACTTAACGTGATTGAAAACTGATTTTAGATTGAGTGGAAAATTGATCTTGTATATTTTAACAAAATCATCATAATAGAATTTGGTTTACTAAAATGAACAAATAATGTTAATATTAATAAATAACAATAGATATTCTTGCCACAAAGCATTTCATAGATATAGACTTTTGTTATATTAAATACTCGTTATTATCTGTATTGCAATGAGGTCGATTTTTAGATTACAGAACAATTCTTTGTCACACGAAATATAATGTATTCAAATACACAACACCACAAATGACCATAGCAGCATCTTGAAATATTTATCAACCAATTCGTTAAAAATTCAATCTTAATCTAAGCCTTTTTACGTGTTAAGGATACAATTTATTTTTTATTATAGTTGAAAATAAACAGCGATACGTGAAAAAGCAGTTGAAAGTTAATAAAATAGTAAATCTTACATGTAGATCGGAAAAAATTAAATTATTTAAATATAAAATCAATGATATTATTTATAGCGTTTTGTCACTTAATAAACTAATGTTATATGTTATACATTTAAAGAGGTTACGATCACAATGGTATGTACAAATTCGAGTAACGGAACAAAACTGAATTATATTTTTTTATAAAACACAGAAAAAACATTTTTAACTTGAAGAGTTGAAATAACTATTCAAACAAGAGCAATATACATTATCAAAATCGAATCAATTTATATCCCGATAGAAAACAATAATATAATACATCATAGAACATAATCGGTTGTGACAGTGTAATATGATATAGCTTTCGAGAAGTTAAATCGTGCGAATTTATACTTTTCTGCCATTATATATCTTCCCCGGATCACGCAATAGATAAAGAAAAAAGCTCAAAATCAAAATTTCATAATGAAACTACGATGTTAAACCAAACACAGATTTTAACTATAACGATCGATTTAAATGAATTCACGATACATCGTGTATTTCATCGTGTCGTTCGTACTTTTCAGTTTATTTTCTATATATGACACACTGCCGTAATTAGAATTATTATTACAATCAGGCATGTACAAAAATAAATTTTGGATGTTCATCCCTAATTGTCAAAGAAAAATGTATATTAAGATTTTTATAACTACAACTAGTGGTTTTTGTTCATGTATATAGTTTACTATATTGGGCAAAGGTGTCTAAATCAAAAATTTCCATCGTAATCTATTTACTTGTTAATAATTGATATTATCGTGGCTCTTGAATACCTTAAAACTCTTCCAAATAATTTAAATTTAAATCAATTAAATATCAATTATTATTAAATAATTAATATCAAAAATAATTTAATTTTAATTAATTTCTATGAACACGCATGAATACAACATATTACATAACATGGTCGATACGCGTGAACACGTGCGCGCACATTAGACTCTTTTTCCACTGCGTCAGTTAAGCTTTTCTTTTCGTATGCATGTATATAACTTATACATCAATTACAAATGTAAAAACATAAAAAGTACATATTAATACCATAAGACAATTGAATGCTGACAAAACTGGCCCATAAATCTTTTTGGAACGTACAATTGTATTCGTTATACATATTATCCGCCATTGCTATTAGGTGACATTTGGACGATCTTTAAACGGATATATTCTGTTTCAACCATGATCTGGCATTTGTAAAAAAGGTAATAATGTAAAGAGAGGTCGATAAATAGAATACAATTGAGAATTTTGGCAGTATACTAAACTATCGGTTGAAAAAAGATTATAAAAACTGAGTACATAATTTTGATGAAAAAAACGACAATATATTGTATACGTATCTGCTGGTGTGTGTGTTTTGACATCGAATTTTCATTTATAATATTTGTCTGTAATCACTATGCATCCCAGGACATGTTGCATTACGAGTATACATAACTGCCGTAGCTTTTGGTACGGTCAAATGAAAATGGACGTCAGGCATGATATTATTTTATTCCCTCTGCTTTTTCTATTACTGTTTGGATTGAAAACTCATGAAAACATAAGGACGGTCATCACAGGACTATTTTATGTCTATATATATATATATATATATACACGTAACTGGTAAATACTCATGTCCCAACTGGTGTACAAACGGTTTGCTATAATACAGTATTTATACCGAATAACTCCAAATTTATATATGATAATTAGACAGTATAGACAGTAGAATCCATGATGTACAATAACGTACATTATAATAGGATTCCTAGTATAATTTGTTACTCGGCCAATGTTTACAAATTCTTATCATTTCTATGCGGTTCTGATATCAAACATTAATAATTTAAGTCACAGGTCAAACAAATATAATATAATGTACTATTACTATAGTATATAGTGAACCCAATGCTGTAGTAATATCACTATTACTCTATTGGAGTAAAAGTAATTAGAGTTCTAAAAAGTTATCAACATCATCGCTATGAGAAAACAGTCGGCTTTTAAGCTGTTATAAAAATCTATAGATAACTCATCGATTTTAATAGTATGCAGAACAACTCAAATAACCACCAAGAGACGATTTATCAAATTCACGTAGGAATATTCTAGAGAATATTGATTTTCTTAATTAAATACTGTTTTAACATGAATCCACTGTCGGTATTATGCTCGATCCGATTAAGTAAACAGATACACACTCAAACAATAATTATATTTTTCCCCGCAAAAAACTCGTGTTCAGCTAAATTAGGGTGACCATATTTATGAAAAAAAAAAAACGGAACAAATATATTTTCTAAAAAAAAAAGAGCACATTTTTTTTAACTTCTATATTATATGCAATAAAAATAATTTTTATTTAGTTTAATATTGTAATATAACATTTGCATTTTTTTTTTTTGCTGTGAGATTGAAAAAAATTACTTAAAATATTCTTTATTTTTATTGAGTTGATGTCGATTATTCATAATTTTCTTCATTACATACTTTGACATTTATTTTATATTTTTTCGATGAACTGATTGCATTTGATAGTTTTGGTCGTGTTAACAAAAAAATCATAAAAATCATTACAGGAATATTTTTTAAAATTATTTTTAAGAATTATTATTGCCTTGACAGTTGGTACGAGAAAACGATTTTTTTCGTTCGTCCATAAAATATTTGTGATTGAGAATATTCTTTCTATTACTGCATTAGTTAATTTGCAAAGGTACAATGCTCATATATTTCCATTTAGGAATTTTAAAAAAACAATAAATGTAATAACACTAACGACTCACAACAATTTAAATAAAAAGAATTGATACACAGTGGCTATAACATTAGTAACACTAGATCGTTGCAATATACACAAGTTACTGTACGACTATGTTCGATTTTTCTATACCTAATATACCTATTATACCGAATATCGTTGATTATAAATAGTACCGTACATTGGTAAACTATTCGTATTTAATATCGATTTCGTTAGAATTCTTGGACATGAGTTCTTAGTACATATATATATACTATATGACATGTCTTATTTTTTTTTTTTTTTTTTTTTTACTCTTGGTTTACAATTTTTATGAAAATAACGGGATTAAAACGGGACCCTATTCTAAAAACGGGACAAACCCGTCCCATTCAAAGTTACTCGGGACAACGGGACATAATGATAAAAAAGGGACAATCCCGTTTTAAACGGGACGTATGGTCACCCTAGACTAGATCAGTACAAATTCATTCGCTCACTGTTCCTGCGATCGATCTCAAATCATGTGTACCCAATGTATTACGTTTACATATAACTGTGATCCGGTGCAAATTTACGACTGTCTGTCCGCAATGTTATACATATATCCTTACGTCACACAGCATACACGTGTATATATATATATATATTGTCCGAAATGACCTAAATTAGAATAGAGAATTTCTGGGGCATATCATAACACCGCGAGTGACTTAAAAGTTACCTTTCCTCAGGAACTTTCAAGCGACGCTGTAATATAGGTATACGTATATATTTATCTTTACGTACGTTTATCCACCCCCTGTGACTGCCGTCGTGTAATTTAGAAGTTTTCCTATGTAACGTTTCTAGTCCTCATTGTCACGCTAAGTCCTTAAGTGACACCACCGCCAAGTACGCCTAGCGTCGACGGACGGCTAAGTCAATGTGTCGAGTCTGAAAGAGTTAACGATTTAATATCGCACAAATGGCGGGCCGTTTTAATTAAAGTTGCTTCAAAAAATGTTTAATCCTTGACACCTTATCACCCGGACTCTTAACCTCAAACTGTCAGAATGCCCTCCCTTACCACCAATCTATTCTAATCATTCTTAGTACAAGTAAAAAGAACCTGGAAATATTATTATTATTATTATTATTATTATGATTATTATTTTAGAATTCCGAGTGAAAGGAAGAACTTATTAATTTTACCACCATTTGTGTATCTTTTTTTTATATCTGTGTACACGATTTCGACTAGATAAAAAGCTCCAATAATCAGCATTCATAAATTAAAAAATAAGAAATCGCTTTGGTTGATATTTAAAAAGAGGCCATTTTAGAAAATTCACATTAGATTTCTTATTAATTGTAAATAACTGACTAAAATTATAAAAATACGCAAACCGGTTTTCGAAAAAATCGAATTTGTATTTCCTCTTAATAGAAAAATAATAATAAAAATATGAAACTTTCACTGAATATTTATGATACAGAATGCATTTATTTAATATCAATCATTATTTTATAATAATTTATTAAATTATTATTTATTTATTTATTTATTTATTATTAATTTAATTTATTTTGCGTTAATGAAATCGTTTGTTGTAGAAAGTTAAATTTAAAAAAAAATACAGTTTTTTAAATATATATATAGAACAATAGAACATTTGAAATTTAGTTTTTCGAAAATTTCGTTAGAATAATTTTGTTACGACAACAAATTTTGAAAATGTAAAACAAAATTCTAAATATATACTTATTATTACTGATAAAAAAAAATTGAACTTAATATAAAAAAATATTCCACCGTTTCACAAAATATAATATTTAAAATATAACATATTGCAAAACAAAAAAATTCACGAAAATCCACTCCTTCATTGTAGTAAAAATTCATGAATTTCGAATTTTTATATTTCTGGCTTGAAAATTCGAAACAAAATTTTTATATTATTTATTTTGTAGTTAAAAAATATATAGGAGTATGCTGTAAAATTTTAAAAATTATTTATTATCATAACAAAATGAAATATTGACGATTTCAGGTATTTCAACGAAATTGCATTAAACGATATTAATTGTTTAGTTAAATAAATTTCATAGATTCGAAAAATTTTAATACATTTTGTTCTGTTTATAGGCACTAGACATTTTAGATGATTTTTTTTTTATGTTAAACTTAGAACATTAAATTTTCAATTTACCTTATCAAAAATGTTGGTTCTTATATTACTCGTATATCAACCATATTTTTCATTATAAATTGATCCATCCTACGTCATTCATTAAGAATCATTTTTTTTCGAAAGCAATGGAACATTGGTTTCAAGTTTAAAAAACCTATATTGTAATAATAGACACCTACCTAGGGGTCCTTTATTATTATTATTATTATTATTATTATTATTATTATTATTATTATT
>NW_020271748.1:769229-838555 GCF_003268045.1 Sipha flava
ATTATTATTATTATTATTATTATTATTATTATTATTATTATTATTATATTATAATTATTATAATAATCAATCGACATTGTTTAAGTAAAAGATTTAAGCTAGGAGTAAAGATATATTAATATAATTTTAAATCGTTATTTGTTGTTTATTAATAATATTATTGTTGTCGTAGCCCTTATAAACCTTAAAATCTTCACCAAAATTTAATTTGTGTACATACCTACTGGATAAATATACAATGATATAGTAAAGGGATTCATGTATGAACTATTATCTAGCAATAATGAACATAATTAAGTGTTTTTTTATTATTTTCTAAAATGTTCGGACACATGATGTGTTAATTTATTGGGTAATTATAACTTTTTTAAAATGTATTAAAATAAATATACTCCATAATATTACAGACTTAACTTTTTGTGCATACATCATGACAATCGTGATATAACATGTCTATACTAGATTACGCATCTATGAAAATTGAGAGCTGGACAATAAAGCACAGACAATTGAGCTCAAAGAAAATTAAACACGAGATTTTTGAACAAAGTAATAAAATAATATAATACAATACAAAGATAATTATAATAATTAATACTTAATCAAATATGAATATTATAATTAATATCTAGTATTTATAAAATAAAATTATAGGTGATACATATATAATAATTTATAAAATAAATATATATATATATATATATATATATATATATTTAAAATAATGATCAACTAAAGTTTAGTAAAAACATTAAATGGAAAATTATTTAATTTAAGTTTTGATTATATTTATAGATGTACGCAAAATATTTATATACGGGAAAATTGCTAATATTTCACTCAGAGTAAAAAAAAATGATAAGTAAATTAAAATTTCAATGAATTAGAGTATTACAACTATATAATTTCTTTATAAACTATATTCATTGATTCTTTTTTGTTGATTAATATTATTTGAATTTTTAATATTTTGAAAGATCCAACGCTGGACATGGCAACATAAATTTGACCATGGTTAAATACAGATTGGGATAAGTATAACCCTACTTTATCCAATGTTTGATCCTTTGCTTTGTTGATTTTCATAGCAAAAGCTATTCTTATAGGATATTGACATCTAGTAAATGAAAAGGGAAGAGTACAATCTAATAGGGTCAAATCTATTTTAGGCAGTAAAATACGCTCACCAGTTACTAGACCAGTTATAAATTCTAAGTCTAAAGAATGGTCGTACATATTTCGTACAATAAATCATGCACCATTCATTAGATTTGAGACTACATTTAAATTTATCAATAGTATTACAATAGTACCTCGCTTTAATATTAAACTTTGAGGAAATAAACCACTTTAATGAAAACTATATAAAAATAATTCATAATTTTAATTATTTAAATATATAATTTTGTTATAAAATGTTTTTATATAAATTCAATTTTAATGTCATAGTAAAATATTTTGATGTGACAATAATAATCAACGATCAATCGTTGGGTTCATGAAAATGAGCTCAGTACTGGATTAAAATGACCACGTGGGGGAGTACATTTGATTGTTATTCGAAAACAAACATATTCATACTTGGAAATATTGCATAAATATTATCATTTGAACTATACCCACGAAATTTATTATCTGGATAAAGTCAAGTAATATATTTAAGTTCAACGTGAACAGCAGACTCGCACACTGTGCCCATTAAATTCATAATCAGTATAATTAAAAATAGGTAATATATATATATATATATATGAAAAATCACCAATGACAAATTCTTTATAAATTTTCTATTTATTTATCACCAAGTTAACAACACTTAGTCGAATATCTCAACGTTTTTTTTGCATACCAAATATTGCTACGGAACGAAATAAATAATTTCCACCACCAGCTATGAGAATTAATTGGTATTCCAATTTTTTTTTCTCTGTTGAAAGTGTTGTACGCGAAATGGCAAAATCGGAATAAAATGTTTTAATATTTATATCATTTATATAGAATCGGAAATAGAAATGTCCATTGCTACGCAAATAAAAGCAAAATTAAATTTATAAACTAAAAAATTAAAACTAACTAGAGAAAAAGTAGCTATTTTTTTTTTTTTTTTACTAACTTATTTTTAGACATTTATTATTAGATAACACATTTGCATACCCAGTATTGACATTTGAAAAAAAAAAATCATGAAAATTAATCTAATAGAACTTTAGATATAGCTGCCCAAAGAAATCGCCTCACATTTTAATAATATATAAAGACAATATAGTACATAATTAAAATAAAATGAATTCAAATTCATTGTCATTAAATTAAATTTGAAAAATTCCTTTAAACAATAAAAATAAATAAATATAAGAACAAAACTGATCCTAATCAACTAATTTAAGTAAAAATATACTTCCTTATATACGTTCAATTATCTAGTACTCATTTTTTTTAGCTGAATTTCAAGACGCCCAAGATTAGACATAGTTACGTCGTTTCCAATATTATGTAGTTATTTTATATTTTTTATACGAGTACTCTGTTTTGTTATATGATTGGATGAGTAACTGAGTACCAAACGTACACATTTACTAAATAAAACCGATCGATTACCTAATTTACTGAACATCACTTGGCCATACCGAGTGTATAATAATGTAATACCCAAATCCGCAATGGCACAGTTAAATATTAATGTCTTTTGATTTAATTGGCTTTTGTTGCAAATAAAATAACTATACATTAGAGATATACATCTTGCAGAAATAAAACATCTTTTAGTTCATTATTTCAGATATCACAAACATATTCAGACAGATGAGATTTTAAAAAAACAACAATATTTTCACACATCAAAAATAACCAGTAATTTTATTTCAATCTCAAATAGACTATGATCATATTATGTTTTAGTTATACTAGGAAATCCATTAACCCGACGAGTTTCCTTGCTAAATAATTTTTAATTCCTAATCCAAGTACATTCTATTTACTAATTGTATTGCATTAAAAACTGATTGCATTGTTTGAACTGAGAGGAAATCGATTTGAAATTGAAAAAATAAAGGTCTAACACACATTTCTTTTATTTAGCTTTTAGTTACCTATCACAAGATCTTTAGTGACTCAGGACGAATTGATTCATGGACTGCATCTGACAATCGAAAATAAAAGCAATTTACTTAGATTTTATATCATGAACATAATGAAATATAATGCAGACAGGTTAAATTTTAGAAAATTGTTTCATTTTATTTCATTGATAACTAAAACAATATAGTACTTAAAATGTAGTGGAAACAAACTATTAGTTTGAAAATAATGCTAAGAAGTTAACTGAGAAGGTGATACGCACTTTATAACTTTGCTGAATACTAAATAAAAAATTATAAGAATTATCAATTGTCAAATTTGATTAAAACTTAAACAAGCATTTCGTTTAATAATTATTAAATAAAAATATATGTATAACTTTTAGTAGCGTTAATTCGATTGATTTCTTTGCAAATATTTCAATACAGGATAAATATTGAGGAAATAACAATAGAATAATATGGACGAAATAATTTTAATTGTGTATTATATTTCAGAAAGGTATTTATGAAATGTATTATTTGAATAATACCGGTTGAAAATAAAAATAATGTATTTGAATAAAGTAGGTATAACAAATTTTAATTAACATTATGTATTGTGAAACAAAATAAGTTTACAATAATTTTAATCTAATGTCAAACAAATGCCCCATATAATTTAAAGTGTTAAAAATAAATGAAATTAGTCATATTATTTGTAAATAAAATGTAATCAGATTGTGCTGTTTTGAAAAATAATTATGGAAATAAATTAACTATTTGTGTATTTTCTGTAAGTCCTTTATCGTATCTTTTAACAATTGTGAAAATATTTCCTTAAATAGGTTGAGCAGATTTTTTAAAAAAGGTCGAAATAAACATAGATTATGATCATAATCATAATCATTATTATTATCATCATTATTCGTTACAAAAAAATGTAAGTGCAATACTAAAACACCAGTAAAATAATTCGACTAAAACTATTTTGAAACTAATTTTTAGTTGCGTCAAACGTTTATTTTTAGTTATGTTTGATTCATTTTATTTTCGATAAGTACACATTCTGTAAATAAATAAGAAAATAAATAAAAATTAAAACCCCATTGATTTTTTTCAGGTTTTAGTCATTAGTGCTTTTACCAACTTTTAATCGTCGAATTAAAATAAATATTTAAACAGATGTTAAAAAAAATATTAATCTGAGCTATTAGTATCGCTTAATTGTGTAGTTCAAAATCATATCAAAATAATATGTCATGTTTACATTAGTTTGTGGTACAGAAAATTACTGTAATTTACACTATACTATTATGAATATACCCTAAATCCGATACTTTATTTCGACTATTAAATTGATCTAATACACGTGGATTGGATTAATTCTAATACATTTTTTTACCTTTATCATATATGTTTTGCATATTTTTTCAGTAGTACGCTGACATTTTGAGCCTGTTATAAGTTTCATGTACAGAGTGTATACAAGTGTATGCTCACTGTTTTATGCACGTACTGATTAATTGGTTTGTTTTTAACCTATATTTTATATTTATATTATGCTATTGATTACAGCTTTGTTATCTTCTGTTATATTTTGGAAATTATGCACCTCGATCACTTTATATTTGGTATGTAACTCATAGGTTGGTCACTCATCATAGATTACTGGAGACATATAGTTCTTCTATTTAGATTCTATGCATTTTTTTTATTCCAATATTTTCAAAATTTATTTTTTGTTGTAGTTTCTGTCTGGCATATTATTTCTTTTTCTTCAATGGATTTATTTTTTTTTATCATTCCTTTCTTTTCGGGGATTAGGTGGATAATTGGTTTCCACGTAATACTATGCATGCACCAGCTCTGTTAAAGTTTTCAGACCATTTTTTTTTTTTTATTTTTCTTGCTTCTTTTATCATCCGTTTTCACGATTTTCTCCTTCAATTAATATCTCAGTGTCGTTAAAATGTGTGTTATGATACCTTTGTTTCACATCTACCTACATATATTTTTTCCGTTTTTTTTTCTCGTAATTTAATGTGGCTCCACCTGTTTTCCCAACATATTATTCACTACATGAATAAATAAGATTCCTCATATTACTGGATTGAATATTTCTTTAACACTTCGAGATAAGGTTTCTATGTTCCTACCCGAGTACAAAAATATAAATCTTTTTTCAAATGAAAACCGAGCAAATGATTTAACTCATGTTGATAAATTTTTAAAAATATAATAAATAATTTTGCCCCACTTTAATTATAAAATAAAATCTCAAGATATCGATTACAAAATGTTTATGGATAAAATATATGTATGGAGTAAATGAGTATAGTTGATTTACAAAATACCCATAGTTACTAAAATCACATGTTATATTTATCAGTAATTTCATATTATTCACTTCAATTTCATAATAATTTATTGCATGTAATAAGTGTTTTATTTTATTTTATAATATAATGCAACCAAAACAAAAGTAATTCAAAGCAGAATATTTTTGTGCTAATAAAAAATTATTTCCACTCAAACTTAATACTATATTCAGATTACAAAATATTTTTTTTTGATATATAATGTAAGTTACTTGTTTTTTACTGCCATAATTATCCAACATTTGATTTCTCTAATTGCATTTATAATTTTAATGAAAAAAAAGGAAGTAATTTAATTACTATATTTAATTAATGACAATTGTTATTTAACAGATAATTTTACTATACAATAAGAAATATTTATTTTTGTTTTTACAAATTATTTTGTATTTAATTCTCTGTGGTCGATTTATTAATATGCCATATGAATGACATGCTCAAAATGGATTAAAAATTAATTGATATACATTAAATAAAGGTAACAATATACTCGTAATTAGGAGAAATAAAATACACAAATTAAAATATATTTAAAAAGGATACTAATAAAAAGAAAAAAAAATATAATTATTACCGTTAATAATAACTAAAAATACAAATTTATTTTAGTTATTGATTTATATGTTTATTTATCGTTTTATGAATGCATTTCTGTTAAACTTCATAACATATATTTTATGTTATTCGCTTAGATTTTTTGAAACTTCATCTACATTTTCGGTTTGGGTAAAGTTTTGACTGTAAAAAAATTTATACTCATAAACACATAATTTGTATAAATTTAATGTTATATAATTAGCAAGATAAATCAAAAATAATATTTTATATATTCTGTCAGAAAAAGTGACCGGTACAATAATATATTGTATAAATCAAATGTCAGTCGAATGACAATATTATAAATTAAATATTTAACAATAATGTGTCATAAAATTAGTTGTTATACCAACCGCATACTGGTAGCTAATAAAATTAACCAAAATCTTATGAAGATTAAGAAAATGTAGGTCTCAAAGCATCCCGTAAATGTTGGCTGACAAATAACCGTGCAGAGCAGGTGTATACGGTAAGACCGTTCGCACTACAATTAATAGTTCGTTACAATTCCTAATATTGCTCGTTCGATTCTGTCGGGTCCACCGCACAGCAGTGTCGGATCACATACATTTGTTTGGTAATATCGAACGGACGAGTAGGATAAACTTGGTTTAAAAAAAAAAAAATAATATTAACCTTTTTCCTAGTGGTAAAGCTGACTAGTGCAAGACGTCAACCAGCTTCTGGATGTATCGTTAAATCCCTTTTTGGAACCTGTCCAATGTTCGGATTTACTTTCACGAATATTTAATTTATATTTGGGAAACTAAACATGCGTCCACGTTGTGTCCGTCCATCCGTTATTCACCAGTACCATTGTCAAGATTGTCAATTATATTCATACCTGCGCGTACCTATGCTGATATCGAATACCAAAATACCAGTATTCAATACGGATTCATATAAGCCAATATTAAGAAAATAAGACATACCAAAATATCAACAATTTGTTTAGAAATCCAAATACACAACTGATTTAAATTTGTTCGCGCGAAATTCCATAAGTCTTTTTAAATCATACAAAATAAATAATCTGAAATACTTGGGAAATACTTAGCCAGGAACGCTGGACTTTTCTTACACGTAAACATTCGTTACCGGGAAGCACGATACGGTCAAATCATTTAATACACTTATCGGTTATGGTTAGGTTGTACTTACACAGCGAAGTGGTAAATGAAACAGATCCATCCGCACGGGTGTTCGAGGAACACGTACACCCTCTCCTGAAAGGTCTTGCCTTTTCTCTGGTGGAACACGTATTTGGCTTTGAACGCCTGGTCGATGGGCAGGTATATGGGATAATACGGGTCCGGGACGCCGGGTGGCGCGGGCGGTTTGGCGTCGCCGGTGGTGACCACCTCGACGATGGCTGCATCGTCCGCGTCGCTGCTGGGCGTCGGCGGGTCAGCGAAATCTTCGCGTGGCTTTCGGCGTTTTTTCAGCGGCGTCGGCACCCGCCGGTGATGCGCCTCACCGAACCTCGGCATCCGTCTGTGGTGATGCGGCGGCCGGGCCTGCTGGTCCGGTGCTTCCTGCTTTCCGTTGAACCGCTGCTGCTGCTGCTGCTGTATATGGTTGCGTCGGTAATGTTCATCATTGCCATCCTCTTCCGAGCGACCGGAAGCACTGGCTGCCGGCGAAAAGGTCCCGACACATGGTCCGTCGTCACTGCCGCCTGCGATTCGTTCGCTCGCTCCTAGTCCACCAATCGTGCGCGACCGTTGCCGCTGCTTTATCTCGTCCGACGTGACGACGTTGCGGCCGGGCGAGCCGACGCCACCTGTGGTGCCGCCGCTGCTGCCGCTACTGCCGTTGCTCCTCAGCGATACCTCCCGGGACTTGCGGAACAGCTGCACCTCTTCGGCGCGGTTCATGTTGACGCAAAACGGCCACGCCAACATGCGGCGGCCGCAGTGCGCATGGCTTCGTCCGCGAGTGCCGCCGGCCGGCCACGCTGCGCTTTCACCACGTTCCGCGGGTGGTTGCGTGGTTCCACGTCATGCCGTCAGCGGTGAGGAGGAGGTGGCAGTGCCGACGAATGCGTCGTTCGAGGTTCCGGTGTCCGTCGACGCCACTGTGGGACCATCAGCGCACGGCCATCGTGTGACCGCGTTCCCGTGTCACGCAGAGCAATCC
Organism: Sipha flava; assembly: GCF_003268045.1. NCBI lineage: Eukaryota > Metazoa > Arthropoda > Insecta > Hemiptera > Aphididae > Sipha > Sipha flava. Next base: position 777,403 of record NW_020271748.1, read on the forward strand.
CCGCACACCTAATCATCACAACAACGTCACGCGATCTCGATTGGACACCGGTGTCCTCCGTGCCACCGCGTGAAATCGTTTTTCGCAATTCGCCGACGACCACTATCGCGCCGCACCCGCAATCGATTCATGTGGCCGTGCCGAAACGTCTACGGCTTGGCGCGCACGCACACGCTCGTGATACACCCGATTAGTCCCTATCTCCCACCCGTATCAATTTTAATTGTGAAAGCCACTAAGAATTAGTTATAAAAAAAAAACCCATGTTATGAAATAGATTCAAATTTTGTACCTTATCAACAACAGATGGGGAAACTGGTAAAATATAATTGAAAGAAAAGTGGTAAAAAAATCAATAAAGAAAGAAGGTGTAAGATACGAAATAACAGCAGAATAAATCAAAAATGATCAAATGGTTATTTCGTGTTGAAAGAATAGTATAAATTCTAAAGTAGGGCAACAAGAAGCAGATGGCTTGATGAGGAAAATAATGATTTGGAACAGATTGGTATACGGAACCAGAAAATTTGATGAAAATTATTTTGTGAACCAAGTGTCATAATGGGCCTTTGTCACTCAAGAATGTTAGTAATATAAATAATATAAAATATAATAATAGTAATAAATAAATAATTGAAAATAATGTGATATCTAATTTTTAGTGGGCTACGATATTAAACGTGTCATATAACATAAACTCTAAAATTAGTACAATAAAAGTTTTTGTTGGTGTTAAAATTATCCGACAACAATGAATGAAAATAAATATTAATGTTAGGTAGCTCCTCAAATATACAAATAGAAAATAAATGATTAAAAATAAAAACATATACGTGGAGAAAATAGATATATATGTTGGGCCATAAGACGTTTGGGTACAGAACGATATTTTTACCTGAAATTCGAGAGAACGATTGGGAACACACGTTTAGGTACACTTTTTTTCAGACCCCAAAAATCAATACAACCTTTGGGTACATAATATTTTTAAATTAATGCTATGTTTGGGTACCATCGTTTAGGTACACATTTTTTATATTTTAATAAAAATAAATTTAATTTGCTTATCTATGTTTATTTATTTATTTTATTTTGTAGAGCCTATTATCGTTACCCAGGAAACATCGTGAGGAGGTTGGCTCTTAGTCTCTTAAAAATTATTATTATTTATTTACTTAACTATTTTTAATTTGTTTTCTGACAAAAAGCTTACCGATGTCATATAGATAATTCCTTATATAATTTTCAAATTTAAACTCATTGTATTTTTTTAAAATATACTCAACGTTATTGATTATATTAAAACAATTTGGGTGGCTTGTATAAAACTGACTATTAAAGTCTCGATGAAATGCTTCAGGCCCATTTTTTATCCATGGATCAGATGATGGACTTTCTACCCATGTGTATGGTGGAAAAGAACTATTTTCATCGACGAAAGTCTCTAGAATATAATCTGTAAATGTTTCAGCGTGGACTGGAGCATCTGACATTAGAGATATAAAACCATTGCTTACTTCATCTGGCGATATAACACTAAGACCAAAAAAACTTTGAAGCCATTTGTATACTTCGATTTTTTTCATGTAATGCTTATATAAATCTCTGTCACTTTGTATTTGACGAAGCCAAGCTTAACTCAAATGAAAACAACAACCTGATATTAAACAGTTTTTGAAAACTTCTAATACTGCATTATGGACTGCTTTCTCAATGTCTAAATGAATTTTTTTAATGTGTAAAAGTTTTTCATGAAATTGAAAAAATAATTATTTTATTATTAAACCATACGTCAATATAAGCTTGTTGAGATTTTTTTCCATAAAAACATATATAAGTAGTAGATAGAATCCATTTATGTATACATTATCGTATACATTTGAAGGAAATGTTTAGGCGCGTATGAAAAAATACTATCAGCAAATACATGTTTTGTATTATTTAATAATGACAAGTTATCAACAGTCGTAAAAATAGGAATACTATCAGCAGATTTCATTTGGAGATAAAGTATCGAGCAATAAATGAGTATATCACTAATGTAGATTATGTGTCTTGTATATGTGTACCCAAACGTTCTCTGATTTACCAGGTAAAAATATAAAATACCTTTTATTTTATGTGTCCAAACGTTGTTTTTATTTGTACCCAAACGTGTTAGATTTCGAGTTAATTTTTGATTTTGTGTCCAAACGTTCATCCCCCACATGTTGCAGATTATCATGAAAGGACCTAAATCCTCTCTTAATGGTTCCATTGAAATAGAACAAAGCACATTTGAGATGAACTAGATCGTACATATTTTAAACTTTTGTGTCTTATTAAAATAGTAATAATTTAGTAATGTAGACATAAGTTAAAATATCGAATATAGTAAATACATATAATCACCGATGTGGTGTATCAAAACGAATTATTATCTATTTCTAAAATGAAATATTATGTAATAAGACAGCTAAATCATGAGAGATAAAGAAAACCATTTTCCCAGATAAATCACTATTACGATGAATTCAATCCGACGGTTAGCGCATACAAGTTATCGAGTCACGTCAACTATATAAAGCTCTAGTATTCTGAATAGTTATTATATATACGTTCAATATACAGTAGGTATTCTATGAAACGTATTATATACTTTATTAAAATCACAATTTTCATACTTTGATAATCAATAGTAAAGATATAATTATTTTATGGATACTAAATATACCAAAGCCTACTGAAATAAATATAATCACTTTAATTGTACACTAATTTACCTTTATTAACATGATTCAACTTGTTATTTAAATTAAGGTATCCAATAATAACTTGTATTAAATTATTTCTGATGTTAAATATATAATGGCCAACTTTAAAGTTAAATTCGTGAAAAAATAAAAATAAATTTAAAACTGTTACTTGTATAAACAACCCCCAGGGGGGCACTAAGCATTTAGTGCTACGGGCTTTGTGAACCCGGAGCCTCAAGCTATGGGCTGGCTTTGGTAAGGTGGCCCAAAGCCGGCCCTCCAGGATTGGGGGTTAAGCGGTGGACCAACAATCCACCCTAGTAAAAAACTATATGTTATGAATCTTCTAACAAAGCCTAGGAATGTGGATAATATTGGGAATCTATGTGGAACTCGAAACGGAAAACTTTTGGAGACTCAGTTTGGAACTTGAAATATCAGAACTCTCTATAAAGCAGGAGCTTTAAAGAATATTGTGGGAGAAATTGAAAAATACAAAGTACCAATAGTCGCTATACAAGAAACCCGTTGGCTAGGAAATGGTAACGTTCAGTCTGGAAACTCAACTATCTTTTTTAGTGAGAAAGAGACAGGCAAACACGAGCATGGGGTAGGCTTCGTAGTTAGCAACTTCATATTGTCAACCATTAAACTTTTTATGCCAGTGAATGAACGTCTATTCTACCTGCAAATAGCTGGGAGGATTTTCGATATATGTATTATTAACGGTTATGCCCCAACAGAGAATCAAGATGAAGATGTGAAAAATATTTTCTATGAAGACCTCGAGAGATTATTTGACTCTCTACCAAACAACTGCATCAAGATAATTGCTGGTGACCTGAATGCGCAGGTCGATAAAGAACAATTTCTTAGACCAACAATAGACCAAGAAAGTTGGCACTCAGTATCTAATGATAATGGGCTAAGACTAGTTGGCTCTACAGAATTGAAAAACCTTATTATAAGCAGCACCTTTTTTTCCAGGAAGAACATTCATAAGCACACGTGGACGGCCCCTGACGGTAAGACGAAAAACCAAATTGACCATATAATTATTGACAAGCGACACCAAACAAGCATAAAAAATGTCAGAAGCTATAGGAGTGCAGATGGGGATACAGACCACTTCTTAGTGATAGCAAGCCTATCGCTAAAATTGTCGACGATTTGGAGAAAATGGTGGCAATTTAATACACCACATAAACTAGATAGAAGTAAATTAAGAGATCAAAAGGAAATCATGGAATACCAAAACAGAATAAAGGAAGAACTGAACTGCTTTAACATAATACAAGGAGAATTGAATAACGCAACAAAGTGGACCCACGTAAAGGTATCAATAAGTAAAGCAGCAGAAAATCTCCGACCTACTATGGGAAAAAGCAAGAATCACTGGTTTGATAATGAGTGTCAAGAAGCGATAAAAAAGAGAAAAGCAGCAAGAGGTAAAATTATACAAAATCCCTTGACTTCAAATTTACAGGAATATGTAGAACTTCGTGCAAGCTCAAATAAAATAATCAGGCAAAAGAAAAGAACATCAGAAAAAAAACGCCCTAAATGACATTGAGTCATATAAAAAGGATCCGAAAATTTTTTTTGAAAAATGTAAATCAATAAAAGATGGCTATAAATCTCGTACCTATCTTATGACTGATGACGACGGCCACCTCGTTTCGGACCCCAAAATGATCATAGACATGTTTCAAACATATTTTGAGAATCTATTAAACAATAAATCAGACGATGAAATAAACAATACAGATGGATTTTGGGAACCGGCTGAGGATCAAATAGATGTTACAGTGGAACCAGAAGTGCCTGAACCTAGTTTGGAGGAGATAAAATCAATAGTGGAGCAAGTATTGAGGATTCAGAGAATCGGGAAGGTTGGAGAGCTTTGGTAGAAGCTGTGAAGCGCCTAAATGACGCGTGAAGCAAAAAAAAAAACTTGAATGAACAATATACTCGAAAAAAAATATTTTGTACTCATGTGTAGTAAACACACACGATGACTCAAAAATCAGTGTTCAAATTAAATATATTTAATATCAAAAAGATTAATATGGTAATGGTTATTAGTAGAGCTGAGGGCTTCTAGTTATTTCATAAATATTGTAGAAAATTTCTAGTGATCAACAAATATGTTTCATAACATCAGGAGACCAAATTTAAAATGTAATTTCGTATAATATTTCATATTTTTTCATTATTGTATACAAATACATATTTGAGTATATTAAAAAAAAATAAGAACCTATTTGGAAATTTTCGAAATAAGTTTTTTAATCAGCTTAGATAAAAAAGAATAAATTGCTAAATTAACTAGTATTTTCCATTTAAAAATAATATTTTTATTATTGGTTAGGTAATTTACTACCCTACCAAAAAAACCATTGAAATATAGAACAATCTTTCTCAACATATAAAACATTGTTAGCAGATAACAGACATTCGTTTCAAGTTGAAAATATATGGAAATATCTTGTCGTTAAATGCAATAAAATAGTAAAGGTAGATAAAACAATATTTAGCTACTTTAGTACGTATTTGTAGATAAAAATAAATGTTACAAAATCTTTTTTTTATTTTAAGATAAAGAAAATTAAAACAAACAAAGAAAACAAAACGATCAAGAAGACGAAGAAAAAATGTAATTTTTCATGTTCTTATTACCTAGTAAACTAACTATTTATTATTCTGTTTTTTTTTTTTTTTTTTTTTTTTTTTTTATAAATATAATAATTAGATAAAATAATAAAATAAAATAAGTCCTCAACCCTAGTTAGTAGATTTTTTTTTGTATTATAATATCATAACTACTATAATTTAATCTTTATTATTCAATAATAATATTAAAAGAACGTGATCGAATGGCGCCAAAAAATTTTAAAATTATTTGAAAATATTTTTCAACGCATATTACTATACTGATCAAAATTGTTGAATTTGGGCATTGAATAACAAATAGCAATACATTTGGAATGTTTAGACTAATTTAACTTTCACATAAAAACATCAAATTTTTATAAACACCGATAAAAAAGATTTGGATTATAAATAAGATATATATATTATAAATAAGAATAAATTACAGAACATAAAAGTAAGGATCGTTTAGTTATGTAAATCTTTTAAATTGCTCTTTTATTCACCACTTCCTCAAACACCCAACAATAAGTCAAACTTTCATTAACGTGACTGCATTATATTTTTCTTTCCATACAATTCGCTTATGAGGACATTTTTCACCTAAATGAACAGTGTTGGGACTTTCAAGATAAATTTATCTAGATAGATTTTTCATTATATTTTATCTTATCTAGATAAATAACGCTAAGTTATCTAATTACTTTTATGAGATAAAATTTTTACTTATCTAGATAATTGTTTGTATTCTTGCCAAGATTAAAGTTATATTTATTCTTGTACAGAGAAGAATCCATCAAATCAGAGATCATCAAAATCGGTCCAGCCGTTCTTGAATAATAAATTCTGTAACTAACCTGACTTTCTTTTATACATATAGATTTTGTATTCCTAATCATAATTCGTGTATTATAAATAAGTAATTATTATTTCTTGGTGTAAAATTTTGTTTATATTTTTATATCGGGAAAATATTTTTGGTACTTTTAAACTTAATTTATTATTTTCCATGGAAGTTCCAAATATAATAGGTATTTGATTTTAGTATACACATGTAACTCATACGCTAATATTCATTACTTCATTCTTGAAAACCGTAAAGTTGTAACTACTTATAGAATAATGAAAATCATAAAATTAATATTATATGGAAAACAATATTGTTAACTTAAAATAATTTTTTATGTATTTTGTATTCATTCTGATACGTACAGAGCAATTTTCATTTTTTTTTTTATTTTTTGTGTAAGATTTTAGTGATTAACTATCATTAAATATTATACATTATATATAAATACTGCTTAATGGTACACTACATTACTACAATAAACATTAAATACCTAGATATCTATTGATAATAATGATTATAATTGAGTCTTCATAGATATTAGAATATGAAATATTGACCAAGAAATATCTTTTTTTTTTTATCTAGATAAAAATTAAATTATCTTTTATCTTTATCTAGATAAATTTTGCATTATCTTTTCCCAACACTGTAAATGAATAGTATGAATTTCATTTATACTAAAACTAATGAAACGTATTATTACACAGATTTGCGATACCTTTGAAAATAAAAAATGGAATAAAGTATTCTGAATCACGTGGAACATTTGAATTTTTCAAAAGAAATTTTTTTTCTCATACCTAAAGAAAATTATATTTCAAAGAAAACTCAAACACTGACAAAGACCATTATACATTTATGTTTTAGTTAAACCTTTTTTTTCATATTTTACCATTTTGTTTTCATTTAAAGTTGTTACAGCGCGACGCGTTGTTTAAACTGAATGATAGGTACTCTAAATAAATAAAATATGGCACGTGTTATGACTATCGTAAATACACGTTGAATATTCAATAGATATTACTTGAACATTTTTTTTTTTTTTTAATTGTTAAAATACACAATGATCAAATTTAATAAACGTTTTGTTATTTATGATCTAAACGATGACTATTTAATTTCAAAATTTCAAAATCATAAAAAAAAAAAAATTTAATTTCAACAAATATTTACATATATATTATATGAGACATATGAAGAGTTTTAGTGATGTACAGGTATAACTTTATTGTAAGAATAGTACCAAAGCTCAACATTTAATACCTACTTGTTTTTAATTGTATTCGATATAATAAATAGAAACCTATAGTATAAATCCTATCAAATATACATAGATCCGACGGATGTATGTACTGATGTGGAAAATAATCGATGTGTATAATAATTGGAGTCAATAAAAAATCTAGATTGAAATTAATAATAAACAAATTATAACAATCGTCAAATGAATAAACGACAGATTGATATAATTCGAATATGTAAGAAGACATGGGAACGCTATTGAGAGGTGATATATAATTATTCTAGGTGGAAAAGAAAGGAAATTATGAACGTGAATAAAAAAATGGTGCGATGAAATTGAGCACAACACGAGCATAGTTAGCGTATATAAGCGAATAAAAGAGGTGAACGAAAAATGTACTCGACCCCAAATAATAGAGGATTAAGTGAGTAAAAATAAGAAGATATATTTTTGAGTAATTAATACATAATAACGTTGTATTAGGTTATGATGACTTAAATTATAAAAAAAATATATAATTTAACCAAATAGTTTTATTATGATCGAGGTATTCATATTGCTCTTTAATTTCATACTTTGCAAATTAAATTCAATATTTATACGTAAGTACATGAATTTGACGATAAAAGTATTATAAAAAATAATTAAAATAAAATTACAAAAATGTATACTGGTTTATTGTTTACTCAATTCGAATGAATCAATATATCAATTAATATTAATATTAATATTGATATTAATTTATTTCCATTATCATATCTTACTGAATTTAGAGTTTTACAGAATTTCTTTACAAACACCGAGTGAATATATGTTTCCTTTGTCCTTTTATCCGTGCCTTTCTGGTAGCTTCGCGTTATCTAAAATAGTTTTTTCAATAATGTTTATCAAATCTATATTATCTGTTGCTCATACACTTCAGATACACTATTAAATAACTAACATGCTTTTGCCTTTCAACACATTTCTATCCTTTATAGCGTTCATATACTGTTCTTTTATTTTATCTAAAACAGAGGATATTATTTCTAAATTGTTAACGCGTAACATAACTCTTATCATATCAACCGTTATCATCCTTTGTATTCAATGTATTCAAATGCGTACACCGTTATGAATTGCTGTTGTATAATTATGAGTTTCTATTTATTTTTAAATATAGCAATAAAAATTGTCCACTATAAAATCATCTAGGTTTACACTGGATGTCAATAATTCTCCGTATTTTTTTTGTTTTCCAACAAATCCTTAAAAATAAAAGTTAATATTTTAAATAAATTTAATATTTTTACAAATGGTTTTTAGTATTATTAATTATTATTTTTTTACAAGTTGAATTATTGCATCCTATCTTATATATTATAATTTAACTTTAATAAGATGTAAAGTTAAACATTAAAATTAATGTTGTCTTAACTAACTAATTTACAATCATCAATACGACTCTAATATAGTTATCATTTTATTATGTTTAAATAATTTGTAAAAGAAAATCCCAAACACTAGATCTATTACAAATATAATAATATTATTTTTTAGAAGTACATTTAGTTTGCCATTATTATTTTGTAAAATTGATTACCTATTAGGGATAACTCTGCAAAAATTGATCGTAAAATAAAATTAGACAAGGAACCAATTAAAATACAGTAAGGAAGACGTAGCTGAGATGATTCGTAAAGACACTTATCCTATCGTATGAGCACAGTTGAAAAATCATTCGTGTTGTTCTTTGCTAGATAACACATTTTAGATATAAACTAATTAATCAAAAATATGATACAAAAAATGAATTCTAGTTATACATAATATTAAGATTTTTATAATTTTTGTTCTATTTATATTTTAATAACGATACATATGTTTATATTAACTTTGAACGTTTTATTTTTTTTTTGAAAAATGATGAAAAAGTATTCATAATTTTAGAACCAGTATTTTATTTTTTTAAGATTTAAGAATATTTTAAAACTAAAAATATTTATTTATGTTTGAAAAGAATAAAAGAAAAGTATAATAAAGAAATAAAAATGAATGGAATTAATTTTACTCATCTAATTTTCCAAAATATAAACTATTTTGTGGCGTATCTGAAATAATTTTAATTTAATATGCTCTGGCAAATTATACCTAATAAAGTAAAATACTCAGGAAAAAAAATCAATAACACTGATTCTCGCTTTGGTTTATTTTACACTTATAGTTTCTTAGTTATAAGTTTTTCTTCCTTACGACTTATAAAATATTTTGTAAGCACTTTTCGAAGTAGTTCATAAGAAAAAATAAAATACATATAAAGGTCTAAAGTATAATCGCTTCAAATAAAATAGTAAATATTATTCACAATAATTTTAATTTAAGTAGATTTTAAAATTAGATATTATCTATTTCAATTATTTTAATCAAAATAAATTGAACTCTGTATATGGTATAATTATTATAATATATTTCAATAGAATAAATCAAATTATTCAAATTGTAATGATGATTGTTTTCCTTTGTGATATCATTTTCAATTTTAGAATACAATATAATAAAAAAATGTATTCCGGCTAAAATAAAAATATATTATACCTAACATTTAGGAAGCATTCTAATTGAGAACTAAGTGCACATAAAACGACATTAATTTTGCAGAATGACTGATAGAATCAAAATGGATGTTAAGTTGAGCAGGGTCCATAAATGTGACACGGTGAAACATTAATTATACAGGAATAAGCCAAAGACCTTCTGAGGTACCATAGACCAGTAATAAATAGTCAGGTCTTAATTATTGAAATCAATGAATCTCCAGAACGTGGACCGCACATTCAAATACATCGTAATACCATTCTTAGGTCAGATAATATTTTGATTAATATATTCAGCTAATGACTTTTCTACAATATGCGAATATCTAATTAAAGTGTGTCATTACTTTGAATAGGTAGTAATGTGAATAATTTAAACATAAATAGTTTAATACAATTTAATTGAGTAAATCAATTTTACAACTTATTATAGCCGGATATGTTAAATGTTTGATATGTTTTGATTGGTAGAATACTTGAAATTTCACTGTTAACCAAATACTAAATATACTTAAGGATATAATATATTCAAGAGTAAATGAAATACGTGGAAATAGTTGTTAAGCCAAAAAATTCATACAAGCGATAATAATTAGACAATCAATTTCAAAAAAAACGAAATGAAATAATTTATAAATAATCATACGTTTCAGGATGAATATTAATAATTATAATAAAATAACATTACAGATTTTAGCAAAAATAAGAATTTAAAATATCCATGTAATGAGCGTAAAATTCTTCAGAGTAGTTATTAAGTATTTTAATTATATTTATCAAAACTATCAAAACGTTTTAGTTTAAAATAACTAAAAAAAGTAAGAACAATCAAAAACTGAACTAATTTATAATAAGAAATATTGCATATCATTTTGGGGGAAGTATTATGATAAGTGTACGTTTTACTAAGTAAATGTTGCATAGACGAGTCAAAATATTTGCAAAGACAATAATTAACGGTCTATTTGTGGTACTCATTGTTCTCATATGTATCATTAATAGTCATTTAATCGTTTATCAAAATAGGTTCGAATTGATTCATCAGATTTCAACTTTGTAATTCAATGATATATTAGTGTACATTATTAGTGTATATATTAGATATATTATTATTATTATTATTATTATTAACATTTGAATTAGTTAAAACCAAAGGACAACCATCCAATTTTAATACCATCAGTAATATATCCAGAGTAAATTGTTTTAAATTGATACAAAACATAAAAACACATAATTTCTAATAGTTTGCAAGATAAATTTTAAGTATAAAATAAATCAAATTCATTAGATTTCATCGAAGAATCAGATTTTAGTGACTGTTTCATATTTAAAAATTAACGTACCAACAAAATTAACAATGTTTTTTTGATTTAACTATTAAAACGAGGAAATAATTATTTTAAAAATGAATAACACGAGGTAAACATACTAATACATCTATACTTTTTAATTTAAAACGAAGCGCGAAGAAATTTATTTAAAAAAACAATATGCAGAAGCCAACAAGAATGAAATACATTATAAATATATAAATATTTTGCTTATCGGTAAATTTGTTCTTTTTTACAATCAAACCTCAAATCTACATAATATTTAAAAAATTGCAAATGCAATTTCGTTCAATGCATCAAGTTCATCGTACTACACCGAAATGTTTGATGCTATTCATCCTGGCTATCGACCACCCAATAGGAAGCAATTAGCTGATACATTACTAAATGATACTGCTGTTGATGTGACAAATCGAATGCAGAAACAACTTACAACATGTGCAATAACCCTTCTACAAGATGGTTGGTCCTCTATACGATATGACCCAATAGTTGTACCCAGTATTCATACAGGCACACTTGTAAATACCAACCACAAAACATTATTGCTATCTACTAAAGATTGTGGATCTGAAGAAAAACAGCAGATTACTGTATAAATCTATTAAAAGCCGATATAGAATTAATAAAAAAGGATTTCAATAACAATGTAAGTATTTTTAATTTAATACCTGGTTTAGAAGTTTTCTGTTATATTATATTATACAACCATTAAAGTAATTTTTTCCTACAATTTAAAATAATTGCAATGTAAAAAAATAAAAATAATTATCATTAAATCATTGTTTTTTGGTATAGGTGTTACTATTTATACTGATAACGAGAACAAAATGTTGCTAATGCATCAGAAAATAAAAATTGAATACCCAGATATATTTATAGTTGTAGTGCACACTATCTCAATCTGCTTGAAAATGAATTAACTCCACGTACAATGTTATGGAATATTGTAAAGGTGCAGGAGTATTTTAGAAATCACCATAAGCAACATATAAACAAAACTTTTTATATTATATAATATTGTAATAAATTATCATACAAGGATTTTTGTTGCAATTCAAAATACAGTTTAAAATGTAATTTATATATATATTTTAGTGATGGTTAAAATATAAAAATGGTCTGAGTCCTCAAATTTCCAACTGTATTAGATGGAACTCACAAGTGTCAACTGTTGACATTCATAAAAATTGTTTATAAGTACCAAGAAATAAACAACCAATACATGAACGAGATGGATAACCAAATAAGTAGAATTTTAAACAATGTTGGGCTGTTTCGTGAAGCATTAAATCTTCAAGAACAGCTAGTTTTTGTTGGTTCTGTGTTGAATAAGGTACAATATTTATAAAATCATATCATATTTTATTCATTCTAAGTTAGAAATAGAAAAAATAGTGTAAAATAAATTTATTATTATGTTGAAATGAAAATACAGAATACTTGTTTTCTTTTAAGTTTCATTATTATAAATTATTCATTAAGTAGCTACTTTAAATTTTTAAATATTTTTACTTTTTAATTTAAATATATTTTATGATTTATAAATAATATAGTTTATTTCACTTTTAAGATGCAAGGGGACTGTACTTCATTATCAAGTGCACTCGATGGATGGCATGACTTATTATATTCACCGGTTATGGAAAGTTATGTAAATCAAATAAAAAAACGAATGGATGATGCAGTTAAACCATTTTTCTTAGTTACTAATTGAATGGATCTATTTTATATGGGTATTGAAAATCTAAACATGAATGATTATAATAGTTTTAAATTTTAATATTGATTTTAATTTTTCATTTAATGAAAATGTTAAAGGTAGCAAACTTAATGTGAACGATGAAGAAAAAGCCGAAACATGGATTATTGATAATAAACCAGACTTCCTTCCTGCATTTCTAGCTTTTAAAGCAAAAGATAAAACATTTTTTCCCTCATCAATTTTTCATGATTCGATATTGAAAACATATAAAAATAAACCTGGTTTATGGTGGAATTTAATGAGCAGCCGCACAGCAGCTAGGTTACCTCCAGAATTATGTTCATATTTTTCAAGTTTATTAAGTGTTCCACCAAGCTCAGCATTACTTGAAATAATTTTTCTACCTTTGGTCTAGTGTGGATAAAGTTAAGGAATCGATTGGGACATGAAGCAGCAGCAAAGTTGTTAAAAGTGCATAGGTTTCTGAATGTAAAATCAAATCAACCCAACATGGATTCTTCAGATACTTTAGCTTGTGATGATTTTTAAAATTTAACCAAATTGTTACTAACCAAAGTATAATATATATTATATGTAACTAACTGAAGTCTGAATTTAACTGAAAAATAAAAATTACCATTTTATAATTTATATATGTTATGAACTTAATTATATTTTTATTTCTTATTTTAATTTTATGAGTTTTGTCTACTATTTTATCAAGAAGACAAGGAAAGGTATTCATATTTATTTGTTTTTTAATTATGATATGTAAAAAAAAAAACCTTAACAATGCTTAAATTGTATTACGTATCTAATAATTTTAACACTTAACGAGGAGTTTCTTTTATTTTTATTTTGTTATCTGTTATATATTTTGTTTTTAAATTGAATTGTTATTTGTTATACTTAAATTATAATGTTATCTTCATAATTCATTACAAAATAATAAAACTTTACTTCAGAGAATATATTTTATAAGTTTTCAATTTTAAATCCTTTTTAAACAACTTCTTCCTATTTTCTAAAAGTTATGTTTAGAACTTAGAATAAAGGTGGGTTTTAATTTATTATCAAGTACAGTAACTTTCGGATTTCAATATCTACTATTTTTAAATTGGCAACTGAATTGGCATGAGAATGAGATGAAATTATGATCTCGCACGAGTAATAAAGTATAATAAATTATGAATTGTATGTTAATTACATTAATAACTGGAAATTAAATGGTTAATGATTTATGGTCATACTACCGCTTAAAGTGAGTAAGAATTAACCGGAAAGTGCTTATAACTACTATTGACGCGTAAAGTTAAAAGCTAACCAAATAGTTTTTTCAAAACGAATAGTCTAAAAGATGTTACACGCATTGAACATTTTTCATATCTTTCTTTCAGACACAATATGATAGTATTCAAGACAATAAATTGTGATACTATTAATATGACCTCATTATTGTGTGGTGTGAAAAAAAACGATGTCGTCCAAACAAATGATAATAAAGAAATAATAATAAAAGAATACTACCACGTTTAAATTTCGTTCCCGCATTTCTTCAACTATGGGAAATGATACTTAACAGTTTTATTTTCACCCGTGACTTCAATATTATTATGCACATTATTCACGACATTACGTCAAAGTAATACGTGTAATTTAATCCGTCGTTAATAAGCCATTTTTGTGTCGTGAAAGAATATCGATTTCCAGACAGCGAGCATAATAATAATATTATGACATATCGGCATGCCACGGTAAAAATCCTTCAACTCGTACGGAACGCGTACGTTATCGATCGGTTAAACGAATAATCGCGTTTGTTAAGTTACAATAAAAGTATAGCACCACACACGTCGGATAAACTACGAATGCGGGGGGGGGGGGCTAGGTAAATTGGGTCCACGATAATTTGGGTACTTTTTGAAAGCGGTAAGTTAAGTCCCTGGAAAAAAAAAAAGTAGTAGGTAAATTGGGCCCTAGCTAATAATCTGATTCATTTTCAACGATAAAATGCCAATATAATCTTTGGTTACGCCTAGTTAAAATATGTATATTATACGGTGCTGCAGGAGGATGAAAAAGATAAGTTTGACTGACAGAATCACTAATGAAGAAGTTTTAGGAAGGATATCTGAAAGGAAATCAATATGAAAGAGTATACAGAAAAGGCGAAATGAATTAATAGGTTATATTTTAAGACACAATTGGCTGCTATTACTAATCTTAGAAGAAATAATCGGTAGATATTTTGTGATTATGTACTAGATATTTACGAGTATATCTCAGCTGATTCTAAATTTCCCCCAAATATTTGGTCTCGATTTTATGCTACCACCGTGTGTACAACTAATAGCTATGAATAATATCATTCACGATTAAACCTTTTATTTTACATCCTAATATTTTTAACTTTGTAGACGAGTTATTAGAAATACAGTAAGAGATAAAAGTAAAATTACGAAGTACAAATCAAAAAAAGAAAATTATGCTGGATAAAAACATAAAATAAGGAGCAAATGACAAAGTACACAAATAATATAATAACCCGATTTGAGTTTGTTCAATCCATATCATTTAAGTTTTTACCAATCGCATAATTTATAATTAATTATTTCTTATATTTTATAACATGTAGGTTTTTAATTATTTTTTTTTTTTTTTTGTATATTATTAATAAAATTAATTTGTTTTTGCTGGAACCCAATTTACTTACTACCTATTTTTTCCCGGGACTCAACTTACCTACTGTCTATATTTTTGCGGAACTCAATTTACCTATAAAAGGTCATATGAGACCCAATTTACCAGCTCCCGACTGCAAGGACACGAGAAGATTTTATTATTTAGATACTTAAAAAAAAAAAAAAGTTATCCGTTATATCTTTATCATTGTTGTTTTTTCGAGCTTTGATTTAACAATTGTTCTCCGAATAACCCATCAGATGAACCTAAAGTTTCTGGTTCAAGTCTTGCCCTCTTATTGAGGTAAGGATAAGATACGTGTGCGTGCGCTGGTGCATGTACGTCACCCGTTACCGCCAGTATCGCACGAATGACCGAATAATCGGTCGATTCCGTAACTGGAATACGTCTGTGCAAAATTCGTTATGTATAACGTAGTAGTTTATTAATTTCGAAATCAAGGTTACTAAAGTAAGTCTACTCGGGCGTATAAAATATATGCGGAAAAATGCCTTAGTGGTCGTCATACGGAAATAATGTGCCTGATTTCACGGGCGACACGCGCACTTTGTGTACAGCAGTCGAAGTGGATCTGAATAAATATGCGAGAATTTTTTTTTCAAAAACCGTCTAAACACATTGACATGATCTTTCTTGTTTAAAATATAAAAAGTTAGCGTAAGAAATATATATTGAGTTGTTGAGTGTTAATTTTTTTTCGATAAGATCCATGTAACTACTAGTATAGTTGTTGTAAAAAAAAAAAATTGCAATAAAATAATTAAATATACATGTCATAATTTAAAATCAAAATTTTCGAGAGAAAAAAACTAAAAAATCGAAAATCACAAGATTTAACGGGACGGTTAAACGTTTTCCCCATCAGCACCACTTCGAACACTAGCTATAATGTAGCAGTTTAATACCTTTAATATGCACCCTACACTGTATTGCAGTAAATATCGCTATGACGAGCGATTACTACGTCAGACTGTATTGCGCGCTGATCGACGGGTAAATACTCAAACGTGGCGGTGGCGGTCTCAATAGGTTTTCGACATTATCCGAATCGCGTGCCCGACCACTACGGCCGGTATCGTCATCGTCATCATCTTGGTCGTAGCCGTGGTCGTTGTGGTCGTCCGGCTGGTCGTCCTGCTAGTCGTCGATCGCATTATCGTCGGACACACGGGATCGCGCAAGGACGGATGACGAGATGCGGACGCGCGCGCGTGTACCGCATGACACCGAGACGCGCGCGAAAATCGCACACTAGCGAACGGTGTAACGGAAAACGATTTTTGAACACTATTTTCGAACCCGACGGATGACGACGATAGGACAATACTACACGAATATATTATTTATAGTATTATTATCGTCGCGTCGTACACGGCGGATCGGGAAATCGCACAAACGGGGGTGAGCTGAGGGTCACGTCGAGAGAGGAGAACGATAACCGCACACGGCACACGGTATACGGCAACGAGTGCGGATATTAATAACGAAACGAGTGACAGTGCGCGGCCACTATGCTGATGGGTGGGAGGATAGGGGAGGCAAACGGCGGCGCGGTCGGTCGAGCAACAGTTGTGCGACTGAACGGCGTGGACGAGAGACTTTCGGCCGACGGTGGTTGCGCCGAGCGTGTACGGCGTGCGTGTGCATGTCGTGGCGGCGACGGTGGTGAGTCGGCGGTAGTCGCCCACCCGGAGGAACGCGCGCGCGCCGCCGCCGTGGTACTGTTAGCCGGCGCGACGGCCACGCTCTTCGTATTGCGTACCACGCCGTCACCGCCGTCGACGCCGCGACCCCACTACCCATTCAATGGCGTATTTTTAGGGGGAGAAGTAATTTGGAGCGTTTGGCCCCGAGGGCTTTGCTCCTTTTTTTCAATACCGTTTTCGGAAACTGATTATAAATTAAATTCCGTTATCACGACTACTCGCCCGTGCATGTATTACCACCAAATACTTATGTTACTAGTAGTGACGTATCCAGGATTCATTTAACGGGCTTCTTTTAAAATTTAATCAACTCATGGTAATTGGGAGGCTCTGCCTCCCCCCCATATTACATTAATAATACTATGTATTTATATAAATGATTAAACTAAGACAGTATATGTAAAATCTACAAGTTGTATACAACGTTTATTCAAATTATACTGTAAGTAAGTTTGCAATTTGGCGAAACCCAACCATAAAATACGGTCGATCGGGGGTGTTCTAACACCCACATCACTCCCCTAAATACGCCTCTGGTTACTACAATAGAAATAGTTTCTAACACATTTGTACCGCATAGGTACTATGTACAATCATGGATAGCAAAAAAATAAATTATTAAATCTATACTTACAATCAATAATTATTGTACCTTGATTGTGTTGTTTGAATTTCGTATCGATCAAATTATTTTATATTTTTAGAACGTCTTGACGTGAATATATCAAAATCAAATGCACACACTTTTCCTTCCTCAACCCCTGAAAAATTATCCCAATTACGTCACTGAACTCGACTTGCTACAGATAAATGCAAATACGAAAGAACACTACAGCCACTCTGAGTGTATGGCCAACGGTAGTGGAGTGACGTTTATTGGAGATAAAACTTGAAAATTGTGCGATCAAAATGATAAACAAACGGCAATCATGTAAATTTATATTAATATACTAACCATAATTAAATTATACACAACGGCATCACGCTTCAGTGAAATGTTAATAAAATGCTTATTGGAAAACCGAGAACATTAATAATAATACGTAAATAACTGGAATCAGCAGAGAATGAAGAAAACGGACAACTTGACGTATCGTTCCGAATGGCCGTCCCGGGAAAAATCATTTTTCGCGCGTAAAGAAAGACGCACGTCTTTGTTCCTTGGATGTGCGTAGCGTACGCGCGTGCGCGCACAATGCCATAATGATTTTGACCGTTAATTGCAACCCACTGTCTGGTGATGGCGGGAGAAGTTTACGGGGTCGTGCAACGACCGCTCACCAGTCGAAACGCATTCTTATGACGGGCATTATGACGATTGCGAAAAAAAAATTGATCCTTTTTTCTCCTTTAGTTGGCCCTGGTCAATTTCATCAACCGCGACTGCTGTAACAGATATTCAACTCGTGCCGTCCTTTATCGTCGCCGAATACATTTCAACCGTTTATAATAAATTGTTCATAATTCGATTGTTTCAAAACGTATAATAATTACAAAACACAACATAAAAATCAAAAACTTTTATACGGTGAAAATAACTAAACGATCTTAATATATTATTATAATGGCAACCACAATATAGTCGTCCTCAATACATTATTTAAAGCGGCTTTAGAGCTGTATTAAACCATTTTTTTTTTTATCCTCCTTCTCCGGCTTTTGTACCACAATCGAAAAAAATTCAAATATTAATTCGTACACAACCAACACTGATATAAGATTTTCAAACTTCAATGAGAAAGCAGCACCTCCCCATCATATCGAAAATAGATGAATAGTTTTAATATATTTTAAGTGTATTTGTATGTGTGTGTGATAAATCAAAATAAATCTGAGCGCGATGAAAGGATATAACATGACACATTATGAAATAGTAGTAACCTCGCGTGACCATTAAATATAATAGTTATTGCACCTATTCCGTTTGAAAGATATCTTAAATCTACATTTATTTTGAAAACTGCGTTATGATTATTATTAGTTGCTGTGTAAAATTAACAAAACTATGATATGGTTGTCAATAATTATTTTTGTTTTAGCCCCATTGTCACTAAAATCAATTCAACATCGTAAATGTACACTCGGCCAAGAAAACGGTCATATTTAAATGTAATACCTATAAATAATTGTTGATTTGTTTGTTTCTATGGTTACACGTTTTTTATTCCGTGACAATGCAATCGGTCATTTTGTCGCACCAGGGAGTGGAATCATTGTAATAGATAATGTAAATAATATGTAGTGTAATTTCTAGTGAAAATATTAAATGAAACAGACAAAATATGAAAATGATATAAATCCCGTTTTAAAAGCGAAGAAAAATGTATGCTTTGACGTAACCACGTGGTTATTAATAATTTCGATAATTAAACATGATATGAACTTTTTTTGAGTAATCTGTTACGTTCCGTTATTGAAATTTTAAAATCGACCACGGTACCTATTTCAACGCATAGTGGTTGAGGAAGTTAGCCATGTACGACGGTATAAAAAAAATAAAACTACATTACGGAAGTATTGACCCGTCGTCTAACGGGCACGTCACGAAGAGCCAGCTAATATTATGCAACAGTATTCACGTTGTTCGGTTCTATCGAATTCGCTACAACGACATGTCCCGGTATTTCATCATCGAAAATAACACAGTGACGGTGAAAAATATTGTTCGGAATTAAAAAATAATAATTTAAGAGTTAACGAGGATCCGGTGTATGGCCGCGAGGCTTTGGCCTCATATTATAATATTAACATACGCTCGGCCGCTTCACTTTCAGCTGCGTCAACCGATGAAACGAAATCCCCTAGCTCACCCTCGGTCGACACGGGTTTTTCTCCATTACCATTCATGAACACGGGTTATGATTTTATTTTTAATTTCATACATTTTATTGAAATGGATTTTGGATTAATGTACTCGTACCGTCATCGTCATCAAATTTAGTTTATCAGTAAGTCATTAAGTTCGGCTAGAAATTTATAAATTGACCTCATCACTAGCCAAAAATTGTAGTTCAGAATCAAATGATCATCGCTACTGTCATCAATATTATAAACCCAGTAAGTTTATATTTTCAGAGTTGTATCAATATTTAATCTCGATTCACGGCCGAAGCATTACGGAAAATCATTTTCACCACTCATTCATTGATTTTTACGTGAATCATCCAATCGGATTAAATCAATATAATCGTAACAACCCAAGACCTATAATATCAATTTACTTTTATACGCTGTATGCGTCATTCAAATACCTTCCATTCCCACCAATATATATATATATATATATGTCTACACGAAAAACGATTTTTAGAATGCATACGAATTGGCATTAAAATTAAATACTGCTTCCAATGGTTCAACGAATAATAATAGAATTTTTCAGTGTTTTTCAAATGCTTTCTAATAATAAAATAATCGATTAATTAAATAAATAAAATAACAAAACTTTTAAAATACATTTTGAAATTTCATATTATTGTTTAATAATGATAAAATATTATATTATAATAACATATTTTCAATTTTCCATATGCCATATGTTTTTGACAATGAAGATTTGAATTACTGTGCCATAGTAAAAGTTTTAGTCTAAAACCCACAGCATCTTAAAATAATTTGAATCACTCACTACTCGCATAACACGTTAAAAATGTATTTTGATGCAAATTATAAAAACATCGTTTTGTACAACTAACATTTATGCTTACTCTAATACACTAAATATATTAACATACAGTAATTATTATATAACGTGCAAATTATATCAAAAATAGTTATTGTAAATGTGATTAAAAACTGTAGCCAAAGACAAAAATAATAGTAAAATAACAATAAAACATAAAATACGGTTCATCCTAAATTAATCACACACGAAGCTATAAATTGAAAAATACAATAGGGTCCATTTCATACGGAGCTATAAATATTTGGACAAATTCGTTTAACTAGTGGAATAACTATTAATTTTAACGTAATTAATTCATTTTAGTATAGCATTTTAAAGATAATGAACCAGAATCGATCGTTTGATCACCGTCTACTCATCAAAGTTTTATGTATTTTTAAATTTATACCCTGATATTAAAGATGTAACAGAAATTAATACTTTAGACGCAGGCGTTAAAATGTGTCTATTGCATGTATTATATATCATTTAAAATAAAATCATACAAAAAAAAAAATCATTTATGAATAAATATAAATAAATAACTACATGTAAAAATTGTGTTAAATCAAATTGTAAAATTATAAATATTAAAAGCGGCACTCAAATTTTGACAATAGATATCATATTAAAGGAACAATAAGTTAAAATTAAGTTATTTTAAACATAATTATGCATGATTAATTAAATAAAGTTGTTACTATATTTAACTTAAATTGAGTATATTATTATAAATATTACAATACATAATAAATATAAGTATATAAGTAATACAGTTTATTTATAAAATGTATTCATATATAAATTAAAAAATACAATTAAAAACCTTTATTTGAAAATTAACATTTCATGATTATTAGTTAAGTTTACGATATTTTAATGCAGTTTATAATTATTGAAATAATTTATTTAATGACTGTGCAATATAAATAATTTAATGAAGTTGATTCAATTAAAATTGGAGCATAATAAGATTATAATAGTTGAAACCCGGTTGAATTGCCTTAAGTCTTAAATTTATACGACGCAGCTTACTGCTATTACTACATAATATTATTAGATAAAGAAAAAAGAAAAAATTGATTTTATTTTCGATAATTCAACGGGACTGTTAACAATATGTTATGCTGAGTCTCATTTTGGTATCTTGTCCGATACGAATAGGTCGATTTAAATCTTACCACACCAACTTGCAGTATCAGATCGAAGGCACTCGTATTAAATCGTCGATGTTTCATCGTCTAGGAAAGTGTTTTTTAAATAAAATTAATTACGATAAAACTAATCAGGAAAAGATGTAGAAAAGGACAAAATCAAAACACTCCCATGTTTTAATAATTTTTATATTTACCACTAATCTTAAAATTAATATAAATACTGAAGCTAAAAATGTAAACTTTTGATAGAATCTAAACTTTTTATCTAGCAAAGCATGTTTCATTTTTAATAATGAATATATTCTTACTCATATAATGAATAATAGGAATTTAAAATATTGTCTTATAATAATATCGCACCTCAAATTATTAAATTCTATAACAAGGATGACAATAACTGCAGACAATCTTACAAATAACTGTGCTGCATACATAAATTATTTTCGCATTGAATAAAATATTATTTTCATTTTTTCATTTCATTTAATCGATGTAACATAAAACTTGAGTAAAAGAAATATTTGTTGGCAACCGACTACTGCAAAAGTAAACCTATGATATTCCCGGTAAGCCCGGTCACCTCCTTTAAATTTTCACGAGCGAAGATTTTTCGCACACAAAATAGTTTTCATTCAGAAGATTTCATGGTCAAAATATTTAAGTACACACTTGAACTTTCCAGAACGGATTCGCCATATATTATACTATTATGATAAACAAGAGTATTCGTAAACAACGGCAAACATATGAACGCGTACGATAATAATGATAGATGATCGAACGAACACACGAATAATGTGTACTAAAAATAATATGATGCAGTTCTAAAACGGATATTGATCGTCTACTTTACCACTAATAATAGTAATATTACAACTACTACTACCGCTACTCCTACATACGTTTGTAACAGCGTAGTATAGTTTCCTCGGCTGACGTTACAGCGTATTTTAGTTGTTCCCCTATAATACTTCGAATCTGAAGTTCAAAAGTTTTAGCTACTGTCCTCGCCATCAAACGCAGACACGCCTAGACGTTGTACACCATCGAGAGTACACACACAAACCAAACAATCCACATGTACACATATGCACGTTTATACATAGAGGTATTTGGTGTACGATTAAGAACTACCACAAAAGCAGAATCAGGTCATCTATGTGGTGACAGATTCTACCGTTCGGTATGAAAGACATCAAAGCTACGGTAATAAACACATGAAAAACGTAATTTATTAACTGTCTACACTGTAGGTATACGTTGAAACATTCAATAGTTCAAACTTTTGTTTTGATCCACATTTTCAAATTGTGGTTAAATTATAATATTCACTGAAAAGGTCAAAGGAAAATATATAACGTCTTGAAGCACAAAAAAAGAAAAAAAATATATATTTATATATAAATATATCAAATTCTATATTTTAAAACATTATATGGAGATCCAAAAAAAACTTTCACCTTAATAATAATATATTTAAACGTGCTCATAACCAGTATTGTGCTTAGACAAAAATAAATTATCTGGATATAGATAAGATATCTAGATTTACAATTATCTAGATATATATATATAGATAAATACTGTAGAAACTGAATTTATCTAGCTATAGATAGATAAAATAATTTTTATCTAGATATTTATATAAGGCATCAACTTTTTCATTCGTTTGTAGGCGAACTCTTTTGGTCTTGGGTATTGATTGTATTATGTAACGATCCATTTCAAAATATAAAATATTTCACCAATAAAATAAAATTGAAAGTCATAGACAAAATTATGAAAAACATGAAGACGGTCTGACGATAAACACTGAACGCGTTGTGGATGAGAGTGCGCTGCGTACAATACAAGTTTTTAATAAATAATGGACGTTTCATGCCTAATATTTATTTTGTTGTAAAATAATATTATGTAGACACATCAAAGTACAAATTCATAGAATTGGGGTCCGGTAATGACAATTATTTAAAGCACATGATTACATGAACAATGGACATAATTTATATATAAATATTGAATTTAAGGTCGTCGAATGATGATGGAAAACGATCAATTTCTGTGTAGGTACAGCGTAATGCGTATTGTAATATTGCTATTTTCTTATCAACAATTATTTCTGTATTTTAGAATTTATAAACCATCTACCGCGCAGCTACAATAATAACCAGTTTAGACCTATGGTGCGTTATATCTGGTTCTAATATTCTTGTAAATGCTCTTTCGGCGTTCATAATACTAAAGAACAATAGTAATACGGGCATAAGACTTCCCCGTATAGGCCATAGTATGAAATTATAAAAAATTCACACCTCCCATGCATATTATGTAGGTAATATATGTTTATATACATAATAAATTGTCATTGTTCATAATTAATAATAAATGCTATGTAAAACTATTTTAAAACCAATTTTTGTAAGTAAATATACAAATGAAATTTCTTATTTAGTTAAGCTATTTATTTTATATTGAATGATAAAATTGTAGATTAGTTATTACTAATGATTATCTACAGATTTTCTGAATTATCTAGATGAATTTATCCAGATGGCTATGATTTTTATCTAGATGAAAATTAGATGTCAATTTTATTTTTTATCTAGATAAAATAACGATATAAAGTTTTTATCTAGATAATATATCTAGATAAATTTATCAAAAGCACAACACTGCTTATAACTAATGGGTAATAACATTTAATTTTAAATATAACTGGTTAGAAAAAGGTACTATAATTCGTTATGATATTATCTTATTAATCCGGTAGTTAAGTTATAAGTAGCATATTTTTACAATTTAAAATCAAACTAAATATCTTAAGGACAATCCTAAAGTAAAACAATGAGTGCAATAATAACCACAAGTGAGTAATTAATTTAAAAAATAGAATCCATTTTAAACATTATTTTATTAACAAAATTATCCAAGTGTAATTTTTAGAATTTTCCTAATAATATTATTATTTCATTAAATATACCTTTAATATGAGGTAATTTGCTTATAATTGTGAGGTCAAAAATACTTATGCTCAGTAAATTAAAAACCGAAGTTATTTTCATTCATCACATACCATTATTGAAATTACGCATCTTAGTTGAATATATTGTAAAAAATATCTTATAGAAATAAAGAGTAAAACAAATACGGTATACATGTCACAACTAATATAATACTTGTTTTGATATTATAATTAATATCCAAAGCCTTGAATTTCAACTCAATCGTTGTAATTTGTATTTTTCTAATGTTAAATTATTCAATGTATAAACATAATAAATATATTATTAATTTCTATATTTCAAAGTAAATTAAATAATTTAATAGGTATTTAAGAATTTCTAAGCGATCGACGGTTAAATGTTTGATTATATTTTAAGACTTAGTGTTCTGTGTTAATCAACCTTAGTAAGTTTATTAATACGTACAAATATATAAAAATTAAAGTAGGTTAATCAAAACATTAAATTTATTTTATAAAATATTTCATTGATATTAAATAAATCCTTTCCAACATGAAACATATATTGTGGTCTTAAAGCGCAAAAAGTTACTGAGTGTTATTTTATACAATTTATAGACTAAACAATTTTAATGGGTTAATTTTGACAGAATTTATATTTAAAAGATTTTTAAAAACTACTGTTTTCTTTCCGGTTTATCTTAGACTATATTTAGACAGTCGTACAGCTCAAGGGGAAACCATTCTAACTTCTAGATCCTAAATGTTACTTTAGATGTAATTTTGACATAATTAAAAAAAATAAAACACATAATTATTAGGAAATGGTGAGTTCTCACGGAAAGTATAGCAGGTAAATATTTACATATGTAAGTTTCATCATGAAAAACAAACTGCTATGTAAATTCCTACACGAACAAATGTACAGCAATGTGCAATATGTAATTGGGGATGCCGTTTCTATTTGGGCCAAACTTGGTGCCGTAAAATTCAAAGCTTAGGTTTAGCACAGGAATTAATATTTCAAATACATATATCAATTTAAAAATATCAGATACCAATATACTAATAGTCCTCAAAAAAATAAACAAAGTTATATAAACAGCAAACTATTAAAACACAACATAAAACAAATAATACAGTATGATTTTGTTAAAAGTTTGACTTTTCGTAATAAGCCACATAAAATGTAGTTTATATTATTTTCATTATCGTATTTATTACGTATAACATGTGGATGACTATACATTATTATATAAGCATGCGGACAAGATTCGATAAAAAAATTGAATAGATTTTTTCACAAAACACAAAACTAACAAATTTTAACCTCGCCAACTACGTTGTCAGTCCTAAGTCTGAATAAACTGAAAAAAAAATTTGTATTCGTTATACATTTTATTCCTGTAGGAACTTACGTAGATAAATTCAAAGGTGATTTTTGCCTGCTACACAGATTTTTTACTAAGAAAAAATTTACAATACCAATTTGCATCACAATTACTAATAGATATATAGAATTTAAGGATTTATACATATGCTTGTGCAGATACATTTTAAACGATTTATTTTTCAACTTTCAATCACTCCATGATTATTGATTTGACTTACTAATAGTTTGATATGACTAAATTATGTTTAACGGAATCTGGAAATGATCATTCATCTTCTCTATTTTCAGGTTAGTAGTTTACACAAAAGACAATGTTTACTAATTGACAACCTATGAATATAATACATCAAATTTACTATTGCCTACGATGGTACTGAAAATTGTATAGAACATAAATATAGTTTGAAATACATTGCGTGGAAAACTAAATTTAACTTAAAACACTTTAAAAAAACAATAAGATGCACTGCTATAAAAAGTTTTGACACGTTTTGCAAAGCACTTTACGAATAGCCTAGAAAAAATACAACTGATTCTCGAATACTTTGACGTCCATTAAAATTGATGAAATTAAAAATGTTAACATCAATATGGAAGACACTGTCAATGGAGGTGAATAGAAAAATTACTATGCGATATTTGTAATATAAAGTATTATGGTGGACGTTTTAAGTGTACCTTCTTAAAAAAAATAATAATCGTTGATAAGAGTTCAAACAAATATTTAAATCATCGTCGTTAATGTTGTTTTTGAATTTCAATAACAAGTTTTTTCCTTACCTCGAGTTTTAAAAACAATAATGGCATTGTATAAAAATAACGTTAAATTTTAATACTTGATACTGACCCGATCTAATATAATAAATTTTCAATTAAAATAGAGTATAAGCAATGGAGTTTTAGACCACATATTTTTTTTCTTAGAACTTTCTTTTTATTCATAGCGTATTGATTTTCTCAGTAAAACGCTGAAAGAACAATTTGACAATGTGTATTCTGGTTGAATTTAAACAAAATAATGACAGACTTTGCATACACGCAACATTAATATCGCCCACAACATGAAACCCATTTCTAATACATTAATTGAATAAATAAATAAATATACATATACAAAAAATAATTCTCACTTTTTGTCTCTCTCTTTTTGACTTTCCATTTTCCAGCTACTACACAAACACGCACGCGCTCTGTATTGGTTACAAAACCTTTCTCGACGTTCTTATTAAAAACCAACATGAACTTCCCCAGAAAATCCGTCATGGTTAAAAACTTTTTGTATACTAGGTATAACCTAACCTCGTTTTCTCAGTGAATAAAACACATTATAATTAAAATGTTGGAGAAACTATACTATATTGTGCACATAAAACCTAAATTGGATATGGACAAAATTAATTCAATACAATACATTACCTAATGACTATTTATCAAAAACGTTTTCATAAAAATATCATTGTAACCAAAGTTGCCAGTTTGTTCAAATATATTATACATTTTGCAGAAGAAAACGATTCCAACCTTAGCACATTACCCGCGCAATATAAAAATATTAAATATGTCGCTTTTTGAACTCTGACCTAGCTATATAAAATATCTTACATTTTCACAATGCATGGAGATTGCGATTTTCATTGTCATGTTTTTAAGTGTCAATATTTATTTTTTAATAATTTCATTTGAAAAAATATCAATTGCCAAAACTTTTTAAGATATAATCGACAAATCTATTCTTTATTTAATATCAAACTAATTCAATCAATAACTTTTATCCATTATTTTCCACATCAAATGTCAATTTAAGCTTATTGAATTTTATAATGTAATATACCACGTTAATCATTAGTTAAATCTTATTTTACACTTTTGAATAACACAGGAACCATGGAACATATATCTAACACTCTGCTGCTCGTAAATTATGCTTTTCGTTAGCTGTTTGCTTTAAATTTTGTTCATAAAATTAACTTAATGCTAGAATTTATCATTTATTTTAAACAAACATTAAATAAGCGCTATAAAAATAAATTTCCTTCTTCATTTACTTTAACACTATATGGTTGTCATAAAAACAACCAATTCCATAAAATTCATATGTTCTAAACACATAATACCGTTAAGTTGACGCAATGATAATATAAATAATTAGGAGTATAAAAACATTATTCGCATAATTTAGCGTAATGAGTATAACTAACGTATATTCCATACAAATGTACATAGCCTCTCTGCATATTCATTACTAACTATTTTTAGTTATAGAAAACAAATCGAACTTTTTTCATGCAATGTCGGTTAAAAACAATATTTTATGATTCGAGATATATAACTGCTCCTCTCACTATTTAATATTTAACGCATGGTTAGAATCCTATTCACATCCCCAGAGAAAATCAATTATTATGTATTTTACGCACGAGCGTGTGTTGCTTCTATTTAAATACAGCGCCATAGACTCGGACAGGTTAATACGTCAGTGGTATGTTACGCATATATTGTAATTAATATATGCATAATATAGATCTGATGTGGAAGTACTCTGGGGCAATGATTGTTTTGTACCACATCAGCCCTATTCATAGATGATGGTGATATTGCAATGTAAATCAATAACACCACGGTCTCCTCTACCTCTGTGTCCCGAGTCTGGCAATACAACTTCCGAAGAAAAAGTAAGGAAATTGCCGAGTATGATCGTGCACATAAACACACACACACACACACACACATACAAATATAAACATATATATATATATATAGGTATATATACACTCCAACACTCTTTCACAAAATTAAGCAATATATATTAATCATCGATCGGCGTACTGACACCTGTGCGAGAACATAGCGAAATCGTTTGAGAACTTTTAGCCTTTCGGCTGCCACAACGTGCGTTTCATACGTAAACGTACTAATGATTTATACATCTATAAAAGTACCTACTGAAGTAGATTTTTTTTTACAGACTCGACTCAACACTATTAAACTGTACGTCAGCGAACGTTTTGTAAAATCAATATACGTCGTAGTCACGTTACATGTGTCGTTCATTGATACTAAATATTTTCGATTGCAAATCATTTTTGTTTAATATTTTTTTATTTTAAATATCATAGGAATATTTATATATATACAAATAATGGCATGGTGTGTTTTATTTCCTAAGTTTTTTTAGTATCCGTATGATCTATACGACCCTGAATATTTAATCATTATCAATCTTCCACTATAAATAATACTGTAGCCTTACAAATTTAATTTTACACTTATTCAAAAAAAAATAAAAAAAAAGTACCTAAAATGGTGAGAAATGATTAAATCAACAGTTTTGTTAGTTTGAGAAAAAGGTGCCCTTAGACTGTGATACTCATATTGACAGTTGAATTAATATGCTATATCAAATAAATGGAGGTGTATTTAACTAGTTAAGGATACGTTATAATTATTATTATTATTAAGTTATTATAACTATGATAAAGTTTACTGCATTTCAATTATCAATACGTTTCAAATATATTGCCTATTAACATTACAGGTAAACGTACAGTAATTATCAAAAGTTGACAAGTGATTCTAATGTACAGTTTTAATTTGTACTTAAATAAATATCGACAAATCATGCACAGTCTTAGGACTTGTTACTGAGTCAAAAATAGAATACCATGTATCAATAAATTAATGACAACTTTAGAAGAACGTCTTCAAACTATTTTATGGGTGTGTTGAGTAACAAATTGTAAGAAAAAAATGTAAATGTAAAATATACATATTATGTATCGTTTAACTAAAAATATATCGAAAAAAATTTAAACCTATTTTATGAATAAAATACATATATCAAGTGTAATATAATATTTTATACAGACAAATTTGTCGATCGAAATACATAGAAGTAGACAGTTTCGTCACAATATAATTGAAAAGTTACATTGATAATACCGAAGTTTTCACTGATACAACTTTCGAACACGACTGCCGAAGGGTTTTGACATATAGAACTCTGCTGTTTATTAAAAATCTGATGGATAGTTCTGATCGAAAACTTGGCACGACAAGACGCGTTGTTATAATGTCGGTCGAATATGAGTTCTTGTTACGTTAATGTTAAAACGACGGGGGGCTTTCGCCCGGAAGCTATGTCGAAAGCATAGTGCGTTGTTCGCTCTCCCACATAGCACTTAGACGATAATACAACGGAATAATGATTTTTTTTTTTTCATTTTATTTATGTAAATAAAATTAATCATGTTGTTATTCGTAACTACCGTGCGGAGGAAAATACAATCCGTTCGAATGGCATCTCGGAAACAACGTGCGCGTCGCGACGAAGCACACGGTCGGCGTAAAAACGGTACCGAAAGACTGAGACAATCGCATCTCGAGTTACGTATAAATACTAAATTCGTATTTTTACGCGTGTGCAAATGTTTAACATTCCTCGTATATTTAACAGTGATTTGAGCACCGGTTTTAAGCGCATAAACGTATTACATCAATTACCGCTAACGAATATAAAAATAAATTAAAAATAGACCTTATGCCGAGTCACAAGAACGTTAAGTGTTAATAAACTTTTAGTTGCATTGTTAGATCGACTAGTAATAACTTTTCAATCTCCGGGGACCATTAAAGTATACATGTTTTATCCCGTTCTTTCAGATCATACTTGAATTATATCTTCTATTGCATGTTTAATGCGATTTACTCGTGGTATAATGTTTTAATTTTTCGATTGTCTTGATTTCCCTGGAGATCGTTTGTCCTTCATGTTTTCGAGTTACAAAAGATAAGTTACGGCATGTCGTCATAGCATTAATTTCTATATCCATGATATCGATGTCTCCTGTTTTAGTTTTTTCTCCGCCCACGCGGTAAAACGTTGAGCTAATTAAATTATATATATTCATATTGAAAATCATTATCTCGTTTAATGCAAATACCATTTTATCGAAGATTCATAGTTTATAAATGTAAGTTATTATATGTTACATAATTCTAATAAGTTTTTTTTCTGCATTAAAACCTGTGCAATCAAATTATGTATTTTATTTATTTTAAATTTCAATGGTCATTAGTAAGAATTGTAATTATTCTGAAAAGTAAATACTTTTATATATATATATAATACGGCAAATATTTAAAATACCCACTATATAGATTAAAAAATGTTTGATATTTTTTAGGACCAACGTTTTTGAAACCCAAAAATTGTACATAATTATCTAATAGGCTATTCTACAATAAATACTGTCGTAAATTAAAGCACTTAAAAAAACATTTTTGTTACATAATTATTGATGTATATTTAACCATAATTTAGAAACATTGGTGTAACGTGTTGTATATTATGTACAAAATATAGTTTTCTTGTAGAAAAATATAAAATATAAATTAATTTATCATCAAAAAAAAAAATAATAATAATAATAATAATAACTAATAGCATTCTAAATTTCCGTTAGAAAAATAAAATAATACAAGACTTCTTATTTGTAAACAATATATATTTAACTCGTGGATTCAACTATTTACACAAAAATATTATTTTTTCGACCGTAAATTCTAAAGAAGAAAATATTAAAGGCTAAAATTAGATAAACTTCTAAGAAATAAAGAATGCAAATTCAGCGAAGTAAAAAAGAATTTCACACTTGAATTATGGAGAAAAGTTCAAGAACTTAAACTTACACATGCGTATGAACATACAATTTTTTCAGGATTTATAAATATTTGAATACACTTTTTCCTCTTTTGTACCGATGGCTAAACTCGTTACTTTGTGAGTATTTCACTTTTACTTTCTTTTCTTATTTTATTTTTTTAGTTTTTATAGCTCCAGCAATTTTATTTTTGTTTTCTATTTCTTTAACATAATCCAATCAAACTTGTCAAAGTTCTATATTCACCTAATATAATATAAATAACGTGATAGAATGACAATAAACTGCAAGTATTCAATAAAATTCAATTGTTTACTTAAATCAATAATGCAATATTCATGGGGTGCATATTTTTAGAGCTGCAGTTATCGAGACAGAATTTAATAGTTTCTAATCGCTCTTCCATCTAAACGTATGTTGAACAAATTATTATTATTATAAGCTAAGGGTACCCTTAAATTTATAATTTCGTATCATAATTTGTGTTCAATAATATTATTGTTATTACATTTCTTAATATCAATTTTAAACATAACTGTATATGAAATCATTTTTTTAGTGCATCTGCATATGTGCAGATGGTAGATAGGTAAACTTTTATACAAATAAATTTTTTTATACGTTTTTTTTTACACTATGATATTGTAGTAATGCAAATTATCTAATGTGTATTAATTGAATTATTATTCAATGTTATCAAAATAAATTTAAAACGTATACGCATCCACAGTTATTACCTATAATTAGTGTAATAAAACTAACGTACGTAATGCACACCCTGTTCATATATAGTAGATGTATTTTGAGGATCTTAAAACTATTAAAAAATACACTAAAGGCACGTTTCGGGCAACCGATTCACCATAAGATAAGAATGCACGCAAATAAAATAAATAATATTATGCAGTAGTTACGTGCGGAACGGATATGGAATTCCGGGATGTCATATTATATACACTTGTGTTTTATACACGCACATTTCACATACACTCTGTACGCGAAATATTCTCCTCGACATGAAATATTATGAATATCTATGAATTTCTCTTTGAAACCCTTATAACACACACCGTGCAGCACATTCAAATACGGCAAAAATAAACGCTATGGTGCGCTAGTAAGAGACTTGATATTAGAGTGTCTATACTAACGTTTATTATACAACGATCGAATTTCAAGTATTTTTACATTCCTAAAACCATGGTCCAGCCAATGTCTAACGTCTGTGTTGTAAGATTCATTGTTGAGTCAATATTTCAAACACATACGATGATTTACGAAATATATCCAAACCGGAACAAAAAAGAAGTAAAATAAATAAGGGCGATAGTCGTACGTTATGGTATCGTATAAGCAAACGCCCAGCGGGAATAATAACTAGTTTTAAGTTTAGTAAAAGTAGACATTTTGAGAAATTAAATCTTTATGTAAATATTCCAATTCATTTTTACATTAATTATCATACTTTTTTTGTACTCCATAAAATTGTTTGTCTTCTATATTATATAATTTTCTATATTAAAAGACTCGCAGATTTTAATATTTATATATTACCTAAACATTCCTTTGAAACTACAAAACAATAGCTTATACGAAGTTTTTAACCTCTTGAAATGATCAAATTTTCATTAAAACAACAATCAAGAAACTACTTACTAAAAACAAAGGATTTTATACGTACATGTTGTAACTAAAAAATCTCATCTCAAAAAGTTCATTTTATTTGTGAAATATATTTGTTAATACAGTTTAAATAAAATGATGAATATTCATTTTAATGATTTTATTTACTTCGAATTATTGTTTCAAACGAATTCCCTCATATTTAATGACCGTGAATATCTGCTTCAACGTGACATATCAAAATAAATGTTTTGGAGAAACAAAATAATGATAAACCTTTAATGTATATTTTAGCATTATAAGAATTTAAAATAAGTTTTAATTCAATAATTACGTGTGTGTGTGTGTATTTATGTATCATATATGAATACAAGAGTGTATCCTTAAAAGCTACTAGATCACAAAACGCCAAATAGGATTCCACTCGCAATGACATTGAGGTACAGAATATACACAAATGTGGTGTTGAATACTACGAAACACTGCCTGTACTTAGTACATGGTACTATGTGCAAAAACATTAGGTTCATAAGGACACAATGTCCAACAAGTTTGGCAGTCAAAAAAAAGTTATTGTGTGACATTGGTGACATGGAGATGACGTGAAGAAGAACAGACGTCGACCGTGGTAAATGTACAAGTGAAAAACGAAATTTACTAGTCATATTATGCATCGTCTACTTTTCCAATTTTCTTTTCCATATAATGCCACCACCTATATTTGTTATCTCTGCCATCAGCATATTATTATTATAGTTTTTTGTGTTCTTTTTTGGTTGCATACTTAAAAAACGATAAAAATCGTTAATCGTATTAAGAGTTTAGAAATCGAATTTAGTTTTCTTGATATAAACATGCATAATATGCATTGCTTATACATGGGTGTATATGGTTCGTGCATACAAATTATATCATACTCATGTACATATTTAAAGAATAATTAAATTTCACGTTTTTTGAAACTATTTTATATAAACATCACATTCGAATATCGAAACAAGTCAAAATGCATTTTTAAGAGTACATTATTTAAGCATAGTGTACATTTTACAATACTTGAAAATCGTGATTAACGTCGATAGAGAAAAAAATTCATTTTTATTCGCAAAAAATGCATTGGTGTCCTGTACAGCCATAATGATTGAAAAGTAGGTTTACTTTTTTGCGAATTTCGTAAAATCGTTGCTAACCAAGTATCAATATTTTTATCGTACCGTTTGCACAAGAATATGGAATAGCGTACTTGATTTTAACAGAAATAATTCACCATACATTTTTATATACTAGCCTTACACGTTTTCAATACTATAGCCTATAAAGGAATCAATATTAGACTTAGAAATGTTATGAGTTATAAACCCATCTTATATTATTCTACCTGACGATAAGCGGCGTAGGAAAATTGAGTCTAAAACGAATTTATCTTTTTTCGAAATAGGTAAACTGAATCCCAATAATAATATTGAAATTGGTAAATTGAGTACCATATATAAAATTTAAAGAGGTAAACTGAGTCCCTCGTATAACAGTTAAAGCGGCAAATTGAGTCCCGTCTAAAATATTTAAAGTATTTAAATTATAAATATAATCGTTGATATAAATTCACCGATTACCATAGGTAAGTATATCTTATCGTTACGTCGTTAAATATTATTATATTTCGCTCCATATTCTTACGCATTTTTTATATAAGTACCTAACTATCTACAAAAACGATGGATGTGATAAGTGATAAGTGATAAATGTAAGTTTAATGTACGTCGTATAAAATTGCGTTAATATAATTAAAAGTGTGTTGAATAAAAAAAACAGCATTTCACTGCATTTCAAATTGCCGCTTTAATTTTTATACAAGGGACTCAATTTACCGACTTA
Source organism: Sipha flava (assembly GCF_003268045.1). Lineage (NCBI taxonomy): Eukaryota > Metazoa > Arthropoda > Insecta > Hemiptera > Aphididae > Sipha > Sipha flava. Next base: position 813,238 of record NW_020271748.1, read on the forward strand.
ATTTTTTTACGTGGGACTCAATTTACTGATTTCATTTTTATAAAAGGGACTCAATTTACCTAAAATTAATATAAGAAACTCAATTTATCAAACCCAATGACAAGTTCCTTATAATTTTATATTTGATATTTTATTATTTACTTAATTAAAAACACCACAACAAAATGTACTTATTACAAATCACTTCAATACATAGTATGTGTATAATATCATATCATACCATCGTACATTCGAAGTATTAATAGCCTAAATTAAAAAAAAAAAAATACGGCCATATTTTTACACTTTTTTCGTTTAATTTGATTCTCATTAAATTTACTAAATAATAACTTAAACGAATTTTACGACGGTAAAAATAAATGATATAAGAAAATAAAATTATTCTAGGGTTATTCTATTTTAAAGTATTCTCATAAAGTATGAACATTAAGAACAAAAATTAATAAAATAAATTTTTCCTTAGACCAAATAATTTATGGAGCTCCAATCGTTCTATTCTCAGCCACTATAATGGATAATAAGGTATTTCACTGACTTGCTATAAAAATAATTGTAGGTATTTATACGTCACTCACGAAAAGTTTAAATCGAAACAGTACATGATCAAGTTAAATTTATGTGAGTATTTGCAATCCATTTAAAAATGTTTAAATTTTCATAATATTATTTATAATAATAATTTAAAAAAAATAAATGAATTTAATATAGATTCAATGTTCGTATTATCAAGAGTTTCGAATACACTAAATTCCATACAGGTTTTAGAGATGAATTCCTACAGCAGTAAAAATTATTCACCAGGCATAATGAAATTTTTTAATACATTAATATAAATATTCATATGTTAAGAAAATATTTAAAAGACGTAAAAACGCAACTTTGATTATTAAGTATTTTAAAGTGGCCGTATTCATTGTATATTTTGTACTTCATTCCTTGTACCCATAGTAATCAAAAACATTACAGTGTGTTAATGCGGCAAACGATACGCTTTCCCGTTAATATTTTAATACTATCACTCAAAATAACTTTAATCGTAAATATTGGCATTCCATAAAATCATATCATCCTGATCTCACCGAGTTCCATGAAAATTATATTTAAAATTTAATTTTTAAGTCACTATAACTCGTTCAAAACTGCAGTGAAATATTCATTTATTTTAAAGTTTAAAAAATAAAAACCACATTTATTAACAAAATTTTATATTTTTTTTAACCCATATACTATGAATAAATTTACTATGTAAAAAAAACAAAATAAAATAAATTCTTAAAAAAAATTACAATTACTAATTACATGATAACGACGAAAAATAATCTTGTAACCGCTAACCTTTATATAATACTTACGACTTATTGAAAATATATCACGAATACTGTATTTAATAATAAGCGAAATATGGTATGCGTAGATAGGTTTTATACTGGTTACATTTAGTCGAATTTCAAAATTTATATTTTATTATAAAAAACGAACACCAAAAATGTTAACAAGCCAAGTTTCCGACTCTCTTCGGATTTCGATCACTCGATTATTGTTAACTGCTGACTGCGATAATAGTGTACGAACGTTTTTATGAGTTTCATGGAATTTGGTGTATATTTTTTAAAGGAAAAAATATTTTCTTTTTATAGGAATAATTATTTGTGTAGTCAAACGGTCAATCCCGACCATCTTGTCAACCGCATACGACTTGAACGTTGATTTTTTTATATTTTGTTTTTATTTTTATTTTATGTACCTATGTATCGTCACTAACGATTTGGACTCATCAATTAATTATTATCGTCATTGAAAATCCGACCACTTAAGTCTAATTTTTAATTAAGAAAACTAATTTCTCAGTTCATTTTTACAAAAAAACGTTTGACCATTCCTACTGTATAATGTAAGACAGAAGAAAATTACTCGATGAAAACAGATTTTCAATTTTTACCGCATCTACGCGCACATCAAGAACACGTGTAGTAAGCCCAAGGCTAAGCATATTTAATAATCAATAATCAATATAATTTAGTATAGATATTAATAAATAGGCCTACGTGCAGGAAATGGATAAAATAAAATAATTTAATAATCAATCAAAAAATTAATACACCTGCATGCAGGAAATTCAGGGCAAAGGTGGAAACTATAAATAGTTTTCACCTCTAAACATAATAATATTAAATCAACAGTAAAATAAAGTAATTTTAGAAATAGGCCACTTTTACGTCATTGGAACCCTTATAAATACGGGTTGAGCATTTAGCATTATTCAGAAGTAGATAGGTAGTTCTAATAGAAAGTGTTATACTGGCCATTTCCCGTATTAATAAATTATTGCTCGTCGTGGACTTTGTTACAGCCACATCACCGCGATTGTATAATTTTTAGCCCAGAATAACTTGTTATTTTAATTTTTTGTGTTTTTAAATGTTTGTTAATTTATTGTGATACATTAATAAAAACAGTAAGTTTATAAGTTTAATATACCAGTGTTTAATTATTTACCTACCTATCTCTTTCAACCCAACGTCTCAAGACATCATACAACGTGCTACGTCGTTAAATAATTAATGTGGTACCGATCGTAGTGTCCTGCACAACGATCACTACACACGACTGAAAACCGTTGGCAGAAAGATTTTATGTATGAGTCCCACCGACGTAGAAATTATAAAAATCTGGAAGAATACTGACGACGGTAGCAAGACTCAATAGGATGACAGGATTAATAGAAAGAAAAGAAGCACCGAAGCCGGTATCCTGGGACAAAAATGGAGTGGTAGAACGGGAAGACGGGGAAGTTTTCGGAGGCTTTAGGCCATAGATATATAAAAGATACGTGGACGATGACGAAACAGTTTGCTGGAATAAAGATAGAGCCGTGTGGTCGTAACAGCAGCAGCCCGTTGAGAATCTTTCGGGAACTATAAAGAACCCTTTGGCAGCCACCATTTTTTTATCTTTCAATTTTTTATAAATATGGATGTAATTATGTGAGTATATATATATAGTTTTCTACACATTGTTCAATACAAATTTTAATTTTACTTTAGGATCCTGACCCAAATTGTTCATGACGACCATTATGAATTCAATAAAATAAAAAAAAAAGACGCATAGACAATGAAAATATTAACTACATAATCGACAATCTCTTCTTTCAAAATTCAATAATAATGGATACACTAGACATTAAATAGTTAAGTAACAAATATATATTTTTTTTTTTATCTTCACAAAATTATTAAATATATACTCTTGTATCGGCAAAAGCTTACGTTTTTTTTTTTTTTTTTAAACGCTGTAATTACTTTTCTTATCAACGCAGTTAGCGTACAGTAATATTATATTTTGTTAAACTTTCGTAGATATTTTGTACGTTCATGCGAATTAAATTCTAACTATTTAACAGTTAATGTTGTTTAATTTACATTAAACAATTTAATGAGCCTCATCAAGAATGCTATACTGTAAACTTTAGAATCATTGTAGTCACAATAAACTAAGAAAACTGTGTAATAATATGAAGTTCAAAATAAAAACATACGTGTCGTTCCGAATTTTGTAGAAAATTAAAACAGTGAAAATCACATCAAGTTCACGTATCATCTGTATTGTTTTCTTTAAGAAAACTCTACTCTATTTCACTTGAACAATAATTATAAAAAATATTATTATTCTTACGCTATAAAAACAAAAATTTTGCAATGTTTCCTGTATTTTATAACATACATTATACGAGTGTATAAGAGTGTATAATATTGGGTTTATATGATAATTACAAGTTATTTTAATTGAAAAATTTCCATATTTTTACATAAGATTGACTAGAAATATTAAATTAAAGTCAAACAAAAAGATATTGATTAAACAAAATGCCGACTAAAATCAATAAATGTGTTTATTTTAAAAAACTGTTTTTGATTTTTTTTTTTTTATATATATAAAATATACATACATAATTCTGTAGGACTTTGTGTAGCAATTTTCATATGAATCATTTTTGACAAATATGTTACAACAAAAGAAACTAAATCTAAATATTTTTTTATTTATTAGTTTGAAAATAAATTAAATACATTTTAATAACTCAATACTTAGTTAATCTATATATATATATATATATATATATATAAATCTCGTGTTACAGTATTTGTGACCATATTCTTCTAAACGACTTAACTGATTTTAATGAAAGTTTTTATTTACATTTGGTAAATCTTTGAATAAGTTTTTATCTATTTTTATACTTCTAAGTGCTACTGTTTAATAAATCATAGTTTAATTTAATAATTTTTGACTCAGTCGATAACTGCACAGTTGAAAAAGAATTATTAAATGATATTATTAAAAAACTATTTAAAAACCATTAATTTTATTTTTGGTATTAAATGACGGTTATTGCATAAATATTAAACAATAAGATTCCGTAAAAGGTGCCAAAACAAATAAGAACGTTAGTTCGAAGGATTAATATGCATATCGGTTGATGATTAGATGTGATCAGGACAACGTTATTCTACGATGTCGTGAGCTTGGTCACAATTCATGGTCAACATGTATATAAAGATAGAGAGCGAACGATTACGATACTTGCGATTCAATCAAAAAAAGCTGCGTATGGAAGATTCTCAAAACAATTTTTAGATATCGTTGATGGGAATGTTACTACAGACGAAACAGGATACATACAATTATCGACCAATTTCTGCACAATCATTGATTCCCAAGATGCTATCATTGATCAGATATTTCCCAATGTACACAGACAATACACAAATCATGAGTGGCTGGCAGAGAGAGCAATTTTAGCAGCAAAAAAAATGTACATGACAATGAATTGAATCTCAAGATACAACATTTGTTACCAGGCCACTTGATGTCATACAAATATATTGATACAGTTTGCGATGCTACTGAAGCTGTAAATTATCCAACAGATTTTTTAAACTCAATGGATTTACCAGACATGTCACCACATGATTTACAACTGAAGGGTGGATTTTCGGTTATTTTGCTTCGTAATTTGAAACCACCACTGTTGTGCAATGGCATGCGATTAGTCATTAAAAAATTAATGAAAAATATTATCGAAGCCATCATTTTAAATGGTTAATTTCGAAGTGAAAATATATTATTACCGCAAATCCTTATTATACCCACAAATGTAGCAATACAATTTAAATGTCATCAATTTCCAATTAGATTGACATTTGCAATAACTATCAATAAGTCTCAAGGCCAAACGATGTCTGTCTGTGGCTTAGATTTGAGCAAATCATGTTTTTCACACGGACAATTATACGTGGCGTGCTCTCAAACCATCCAGATTGTTTGTGTTGCGAAAGATGGGATAGTAAAAAATATTGTACACTCTGTTGCATTAAAGGATTGATATTGTTTTTTATTAATACAGTCATAATTAACGATTTTAAAGTATCAATTTTAATAAATTATTAAAAAAATAAATGTTTTTCATTTTTATATTTTGTCACTGTTCACAGCACTCCATACCTCTTTCACTTATATACCACATCCTTACACACCTATATTAAATTAATTATTTTTTTCTAGTAAAATATTCTCTAGAAATAATTTATATGACAAAATAACGTTTGTCGGCTCAGCTAGTGAAATAATATAAATCAATTGCTTCAGATGATATTACAAAGATTAACTCACTTTTCAATATCAATTTTGAAATTTTAAATCGAATGAAAAAAAAAATGGATTTATCCTTTTAAGTGTAAATCCGCTTCCGATTTCTACTGTCGAGATTTTTAGGGATTTTGTTCCTTTATATTATCTTTTTTCTTTTCGTAAAATATAAGTACAGTTAATTCTGAAGGAGAAAATGTTCTGTTGATGTGAATATTTATATGAGTACAACAATATAGTAAGAAGCACTCATTACTAACGTAAGCATTTGAGTAGAAGAGAGTACTCAAACGTATAATGGTCACTAAGCACAACTTACATAATATATATGTAAACCCTTTATATATGTTAACCCTACCAGTAGTCCGAATAATATGAAGTGAAATGTGTACGTGTATATAACTATGCATTTGTGTTTACAATTATCCACATTAATTATAAAATACAAAAATATAATTATATGATAGTCACAACTTGCACTCAAAATAATTGTTATCCTTTGGGGACTCAGCATCATCGTTGTACATCATTGTAGCATTTTTAATAATAATATCAATAACGAATTTTCGATGGTGTTCACGGTTAGACTTCATTGAAATTTCACCAATGTTATCGGAACTACCATTCGATTAAAAAACGAGTGGAGTAATAATTAAATTAGCGAATTCGGTATATAACGAATAACCGTATGTGGTATTTAACTTGTGTACAACCCGAATTTTCATACGTAATTGCTTGAAGTCGTGGGCTGTGAAAAAACATTTAAAAAGGGATGAGGAAGAAGACCAACAAATTATAAACAAATATTATTAAAAAATAAAAGAGATGAGTCGCTTCAAAATTATGTAAAAAACTAACAATACCAACCGAATTTTAGTTTTACATTCCATTTGCCTAATTACTTGAATACAATTTTACTATTGATTAATTTACAACGGTTTTATTTTCATTTGATAAAAGTTTTTTTTTTCTTCATTTCATATTTTAGGTGGTTTTTTAATTACGTGATATTTAGTGTATAACACATACCCTTTTATACATCACTGCAGTCAGTAAAACACTATAACGCGCATATGTTCTGTTCACATACTTCCTACCACCGTTACCACTACAATAATATTACAAGTATTATTTGTGCATAAATATGTGGTGACCAGTCGCGAATCGACAAGAACAGAAAGTTTCCAGCGTTTATTTAAACGAAAAGTAAAACAACAATAAAATCTAACCTACCGAAATATACGAATTAATGACGCAAAGGTATAAAACCATTTTACCGAGAGTCGCATTTAAGAGCAAGCAGCTAAAGCGGGCTTTCGGAGGGAAAAACTTTTAAGTGTGCAAAATGAACATTTTCGACTAATCCGATAATTGCCCGTGACCCTGAAAAATAGTAACGGGATGCTAAGCTAAAATGGAATATATATAACCCCAGTAATAATATTTTCATTAAATTAATAATTATATAAATATAATTATTTTTACAATAAGCTTATTTACATTTTTACGTCAAGATGTAAGATGCGATTGCTTAATAAAAGAATTTATCGGGACAGGGAGGCAAGAAAGGAATTGATTTCCTCCTTAAAAAAATAAAATTTTCTTTATCCTTAACGCATGTTTCTCTGTAATACTAAAGAAGTAAAGATAAAACGTTTGTGAGTTATTAATATAGGACTATCAAGTTTATGATAATCATGAAATTATATTCGTTCAATAATTTATGAATACATTCGAAGTGAGAAAGCGAAATCAACGATTTTTATTTTAAAATTAATTATACGATTGTTTTATATTTAATTAAATAAATACACTAAAATATGGAAAATTTTTGTTTTACCTTCTCGCGAAGAACTTATTATACTCTACCTATAACATTTTTAACAAGCCTTGTGTTCTAATATAATTATCTATAAATCTATTAATATATATCTTTAAATTATTATTTAAATGTACACGTATATTTGGCCACCTGGCTTAGATACAACCCACACCTGTAAAACCTATTTATTAGACGTCCATGGTACTTATTTATACACATAAATATATTTATAATTTTTTATTAAATATGAATTGAATTAGATACCTATTAGATACTAAAGATAAATAGTTATTATATTACTAATGCTATAACGAGTTTGTCGGCTACCGGGAAGTGTATTACCCGTTTCATTTCAGTATTTTCAACTCATATATATATATACTATATTATATAGGTACCTACAATGTTTAAGTGCTTTTGATCGGATTCCCAATGCAAATGTTTCGTTGAACCAGAAATAATCTGAAACCTCGTTGTATTGCAGACTTTACACAAATTAACATCCTATTGCCGTAATATGCTTAAATAATGAGATGCATTTTAATTAATTTTTAATGGACAAATCACAAACAACGTTTTTACACGATTTTACGTGTCATATACCATATTGATCCCGATCTGATTACACCACGGTGTTCGATAAGTGTATTTTATCAATTTCGCCAATGATTCAGATTTAATAGGTTGATACAGGGTAGGTGCAAGGTAATGGCAATCTGAGAATATTCTTAGAGTATCATACTTTATAGGAATCTTAAAAAGTGAAGCTTAATTTGAAAACCTACAAATGCATATTTTACTTATTAATAAGAAGTTATAACTACATAATTTAAATATGAAAATATTTAATCAAAGTTATTATTTAAACGGTATTTATTTATTCTAATAAAATCATTATAAATTATATCGGAAAAGTTACATAAAATAAAAATTAATGAATGGAGGATTAATTATGCTTAATTTTTTTATTTTATTTTTTTTTTTTTTTTTTTTTTGCTCGACAAATATGTACTTTGTCAAAAACTCCCGAAAACTTTTCCTCGGGACTCGTAATGTCTAACACCGCTCCAGGGTAACGGTATGAGTTTAAAATGAGTGAATTGTGAATATAACCGCTCTCAAAAGACATGTTACTCCCTCCTTCCATTCACTACTATGAATTTATACTACAATGTGGAATTAAAAATTGTACATGAATACCAATGGAATATATTTATAGTGAAGATATTAAAAATAGAATCTTAACTAAGACTAATAACTGGTTTTTATTTTTTATTATCACATTCATTTAATTTATATTATTTAGTTAGAATTTGGTAGCTTTCAACGGAAACGAAAAATTATGGAATCGTTCATAACAAAATATTACCATAGTTATTGTATCAATAAACTAATATGAATGTTATTTCGGTTCGCGTGTTATATAAGTTTGATAATAAACAATGAGGGCGTAAAATATTTACATAGGTGACATTCAAATTAATTAATTAAATCCATTCCATACGTAAGACTTCAATTAAAAATAGAATAATGTGGAGTAGATAATAATGACATTATTCATATATAAAAAAAAAGCAACACAGAATTAAAAAAATTCAAAAGAGTAATTAGAATACCTATGTAAAGAAACTTGCTTAATTAATAATTTTTCTAATGGTGCCAGCTATAGGGTAATTTTAATTTTTTTTTTTTTTTTTTTGTCAATATTGTACATTATAAGAATACCATTAGTGTGTAAATATAGTCGAATTTATCAACATTCATATGATAAAATATATTTACGTATCACTAGTTTAATTTGATAACTTAATTTGTATAGGTATCCCAAAACCTTTTTAGCAGTTCATGTACATGACAAACACTATACAAACGAGATACTGTGTTACCAAAAAGGAAAGAAAATACAATTTATACATTTTGAAAAAATCATTATCCCTTTATAATAGATACACAAATATAAATAAAAATATTCTTTATTCATACTATAATTCGAAACGTCATTTTTTTGCAATCGTAAATTTAAACTAGTATATTAACTGTTTATATAATTAAAGTCATATTTTTTTGGTGTATGAGATACACGACCCGTAGCCACGCCTGTGACCACATGTACTGATAGCTCATAGTTGTAAATGCAAAAAATAAAATGAATAAAACATTTTTAAAGATTTTAGAAAAAAAATGTATCATAGTATCTTTGCAATCATTACAAAAAAAAATTATTTTATGGGAGATTTGATAATGTTAAAAAAATTGAAGTAGGTTACAATATGTTTGATCATAGTAAGTGCTACGCATGACGATATGTTTATATACAGTCCTTAAATGGTTTGCTTTTAGAATAAACAATGTATCAGGCATGTTTAATATACCTAGTTTATTTTTTATAAAAAAAGTTAAATTAAAAAATTGTTTTATTTTTTTACACAAATATTGTAATTTTTTGTTATTATGTTAAAAAAATAATAATGAAGTCTGTATATCAAAAACTCAGTTTATCATTATAAAGTTTCAATATTATTATTATTATTATTGATGCTGTTTTTAATATTTACACATGAATTAACATAATAATATAATACGTTTAAAGATAAAAAAAATGTATAAGAGATTTGATTTAATGGAAAATCGAAAGAATATTGAATTCACAAATGAAGTTATTTGTCCACAACGTGGGTAGATATAACCATTGAACGTGTCGTATATAATTCATTGTTGGCGTAATCAATAACAACAGGCAAAAAGCGGTTTTACATAATTATTATCGCAGGCACGCATATAATTTGGAAACAAAAAGTATATATATATATTTAAATATCACTCTGTGCGCGTTACATATCGTTGAATACGTTTGAAATAGATGTTTCAACCTGGGTAAAATGCACTTATAATTGAGCATTGGGCGCCGTCTCCGGAACCAGCAAACACAAGCAAAAGTGTAAAAGTAATAAGGTATATAATTTTTACACTTGACCCAATTTGTTGTCCAACCCTCTAACCGTTCCTCCGTAAGAGCTAATTTATATATTTTTGGCGGTTGCCGGCGCTTGAGCATTATGTAAAATCACGGGTGAGGGGATATGAATAAATATTTTTAATGGTTATATAATAAATGCTGTTGTTGTTATTATTATTATTGATATATATTATTTTCCCAAATAACAGAGGAAACGTCGTCGTCGGATCAAGAAAAATTTCGTTAGTCACACCAATTTCTGATAACCCCTTTCCACCACCGGGCTTACCTGTATATTGTCGGTTGCACGTGATAATACTCACCAGTACGAACACGCAATATCTCAGTCTCATTTGCGTGCAGCACGCTATAAAAATGGAACAACAACAACAACAATAATAATAATAATAAAACCTAGTTGCAATCATTTGTAGGGTTTTTGCCGGGAGTCCCTGCAATATTGTGTCGAATATTTTTGTGAAACCTTGTTGCGGTTTTTAAATAGTATAAAGTATTATAAGAGCAAGCAAATTACTACGCTCAGGTGTTTGCGCAGCAAACAAAATTTAAATTTCATGTTTTCCCGCCGGTGAATGAAATTTGTATCATTTTCGTGGAATCCGTAGCAGTACGTTGCGTATCCGCCAGCCATCATCGGCGGCAGCGATAAGCCTTGGTATGCGACCGGTCAGGTACCTACGTAATCGCTTTGATATCATCGCGCGTAAACGTGTTCGTTGTTTCACGTTTACAAAATTTATCGGTTATGTTTTAGTAAAAGTTAAAGTGAAGTTCTCAGCGCCGCAAAGTCTCGATAAGTTCTTGTGTCTAAATTTTTGTGTGGTGGCATTAAGGCATTTTATCTTCATTTTGGTGTTCGGAGGTCATAGCCTTCGGTGATGAACGCTATCAGCACCATCTCTCGTCATCTTTGTGTCTTCGTGGTGTGCACCAAAGTCGTAAATAGGGTGAGGCGAGCGAGGCACTTGCCTTGGGCGCCTGAAGCTGGGGGGGAGGGGGAGGGGCGCAAAAATATTAAATTATTAACTTAAGAAAAAGTATTAATTATTTTCGGCATCTGCTTAATATCTACATTATATTTGCTATTAAAAAAGCAAGGACAATTAAATTATAAATAATAATTGTTTTAAATTATTTTATTATATTTTTATTATTATTAACTATTATTTTCAAACATTTAATAATTCGCAAATATAAAAGTTATTTGTTTACTATAATATAAGATGATAATTAATAATTATATACTTCTGGCTAACAATGTTATTTCTTGTTTTGCTAGAAACCTAATTACAGTTTTTCAGATTTTTCCGAATCATATCATACATATTAAAAGCTGTAAATGTAACAACCCTACAATCTAGGAGGTGCATTACTTTAGTTCTGCCTCAGGAAAAAATATGACTCGGTATGGTTCTAATGTGCACATCGAGATCCGTTCTTGACATTGTTTGCAGTCGATTTCTTGTGAAAACCACGTTGTCTTGTGTTCTGTTCCCGTTTGACCGTGTGGTATTTATCGTTCTAGCAACTATTGCGTGGCATTGTTTATCGGTATTGTTTTTTTAGACATATCTACAAGCGGTCATTGTGAGCAACGTGGTTTTGAATTATGTTGCGTTTCGCTGCAGACACGTGAACTCATCTTCATTGGTGACTTTGCTTTGGTGGTAGCACATACCAAGTATTGTGACTTTTATTTTTATATTTAGATATCTTTTATTTTTATTCATTTTATACACTGCAGTGTGCCATCGTAGAAAATTGTTAAAGTCACAGTGCTGGTGCGATCATGTACGATTAAATCCTCCATCGAACACAGTCGCATGTGAATGTTGATCGACCATATCTGTTCTCATTTGTGTAGAGGTCAACGGGCCTTACCGTCGAAGGCAAATTATATCGTTTTATTGTTGAATTATTGAATTATTTGAATTTTTCGTAATATTTATAAACAAAACTGTGATGTACTGCCGAAGGAAAATTATTTAATTTAATTTATTTATATTTATTATTTGTACGTGTTAAACAACAATATGAACACCTTTTATTTTATTTAAATTATACAGTCCACTTATTTGTTTAATTATTATTATTTATTCTCATTCTTTTTATTGAACTGGCGAACAAGATGGCCACCTTCTGTTGGTAGGCACTTGCCACGCCGACATTCTAGATTTCCCCAGTGAATTATTTTCCAGGGTTCCGATGGGGCCTCGTGTTTTCCAATCTTTTTTTTTTTAGCATACATCTTGCATAAATTGTATTTACCTTTTTCATCTCTTTCCAACAAGCTGACTCGCCTTCACGCAATGAACTTATCCTTATTCCTCACCATTCCGTTGCCTTGGAGAGCCTGGGTATGTGTGTATGTGTGACCGTACATGTGTGACCGTATATTCACTGGTGGCTACAAATCAGCCACAGTGGAACAAATATATTATTCTGTAATATTACGGAAAAAGAGAATTAAATTCACGTGATTCCCTGGGAGACCCTTTTGAACCCCATTCATCGGGCGTTCAATGAGCGCACACCTAACTCGCCGATATGTGTACGAACTTCCAGAGCAATTGGATATTGAAATATTTATCAAGGCAGTATGGGAACGTAAAACATTATAATACGCTCAAGACGTTGGTCTTGCTGATTCGTTGTCCGCTCATTAGAGCGGACAACGAATCAGCAACGGGATTGATATGGACGATGAATACGAATGTATACATTTATTGTACGTGTTATTATTATAAATATTTCAAAATCGATCGAATCGTTTCGCCGTCGGCATGTGCACGATAACTGTTCATCGAGAGTTCGTTAGATATAAAAACACCATCAGTCCCGATATAGAAAACGTGGCTTTTCCGGGTAATTGATCACGCAAAAATATACGAATTTCTTTCATTCGGTCTTCATTTTATTTATTTATTTTTTTTATTTTTGTCCGCGCTTTGAACAACCGTCACCGCGATAAGTTTTCCGAGCCATTCCTTTAGCCAGTCACGTAACGCAATCGGATTTCAACCGTTCTCCGCCGCAATCGCCCGGGAAACTCTTAACAGGAGTAATGGTCATGTAACAGTTGTAGACCAAAGAGGAACTCTGAAAAATTCAGACCACATACATGGGGACGCATAGAACTTTACGGTGGGCCACTAGCGTTCCTCTAATGAAACGACCGTAATGACCACCGCAAGAATTAATAGTAAATGACGGGCAATGGCATTAGCACTCCGAACATCCGTTAGTGTCCAACATATGTTTTGGAATGTAGAAAAATTAACGATTCCGTTTCACGGCGTGTGCGTGCGCGTTGCTTACGTTTTAAAACCGACTGACCTATACCCACAGAATGTACACGCGACGACTGAAAGCATAGCAGTGGAGAGGGGGAGAGGTGATTTTTGATACTTTCGTAAAATAAAAGTATTATAATTGCGTATGTAAAAGCTTGTGCTGCAGTATAACGAGTATGACCGCATACCATTATCCAAGCTCGTCGAGTAGATAATTGTTCAGTGAGAGACGATGAACTATAGTTCATCAATAGCGAACGCATTCCCATTTACCGTTATAAACGGTCTTCTTCACATCGCATATGATATGTCATTCGGTTGAAAACGCTATTGACGACTTATAACGTAACATTTTTTAGTTCATAAACTAATAAAGAGATATTTTGTTTCAAAGAATATATTATTTTATAACTGATTTTTAAATAATATGTGTTTAATAATAATACTCGTATAAAAACAGCAAGTTCAAAACCAAATATTAATAAATTTTAATGTAGATTGAAGAAGTTAGATGAAACAATTGTGACTACGTGAATAGATAAGGTAAGTTATTTTAATTATAAAATGAATTACAAAGTATCACTATAGTATGATTTAACAAAAGTTTTATAAATATTAACGCTATAACATTTCAATAAATATCTATATTATATACACACAAACAAAAATGTAATTTAAATGAGTGACGAAAATTCTGTTTTGAACAAACTGACGTTTTATATTAATTCTCAACATTTCAGTTTAGAAGCTTGGACCTCATCGATACATTACATTATATAGGTCATAACTACACATTTACTGCGATATTTATACAAGTATTAAACAATATCCAATATAATTTTAACAGTAATTTGTTTGAACATAAATATATAAAAAGATATATAATTTACACATATTAATGACAGTATACATTTTATTTGTACACGTTTAACTATTGTAATATAATTTATACAAATAAAATATATTTACGAGTATGTATATAATAACTAATCTTCCAATTTAAAGATGAATTTAAAAAATAAAATAAGGGATCTGATTAAGATAAGTTACACATAAATTTAACAAATAATGCAATAACAAGTTTTACAAAGTTTTAATAGTGTACTATAATTTTTATTAAAACTCAAAATTTCAAAAACTATTTTTCAATGTATTTCATTGGTATATTTTTTTCTTATTTAACTGTAGTAATCGCCTAATGAATATTTAACTTTTACGGAATCATTTCATGTTCAGCTATAGATTTTTTTATTAATTTATAATAATAACCTCAATCAACACATTATATCGGTAATATTGTTAATCGTATTGTTTATCAAATAGTTAGTATAATAGATATTTTTTTACAAAATATTTAAATTCCGTCTCGTGGGATGCTATTTCGAAGGAATATAATTGATGGAAAATTTCTTTATCTGTGTTTCTTTTTATCATTCTATATATATATATATATATATATATATATATTTATAGTTTCTATACTATAAAACGATTTTAACCACAAATACGGTAGTAATATCACACATTTAAATTGTGTACACATATATGTATACAAGTAGACGTAACAATGTACCCAAGGGGCTGATTACTTGTGTAATGTTAACAGCCAAATTCAGCAGAAACGAACCTTTAAAAACCATCACCTAAGTTGAAACGATAATGGCGCAGAATAGTACAAGTACTTCTGAAGAACGTGTCGTGAAATAGCAGCATTAAAGGCTAACGTCGTAAAATAATATGCTTGTTTATTATTTAGGAATAAAACAATATTTAACGATGATTAATCGTCGTATGTTTCTATAATGTGCCGTTTTCGGTATGACGATATCAACTCGGTGAAGTATAATAAAATTATAATGTTCCGGTGGCCTTAGAAACAATAATTACCAACAAATGTAAAATGAATTGTATGGTATACATTATTATAAAGAAAAAACAAGATTTATCCTTCTCATACTCGTGGTCTTCGTGGTGCGACAGTTTGAGTGCATATAATATTTTAAATATTACTTTCATCATATTTTTTTTCACATGTGCATGCTCAAATATAATATAAATATTATCATGATACATACATTATACACCATATAAATATATAATACACAACTTTATGGAATCAGATATAGACCTTGTATATTCCAAAAATATTTCCAATTTACAGTTAAATGAAAATCGCTGAAAAATTAGTTTTGTAAAGATTTCATAGCTGCAAGCCATCGAGAACCAGATGCCTGCAAGATCATTTGAAGAAACCACAGTCGTAGATCAACGTTAAATATCATTCACTATTGCTAAACTTTTTGTTTGGACATCGTGTAAGTAAATATACATTCGATTTCATTATTTCTTCAGCTAACTCATCTTATCAAACGACCAAGTAACATATCAATAATCCATCTATATATTAAATTAATATACAGGGTGTCCTTCAAGTCTTAAATAATTGCGAATGGTTTCACATTGTTAACATGTATCTGCATGCATCAAATACTTCTACATGAAAAATTAATATTATGATATACTCACACGGTGAAGTGGTAGACAAAGCATTTCCATCCAGAGGGTCTTTCTAAAAAATTGTACACCTTTCCTTGAAATGTTGCACCGGCCCGACGGTGTTCTTTGCTCAAGTAGCGGTTTTCCCATGATGATCCCGTCCTCTCGGCGGCCACCACAGTTCTCGGGTCCGCGACACCTCCAAACAAATAAAACAACGTTTAGCACCAACGGACTTAAGATATACGCGTCAGCATATTTACATATTTTTCTGAATTACACTAAGGTCAGCAGGTAATAATAATTTCAATTTATTTAGATTACCTAAGTACAGCACAGCGCGGTCTACTGCAGATATTGGTACTGCAAAATATTATATTAATAAGGCGTGCACGCAATACAGTAAAATGCAATAATGGTGATACTATGAACTCAATCGGAAAACAAGTTACACTTGTAATAGTTAAACAAATTAAGTGAAACAAATTCCACTTCGCATTTGATTTACATGTCATATTTAAATTGTTATTTGTTTGGACTTATACTGCAAGATATGATTTATGCTACCAAGTGACCTAAAAGGTGACTGCATTAATGGATAAAATAAATGCTATAAAACACTACAGTTATGTTTGTATAAATATATTTTCATTTCATACATCATATCTAATATATTTTACGAAACACAATATTTTAGTGGGAATTCTTAGCATAAAAGTAATATAGAAATAGAATATAAATAGAAGCTTACATACATCGTACGTACAAATCTACAGCTTCTGTACATAACATTACAGCCAGGGGTAAGCCTAGATGAGGGGTTTTAGATGTTCAAACTTCCCCAACATTTTAACGAATTCAGATAAAAAGTATTATTTAATATTTTTATACAATTTAAGTTTAATATTATAAACATTTCTCAGAGTTACTTATGTAGTCCATTGTCGATCTGTCTAATACTATACAATTATTCATTACAAAAATTATTATCATGTGAAATAAATACATTTGAAATAAATAGTAGTAAAAATACTGAACTCCCTACCCAAAATATAATATCTAGACATGCCCCTGATTACAGTACATTTGACGTAAAAGTATCATATACACAATCTCTTTAATTTAAATATATATATATATATATATTGAAGTAAAAACTCGTAAATTTTTATTGTAAATTTAGCTGTTATTTAGAATAAAATAAAATAAAAGGAACAAACCAAACATTCGATATTTAAATAGCATCTACCAACGTTGAACGCGGCAGAATTCTACAAAAGTCCACAGTAATAATACGAAACGCGTACACTTGATTGTCTTGTACATAATAAGGAACGGGGGTGGGGCATCCAGCATTTGAACCAGACGGCTAATATCGCAACCCAGTTACACACTCAAACGTTTCGCACCGAAGCACACGTCTGAGACAGTTCGAAACGCCAACAGCCGCCGCAAAATATAACCTAGGTATTGGATTTCAAACAAAAACCGTGATAGACGACGTTTTAAGGTGACAAAAAATTATAATTTCATGTAATAATTAGTTAAAATGTTAGATCTACAAATTCTTCGGGCTCGTACAAAACGCGTACACACAAATAATTATTGCGTTGGGGCCTACCGAACATACTATTATTCGGATAAACCTGTGCATGTATCATGAAATATATATAATACTATTAATATTATGACCGAGAATTAACCATACGTATAATATAAAGGCGTGATTTTATTTCAAGATAATATGCATAGATTCATAGAAAACAATGTATTGTGTACAGCTTATAGTAAATTATAATGTATTACCAAACTTGACTATGTAAATTGATTTTACCGCAATCGCATGTTCTCCCATGTGTGTATATATATATATCGTGTAGTTGAGTTGTATGACAAAATTAATTAATTTGAAATTCAATTGATTAGATTTATATTTTGTTGAGTAATTAAAATTTGTGAGCTGTGAATGTGCGTGTGTGTGTAATAATTATAAACAATAATGCAGGTGAAATAAAACGGCATGCGTCGTAAATTAATAAATACATAACACGTATGTTACTTTAAAACGATCTGTGAGAATATTTACATTAATTTAATATTATCCTTACGATAAGATCATATCTTTAACATAAATATACGTACGCTCGTTTTTCGTTCGCAAAACAAATAAAGTGCACGTTTCCTCGTGTAAAAAGTATTTAATGTATGCGAATAATGATTATACAAAATTAAAGTACTTTCCGCGGCTAAACAATATTATGTATTCATCTACATAAACGCTCTAGAATAATTAGATGATGACGCGAAAACTCCATGATATTGCCAGTAAAGAACAACCGGCATTCATTAATTTGTCACAAATAATTCATGTAACTGATTTAAAACAAGTTGCATGAGTCTAAAAACTGTCGATTCGTATAACGGAATACAGATAGTAATGCCACAATAATCAATAAAATCCGTACAAGAATAGATATTTCTATCAAGGTTCAAGAAAATAGTTAAAACTTTTTTTGTGTTGTCAACTCAAGACAAGATAATATTGAGTTTAAAATAATGAAAAAAATCGCGACGTTCTTGAATTTTCTTTCTTCAATAAGTTAATAATATAATTTTTATATAAATACAACAGGAAAGGTGGGTACAGATCACAGTTCAATCGATATTTGAACGCTGCACTTGTTGGATTACGTATTAGATGACTGGATGCTTTAATAAAAAATTTTGAATTTAAAAATAATTCAAGACAAGACGAAATAGTTAAGAAAAACTCAATACTATTCAAGACATGATTATCATCAGATAATGACTTTCAAGACAATTCAGTAATGAACCAATCATTTATTGTCTTGTCTTTCCTTGCGGTATCACAAACTACACATTAAATTGCATTTAATTAAATGTTAAAATAATGTTGTTGCAGATTATATAGTTCTGAAAAACTAATCAAAAAATAAAAATTATTGTTACTAAAAACGACGGGGTTTAAAGTACAATTTCCGTGCTTCAGAGAACATAAGGGAACACATTTAATGTTTAATAACGTTTCCTTGGAAATCCAACGAAAAAATTGAACTGTAAACAAACAGTAGATATTATCGATGTGTGTGTTGTGCGTGTATGAGTGTGTGTGCACTAGATTTCAAAAATAAAATAATACCACTGTATCAAATTATGTTTATTACGAGTACGCGTATCGAATTCAATATAACCAGTGTTGGGAATAGATAATGCAAAATTTATCTAGATAAAGATGAAAGATAATATGTCCAAATTCATCTAGATAAAGATAATACGAGTAGATAAAAAAAATTAAAATACCTAAATAAAGGTAAAAGACTCAATTATAACCATTATTATCAATAGGTACCTAGGTGTTTAATGTTTACTGTAGTAATGTAGTGTACTATTAAGCAGTATTTATATATAATGTACAATATTCAATGATAGTTAATCACTAAAATGTTACACAAAAAAAAAAAAGAAAATGAAAATTTCTATGTAGATATCAGGATGAATGCAGAATATATAAAAAATTATTTTAAGTCAACAATAATGTTTTCCATGTAATATTAATTTGATGAATTTCATTATTCTATAAGTAATTACGACTTTATGGATTCCAAGAGTAAAATATTGACTATTCAGCGTATGAGTTACATATGTTTACTAAAATCAAATACCTACAATATTTGGAACTTTCATGGAAAAATAAAAAATTAAGTTTAAAAATACCAAAACTATTTTCCCGACATGAAAATACTAACAAAATGTCATACCAAGAAATAATAATTACTCATTAATAATACACGAATTATGATTATGAAAAGAAAATCTCTACGTATAAAAGAAAGTCAGGTTATTTACAGAATTTATAATTTAAGAACGGCTGGACGAAGGTCTTTGATTTGCTGGATACGTCTCCGTACAAGAATAGAAATAACTCTAATATTGGCAAGAATACAGACAATTATCTAGATAAGTAAAAAATTTTATCTTAGATAAGTAATTAGATAACTTAGCGTTATTTATCTAGACAAAATTTGACAAAAAATCGATCTAGATGATTTATCTAGATAAGTTCCACCACTGAATACAACTATTATTATTATTATTCGACGTTGCAAAGACGACAGACAAATAAAACGCGGTGGTCGGCACACGCGACGGAAAATCGAAAGGTATTACAAGCGGGTCAGCGTGGTCAGGGGCGGGTTTAATGGGGTGGCCAAGAAGGAAATAGCCCCCCCCCCCATTAGGACTGAGCTGTTTATTTTTCTAAGATAATTATTATGAAAATTATGATAAATCAATAGTCATTAAATATCATTAGTGTGAAACAAATACATTAAAATAAAAAAATAATTATTTACTTTTCAGTGACTTAAAAACATATCCTATGAATTAAAATTATATATATAGACTTATACAACAAGCTACATTTTTAAACTTTAAATAGCCCCCCTTTTGGTGAGTGATAAAAACCGCCCCTCGGCGTGATTGTATTCAGTGGCGCATTTAATAGATACTCGCCTCGGGGCAAAATAATTTTTCCGCCCTTCACCCTTGCCAAAAAAAAAAAAAAAAAATGTATATAAATAAATACAAAGTTTAGCAATAAAAATTAATTTTATGAAACAAATTATAAATCAGTTGTTTTTGCGATATTGTATTAGAAAATTTTATAGTAATACATATCCTAACGTTAACCTATTTTTTTTTTTCAGTGAATATTCCTTTCTTAAATATATATATATATATATATAAATATTAAATTTAGAAAACGGAATTTATACCTATTATATGCACAATGATTAACAATACAAGATTTTTTATTAAATTAAGTATATTATATTTATTATTAATTATATATAATAAAATGATCGATAGCTTATAATTTATTTTCTTGACTTTTGAGAAGAAAAATGTTCAATAATATCATTAAAATTAATAGTTTTCGTTAAATCAGCTTCAATGTTGAGGGTTGTTAATTAATTAAGATTATTTTCTCTCGTTGTTAATCTTAAATAAGTTTTGACCCTTTTTAATGTAGAAAATAATTTCTCCGTTGAACAATTACTTGAATGTATACATATATAGTAGCATCCTTAGAGCAATATCAATATAAGGATATACTTCAACTAAATTATTCACTTTTATAAATGCTAATATACATTAAATACTTTTAGGTAAAATTTTACTCTTTTTGTAAACTTATTAAATGTGCTCTAAAGTAATTACCGCGTTCTGTGTACCCGAGTCTTTATTATAAACATTGAACGAAAATATAATATTGAATAATAAATGTAATATACCTATTTTGCTATTTCACTATTACCTAGGTGACTAGGTATAGTATTTTTTTTTAAATTTCTTTTTAAATGCTCAACAATATCTTTTTTAAATATTAAACAATGCTAAAAAAGGTGTGAAAATTAAAAAAATCATAAACACATCAATAATGAAAGTTAGAATATTTTGCCGCTCCCAAACATTTGCCACCCGGGGTATTTGCCCCATTTCACCCCCCTTAAATGTGCCACTAATCGTATTGGGTTCGTAGCGGCGAGACTAGTTCACCGGATTCTGATCGCTTTCGGCCAACGCAAAGTTTGAATCCGGTTTCAGTGCACAAACCCTGCACCCCATCCCGTCCCGTCGAAGCCGCCCTACTACATCGTTATAGCAGTCGGCGGCGATGGTGGTGGTGACGGCATCAGTAAGGGTGCGATGTAATAGTGAGGAGGGTGGCTAAACGAGGGTATGCGCGTAGTATGCCCTCTACGACGACGACGACAATATACCAGTCGTCTATTATTCAGCACTGTACTATATCGAGTATACATACAGCCACCGCAATATGCATGCACACATCGCTATACGTATACACACATACACGTGCAGGTACATTAATAAATTAAATAAACATACCTATACATATACATATATATATATATACAATACATTCGACGGCGGTGTGACAACCCGACATCAATGTGCGTCATTAAATAAACAACACGCGTCGACATGAATAATTTTAGACGCGTCCCGTCGCGACTGAGTGTACAAGAGCGAGCGTGTTCCTACGTGCGAGCGTACGTGCTAGCGTGAGGGATAGATGGGGATGGAAGAGGGTGCATTACTATAGTATGACGCCGCCGGTCGAGGTGACTTTTTTTTCCCATTGGATTTCATGAAATAGGAAATTGGAAACCGATAATATCGCTACGATAGAACAACACTGGACGCGCACCGAACGACAACTGTGACGACATTCGGCACGAGGTTTTGTTCGGAAGACGCTTGCTGGAATCATCATATATTGAGTGCACTTCTATTCATACATATACCCCGCGCGTAACTAGAAATATGATAGCGCTGTTGTTAAAGATCATTAACGCTTCCGAGTTTTCCTAATACAGATGAAAAGTATTGATTCCGAAATATCACCAGCAGTTCGATTTCACAATTGGGTTAAGTCAAAAAGTACACTAAACATTACAATTGCCAAAAAGTGAAAGAGTTGACGTGTAAAGAATATCGTTAAAACAATAAGTTATTGAGATTTGATGTCTAACTACTTTTTGCCTTAACCGATGTGTAATAGTGTAATATTAACCTATTCACGTGCTCAGATGAAATATGTAACGCAAAAAAAAACTAAAATCACAAATCACATGAATTAATAAATACGTCTTTTTAAAATCTGGTAATATTTAATTTTAAGACTTTATTTTATAATATTATATGCACAAACGTTTGACCTGTCCATAAAATAAAAAAAGGTTAAATTTCGAATTGTCATAATGTATAATAGTTCACAAGTATAATATGAGTTCACCATAGCGTACATCGAAAACCAGCTCCACTCTATGCCATTTGAATACGAATTTACAACTCAACAAACAACAGCTTGAGTTTCAATACGTCGTGCCGGCCAAATAGCAAAATGCAATTTTAAAAATATCTGTAGTTTGGTTTATCGATTGTCACGTGTTGCACCGCCATCTGTTTCACGTGTTTCGTACACTTAGCTTTATTTTTCTGTCTATAGATCGCAGCACCCTATAAAGGCTAGACTTTTAATAAATAAAAAATTAAGGGAATTCCTCTTTTTTTCCTTTTAAGTACTCAAAATATAGAGGTGGTTTAAATGATCGTTTTATCAAAAAATTCCTAAGAGCCCGTATAAAAGTATTATTCTGAGACCCACCAAAATTAAATAATAACCTGAAAAATTATTTATAACTATCATTGAAAAAATGTTTGTTTTAATTGTTTACCTGTAGTGCTTAGAACGCATTTAAAATTTAAAAAATATTATTTTTCCTAATAGGTCATCACTGATTTTCTAGAATATTCTAAAATCTATAAAAATAAATAATTTATGAAAGAGAAAACATCTGTATTGAAAAATAATAATCGTTATTAAGATTGAAAATAATAATTGTCAGGTAAATGTTCAAAAGCAATAAATTCTATTTTTAAATAATATATATACATACATTTATCACCGTCTTGCATCATAGTAAGCTAATAGATACTTTTATTGATTAAAGTTGGAATCATTTTAGTCCGTCATCCGATCACAAGACCACATACATATCAAATGAATGGTTGTTCTTTCATGAAAAATGATCAGAAGCACTAAAGGTAATGAATGTAATTAAATTCACAAATAATTTTGGCTTTAATACAAAAACTATAAGCTCATTGAAACATTGGACAAACAATACACTGTTATAACGATTCATTAATAAAACTAATTAAAATTGTGAGTACTAAAAAATCAATAATACACTAGATTTAGGTCACAAATGAAAAAGCCAGTAATTTAAAAATATTATTATCAGACAATAAATATTAAAAAGAATTGTAATTGAGCAGTACTAAAGTTTGTTTTGTTACGGCATTTTGTTTAATTTTTTTTAATTTTATTTATTACATTATTCATTGATATTTTAATAAATTCTACAGGTTAAACCAAACTAAAAAATTAACAATATTTCATTTAATTCAACAGAAATATAAAACAAAATAAATTTGTTTTTCCCATCGCAGTTTGAATAAAATTAATTCAACACATTTTCATCAAAATCCATAAAAACGAATACTAATAAAATACTATACTGAAAAAAAGAAATATAATTTAAATAAAGGCAAAATAAAAATAAAAATTTTAATCACGCATTCATTGATTTTTATATTTTGAACAAAGATTATATTTTTTTTTTATTAAAATTGTTATTTTTTTTTTCAATATTTATGACACAAATTATATGTATATATGTTGTTTTGTAAAAAAATTTTTACGATTTTTCGAACAGAGTTTGAATAAGATCAAAATCAGCACCATCTGGTTGAATTATTTTGCGAAGTTATATTTTAATGTATATCCATTAATAAAAATGGAATAATGCTTTAAATGAGTGCATTTTCATCAATATAATAGGATTAACATACGATTGAATGTAGAGAACATCGTACCGAATAAATTGAATAAAATGCATTTTGTACAGCATATACACCAAAACCGAAATATCTCAAATTAATTTAATAAATTAAATTTAATAAAAATATAAATTTATAGCACAACGATAAATATTAATCAATAGATTGCGTGCGATAGTGTGCAATAAATAGAACACGATATTTATTTTATTAGTTTTATTTTATTTGTATTACTATACTCTGTACCAACATTAATCGGAAAGACCAGAAAAAAAAAACATTTAGGTAGGTCCGTTACATTAGCACCACCATATTCAAAATTTAAAAAAAAAAATATACCAACAATTGTTATTTCATTTGTACACATTTGTAATCCTGGTATAAACATTTGTACACCTCCCCAAATGCCCCAAAAAACCAAATTTCCGCGGTGGTGCTAATGTATCGTTACATCAGCACCCCACTTTTTGTACAGTTGACTTATGGCTTCCAAAATGGTACCAACGATTGTTATTTCATTTGTACACATTTGTAATCCTTGTATAAACATTTGTACACCTCCCCAAATGCCCCAAAAAACCAAATTTCCGCGGTGGTGCTAATGTATCGTTACATCAGCACCCCACTTTT
>NW_020271748.1:843343-1151953 GCF_003268045.1 Sipha flava
AATTTGGTTTTTTGGGGCATTTGGGGAGGTGTACAAATGTTTATACAAGGATTACAAATGTGTACAAATGAAATAACAATCGTTGGTACCATTTTGGAAGCCATAAGTCAACTGTACAAAAAGTGGGGTGCTGATGTAACGATACATTAGCACCACCGCGGAAATTTGGTTTTTTGGGGCATTTGGGGAGGTGTACAAATGTTTATACCAGGATTATAAATGTGTACAAATGAAATAACAATTGTTGGTATATTTTTTTTTAAAAATTTTGAATATGGTGGTGCTGATGTAACAGACCTCATTTAGGTTAGAGTGTATAGTTAAAAATACATGTAGAAATCAAGTGCATGTGTCTAATGTTTACAAAGTCATATACATAAACTAAAATTATGTTCTCAAAGTCTCTTGAGTTAAAGCTGAGCTTAAAATCTATGTAACGTAAGAAAAGCCAGAAGTACACATGAATTAACACATGTCAATTTTAGAACAGTAGGTAATTCTAATTTTTTCTTTTTGATGTTCAACCCTTTAGGTTTGTTTTGCAATTAGATATAATTTATGTTGCTTTACTAGGAATTATAATGTGGTGGATTCCCTCTCCTCCAACATCGCAGTTGATAAACTAGTACT
This sequence comes from Sipha flava, assembly GCF_003268045.1. Lineage (NCBI taxonomy): Eukaryota > Metazoa > Arthropoda > Insecta > Hemiptera > Aphididae > Sipha > Sipha flava. The sequence goes on from NW_020271748.1 coordinate 843,974, forward strand.
TGAAGTAACTTCAAGCTACCGTTAATAATTCCTTCCCTTATCGTTAGTTTTGCTGCAAATCCATCATGCAGAGTTAGTTCCATGATTTTTCTTTCTGCGCCTTAGGATGATTGCTCTTAATCATGATTGGCAATTCAGGTGATAAGATGATTCGATTACTCAACAGGTGACGCATTTTGAATTCGATTTACGGTTTTTTCAATCATGGTCTTTTTATCATACATTTATTAAATTGTAATAATATGATGTATTAATCTAATTTATTAATTAATAATAAATAATTTTTCGTTTAAATTTGATTATCATTGTTATTTAGTAATTATTCATATAGCACAAAAATTAACCAGATTATTTAAAGGACCTATGTATATTCGACAGTACACTGTTTTATAAGTCTCGGCATCAATGCTCAATTCATATTTTAGCACTTATTATCAGTACCTATCCCAACCAAACTTGAAAATATATGCGGTGATTTTAATTACAAAAGTAAATAAGATCATTTACAAGGGGTTGCAATAAGAAGGTTGGTAAACACTGTCATATACTTTTTATGTATATGTAAGTTTAATGGTGTTCCCGTTGAGTAAGATCCATAAATATTCACAAACCATTATCCATCATTTAAATATTTTTCAAAAACCCAAGGATATACTTTCGGTTCATGTGAATTAATTATAGTAATTTAGTCGTATAATATAAACTAAATTTATTAAATTATATTGTTTTCATATAATTTTATTAATATTCATATTAAGCAGAAACAAAAAAGTATAAAAATAATTTTTCATTAATTCCAAATTCGAATCAGTATCAAATAATTTCGTTCTTACCTTCTCAATTCAATATAAATAGAAAAAAAAATTACCTGTTTATGATCTGCATACTTAGCGACTCCAATGACACAAATTAAATTAAACAATGAACATAAATAACATTTTATCTAAGTTGCGTGTTTAAGTATACGTAATATAACGGAACGAGTCATAAAAAGAGAAATAAAACATTTCGATTTTAATTTCAATTTTGATTTAATGATATAAGTTTTTTTTTTAATTTCGATTTTGGTTTCAAATATTGATATTTATTTTTTGCAATTCGTTTTTTATTTCGAATATCGATATTAATTTTTTCAATTTCGATTTCAGAATAGTATAGTCAATATTATTACCAAATATGACAATGTCTACGAATTGACAGTATAAATAAACCTGTTGGCTGTTGAATTTTAAATTAATTAGATTTAAAATCGTTTTATATTTAATAAAATGATTTTGATTTTGATATAAAATATCGATTTTAACTTTTTTCAATATCAATATAAATTTTGAAAATCATTACCAACTATTAACGATTTTGGTATTGATTTTGATTTTATAAAAAAATTTTAACGATTTTTATCGATATTTGAAATCGATTTCAAGCCCTGACCGAAAGTCGATGTTAACTCTACCATTTATAACGCACACCGGATAATATTTTATATAAAGTATAATCGAGTGCACTTAAACCGGTCGTCTAATAACGGGCATGTATTTAGCAGTCATCCGTACAACGTACGTGAGTGGATTCTTATTGACTGAATGGTTCGACCGGGGAGTTAACATTTAAGCATAAACGTCGATTTTTTTCCGATACACTTAACCAAACCCTTCACCCGTTTAATCGACGAAAATCAACAAATACACACACACACACACACATACAATATAGTTCTATTATTATTGTTGTTTTATTTTTTTATCATTTGTCGATGGTGAAACCTCATGAATTTACTAAGGTAATATGAGTGTGGTTTTAATTAATCGCTTGGGTATTATAGTTTATATATCGATTCATATATATATATATACACATCAATAATGAACATACTTTTTCATTAATTAGGAGAATAATACAGAACGTATTGGTAAATAACAAGTAAATATCATCTGTGACCATGCAAGTATATGATATATAAGCAGTAACAAAGAAATACATATGTATTTAACATTACATATCTATTACAAATATATGCCAACACACACATACATACATAAATATACATAACATAGCATATTGACAGAATGAAATATAATTTATATTTGTATAAGTGTTTAGCTCCTAAAAATCTCAAAGCAAAAAGGCTTTCAAAAAGGCAATGGAATCAGTTGGTTGACATTTGTAATCCGCTAAACCGATTTTTATTTTTATACACATTTTGCTAATTGTATTACACCCAATTATATGGTCGTAATGACTGGCGCTCATTGTTGTGCGACCGATGACGAATAACATAGTATAAAATCGGATATTAACGACGACGAAAAAAAAATAATATACATTCAGTCCATGTAGATTAAACAGTCCATATCCAAATAAATACATATATATATATATATCAATACAAAAACATTATAAATATATACGACTTTTGTGTATAAATATCGTCATAGTATTATATTTAGATTAATATTAGGATCAACGGGGGAGGGGGAGTTCAGAAAATAAAGGACTTAAATGGTAATCACAGATAAAAACCAATCATGACCCGATAAAGAACGTTTTTGAATCATGAGCCACATATACCTTTTGTATTCGAATATAATGCATGTCCATGAAAATGGCCCCTCCAATTTGACCGATCGAAATTCAAATACTGTTAAGTAATTCCAAATCAATTGCAATTAATTGCAAATTATATTTTAAGAATTGCAAATTTTTCAAATAGACGTCAGCACTTTTTTTTTATTTTGGGGGCCAACTTCATACTACCCCCCCCCCATCATGACCGATCGGCTTTCAAATACCATCAAATAATTGCAAATCGTGTATCACTAATAGCAAATCTATCTAAGTATTTTTTGCCAATTTTTTAAAGAATTGTCTTACCGGTGTCAATAAATATTAAATAAATAAAAAATAATAAAAAATCAATTTCCATGATTAGAAAACAAATTTTTTATTGTTGGCGAATATTTTGCAAAATCATTGTCAACCACTCCCTCATTCACTCAATTTATCCTAAAGGCTTTAAACAAATTGCAAATAATTGTAAATAAAATTGTAAATATGTAGTTTCAAAATTTGTAAATCTCCAGAAACTTTTTGAAAATCGAAATCAAATAATAGTTAGCTAATAATAGCATTTTATTTTTTTTCCTATAAAAATGTAAATAAAAAGTTATACTCGCATAGTATTAAATATAGTTAAATAATTATTAACTAATTTTCATATACATAAATTTGTATATTATAGCAAGAATTTATAATTTATACTAATTTATTTATAGTTTAATATTATCTGTTAGTTAGACTTGTAATATGTATGTAGTGATGCTTATTATATGATTATGATTATAATAATAATCTTATTTCAGATTTTTTCGATTCAGAAAATATTGGAAATATTCATTGTGACTAAAATAAATAAACTAAAATATTAATTTATTCTAATGGGTTCTTTGCTTTGTTTCTAAACTTAGAAATTATTTAATATTAAAATATATATTTAAGTTAAATTTAATATATTTCGGATTATTTATTTTGATAATAGTCATTCGGTGTTCTGTGTTTCTATTGATATAGTCGTGTCCTATCTTGCGTAAGAAAAATAAAGAATTTTCTATTCCTTTAAATGATGGCCAACAAGGTAAGTTTTTAAATATTTTAAATATATTTTTACTACATAAATATATTACATTGTACTAATACTTATATAATTTATTTTTGTAGTATGATTTCGTCTATTTTAGTATATGATTCCTTAAGGGGCCTCTACATCAACCAGTTTTTGATTGAGAATAACATATTCTAAATTTAACCATACTCTAGAATGCGTCATCCGACATAAGTTTTGAAAAGGGATTTAGATTTTTCAATATTTGGTTGATGCATCGATCGGAATAAAATTTAAATTTTTATTGTCAATATTATTTTTCAAACGATTACAAAACTTAAAAAATTGTAACTTTAATATAGAAATAATTAAGTAATTAAAAATATTTTTTAAACTGTAACACGAGCGATGCATTGGAAATGTTATTAAGAATCTATAAGTTTTTTTCAGAATTTAAATCAGAGTATTTATAGGAACATACTTTTAAAAGTAAAAACGTGTCTTCAGGGTGAAATTTTTACTGTTCATTTACATGTTATTTGACATGTGCCTGCGAGTGCGTAAAGTGACCCCGTGCTGCAATCTCAACCATCGCGTCGCCATTCCCCGATGCTGCTCAAGTGAGCCGTAGAGAAGGATAATAGATATTTTGTAATTTTTTGTATTTTAAAATTCTAAAAATTTAATAATTATCGTTTATACTATCAATGATTTTAAAAATGCAGTCCTTAGACAATCGTCCAACGTAACGGTCGTCACTGTTTGATAATTTGAATTTGTAAACACCAATATTCTTCTACTTTCTTGTGAAATTTTGTCCGTGTGGTCTTTATAAATTAATAAATTGTGGAATACAATTTATAACATAAATAGCAAATATAAACCTAAGTATAGAAAATCGTTATCCAACAGGAAAAAAAATAAAGGAAATGTAAAGACATTTACTAAAACTACGTAAATTGCTATATCACTATTCTAATAAAAAACTCCTAGGTCGGAAGACCAACAACAAGGTAACTTTTTAAGCGGGAATCCCTATACAAAATATTAAGTATTGATTGTTATTTTATTTAAATTTAAAATACCTATAAAAAGCATAAAAATGGTTGAAACATTTTTTAATTTATACAATCTTTAGATAATTTGTATATAAGTGTTTTGTAAAATGTTAAAGTCCCCTCTACTATTGTATTTCCTAATATTGTTGATAGTATAATTTTTACTAGTAAAAATCATGTTCACATACTCAACAAATAAAAATATGTTTATGTAAAAAAAAATATACAAATAATCAACTTTTAAAGTCACAAAAAACAAAAAACTCATCATGATATACATGAAATACATTCCTATTTTCACGTTAATGTTTATGGTACTATTATATTAGTATTAAAAATTATTATACATATTAATTTGTAATATTGAAAAAATTTTCTTATTTTTCAAAGCTAATTATAAGTATTGTAATCTATATCTATATCCATATATTCTATATATATATATATATATCTAAATAAAAGAACAGGACTTTTTTGTATATCAATTTTGTAACGACACTAATTAACATTTTTCCAATTTTTTTTTCAAAAAATTATTCCAGATATCCTTCCGAGTGTCATCACGTTGCTTGATTTTTAATTTTTTCGTTGTCAAAGAAGAAAAATAGAAGGGATTATATTATTATCTTTCATTTTTATGACGACACTTTATAACAAGTTTAATATTATGAGAGTTAAATGGAAAACACAGATCACTTTACCTTTACACCATGACTAGCTCAAATATAACACAATTGTATTATCAAAAAATTATAAAACTTTTTTTATCGATATGCGAACAATACTTCAATGTGTTACAATCCGCCAGGTGCTGAACGTGAGCCTATCTATTTCCAATTTTAGTTCTCAGTTTTAGTGAATCTACATTTGCTGTAGGTGCAATAAATCTGAAACACACCTATATAACGTTTATACCATATACAAAATTCCTGTAGGATTTTGGTAGTAAATAATCTATAGTTTGTGAAGTAATTTCCCAACAGTTATCTTAATTATTATGTAAAACTTGATCGTCGATAGTGGAAAATAGAACAAAAAATAATCTGAGATGGTTTGGGCATGTGATGAGGCAAGAGAAAACAAAAGCAATAAAAGTGGTTATGAATATGAAAGTCGAAGGAAAAAGAAGAAGAGAAAAACCAACAAAGAGATGGTTGGATACGATTGAAAATTATATAAGGGTTGTTGGTGTTGATAGTATTTAGAAGTCGATGGATAAATATAGGGGGGGATGATCAAATTTTTTAAAAAATCGGTAAAAAATACTCAGATAGATTTACTATTAGTGAGACACGATTTGCAATTATTTGATCCTATTTGAAAGCCGATCGGTTAAGTTGGGAGGGCCAACTTCATGGACATATATAATGCTGGAATTTACAAGGAAAAATTATGGTATATTCATAATTTAATAAGATTCTGTGATTTATGTTGAGCAAACTCATGACTTATTAACTAGATATCCACGAACCTGATACTTAGTGATCCCTACTAACCCATCACTTTACAACAACAATTAAAGTTGTTTTTAAATATTAGGGGAACCTACTTAGACTTATATATTTTTAATTAACATCAAGAATCAGAGTAATGCACTATCTGTAATGAAATAAAAATAAATTTTAATTTAATTAGTAAGGGAAATTTTATTCACAATTAACAATAAAAATAAAATGCATACAAATAACCATCAACTATCTGTTGCCAAATCTCTTTTATATAAAATTTAAAAAAACCTAGCCTATACCTATGACCAAAACCATTGATGAATCAAATATGTACGAAATATCTAATAATAATTACCTAAACATATATACAACTCAAAAAAAAAAAATCTGTAACTTTTATTTCGGAATATACGCTTGATCCCGTAGTCATGAGTTGAGTAAAAAAAGACGAGAGGTTTTTACACGTCTTCATCTTAACAGTCATGAATAGTCATCATCCGTCCGGATACAATTCCAGCGAGCTATCTTAAAAAAAACAACGGAATACATAATTATATTTTTGTCATCCGCCAAACCATATCAGCTCCTTTAAACCTTGAAAAATGAATGAAATTAATAATTTAAAAACCAATTCAGTACCATCTACTACCATCACAAAAAAAATATGAACATGTTAATGTCTATTTAGATGTTAGTAAAAAAAAAAACAATAAACAAAAGTTATCCAGAATTTTACTATTTTGAATTTCAAACTAAAATTACCACTATCTGCTTGTGGTGTGTACATAAACTCGATTGTTTTCTTATTGTTTTTTAAGCATACAAATTAATAAGGATACAAAGCTAATAAAGCAACAGTCGTAGAACGAAAACAAAACGCATGAATAAATTTCACAATATTGAATCTTCAAAAGATAAAAGTATAACAAAGAATTAAATCGGTCACTTTTAAATGGTAATTAAGCCCATTTACTCATAATATAATAATTTTCAAATAAAAATGCCTTTGACGAAATATTAACACAATAGTACAATAATTAACAAATTATTCCTAGTTAAGTACTATGAATTCCAAGATCATAAGTCATAAATCAAATATAAAAAAACTGCATACAGCTGAATACTAGATTAATATAGATCGGTACATACAAATGTAGAGTATATATCATAATTAGCTAAATAGTATACACCAACAACGTATTTTAAATGTATTAGGTAATAAAGTATTTATAAATATAAATATATATCGTAACAAATTCAATGTTTGATTAATATATTGTCGAAACCATAAAATAAATACTTAATACACAAACACTTTAAAGTAGAATATTAATAAACATTATTTGTATAACAGAAAAAAAATACGTTTATAAAGAACATTATGAAGTTTTAGTTAAAATGATTTATAAATTCCTAACGAGATGACTGTTTTTATATTATCAATAAGATACACCTATAATCTTTTATACTGTTGACAGTGTTTAAATTTGATATACATATTAGATATATATGGTATATAAATATATATGTCGTAGCGAATATATATAACCATTTCATGAAATCTAAACAGATTTTTTACACTTTGTGAAATTCGAAAATATTTCACGAAATGGTCACTCCAATTTAACATCATGACTTTATTTTCACAATGTGGTCGTTCACTTCGAGTAATGAAATACAACATTTATCACAAACGTCAAGTTTGATTAGATTCATTATTAATGGTTTCAAGTATTTATTAAGTACTTCTTATTTATGACTTCTACAGTTGATTCTACCCATTTAAATTCAATTTAAATTATTATACATAGTAATATAGTATACTTATATCATTAATTTATAAAAAAATTATAATAACTTTCTTTTTATTAGAGGAGAAAAATTAATTGTAACTACTTTTAAAACAAATACATCTTTTGTTTGACAAGCACTTTTTTACACGAACAATTTAACAATCCTTGACCTCCAAATACAACTTGGACAGTTTCACGCAAGGTTAATATTTTTTTTTTGTCAATATTATGGATTATATCCAATAACCTTGTGTCCATGTCAAATACAATCTACAATATCCTATACGACTACTATACTACAATTATCAAATACCAGATTATCTGAAATATGTAGATGATATTTATTGATTTTGATGATAAAAGTCGTAATCTCATAATCATAATGTTATATCAATATTTTGATAATATTTTGATGTTAAAGTACATAGTTGCTGTGTTAATCATTTACTCATATTATTTTCTGAAGTTTTAAAAGTTGGTACTTTTAAGTAATATATTAAAAATTAATGAATTTAATGAAAAACTGACTTTTACCGAAAATTGAAAAATTATTATCTGAATAATCCTAGTAAAAAGCCATATGCAGCAGAATATTACGAATCGATAATTGAGGAAATTAATGACGCTTAATTAAAATAAGTACCTACAATATTACTCAATTAACTTATTTATGTTCTCACCTATTGTATTATTATTATTATTTTCTGTATTACCGTCAGTGACTGATAGTACAAAGTGTTCCTACACTAGAGAAATACCTATAAAATTACACTAAAAACATATTTTTTTTAATAAAAGTGTATAGTTTTGCCTAGTTTATTATCATTAAATGGATTGATTTAACTAATATTAATAAATTTGTATAACTTTTAAAATTTAATTGATTGTGTGCATATGAGCTAAGATAGTATAGGAATTTACATTATTGTTTTATGATATACAGAATGTAATTTTTCAAGCACAAAATGTAATTTGGTCATTTATGAGTTCAAATAACCTCACTAAAAAATGTATTTGTTTTAAAATTAGCCCTAAATGAAAAAGTCGTTATCACAACTCATTTTTCTACTCTAATTAACAAAGCTATTCATAATATTATTAATAAATTAATGATATAAATATACCATATTACTATGCATAATAATTTAAATTAAATTTAAATGGGTTGAATAAATTGTAGAAGTTATAAATAAGAATTACTTAATACTTAAAATCACTAATAATAAATCTAATCAAACTTAACGTGGGCGATAAATTTTGTATTTCAATACGCAAAGTGAACGACCACATTGTGAAAAAAATTACGCGATGTTAAAATGGAATAACGATTTCATCATGAAAAAGTAGTCATTTCGTTAAATATTTTCGAATTTAATGGAGTGCCAAAAATTTGTTTCCATTTCATGAAAAAATCGAGTTCACAAAGTGGCTACGATATATATAACATACATATATTTAACTTTGTTTTTAAAATGTTAACAAGTCCGGTTTGATAACAATTAAAAAATTAGAATCTATTACGGTGAATAAAAGTGTCTATAGATAAATGACAGTATGTATTTATTTATTTTTTAAATGTCACACAGCTGACATACTTTCAATGTATTGAACATGAAACCAATGAAAGCGTATAAAATAAATCCGTTGAATAACTGTGGAATGTTATGATTACAAATTGTATATGTTATATGAATAGTATAAAATGTTTTTTATTTTACATAAATATATTTTTATTTGTACATATTCTGAATATATGTTATTCCATAGTAATTGTACGAGAAATCTAATTAAAATATAAAAATGTAAATAACTCAAAACATAAAAGACACATGCATAATAAAGTAACACGTTTCCAGGAAGTCTGACGAATATAACATTTCTTTCATGAACTATGCAACTGGATAATGTGTGGGTTAGCGCAGTTTTACTCTAGTTAAGTTTTTGTTTTACATCCTATGAACGTGTTCAGCTGGCGGTCGTGGTGGTAATTGATACGGTGACATAACGCTACGGAAGAGATTAACATTTTATAGCGCGCTCGCGGGGTTACGGTTAATGTAATACGGCGGAATATCGTTGATAATGCGATTGTACACTTAGTTTTTATTCGCCTCCTCGAAGGAATTAAATAAGCAGAAACCCTTGAGAAATGAAATCTAAACACCATAAATAAAACAATAATAATACGATAAAATAAAACCACCGCCACCAATATACGATTGAATTCCTTCGGGTACGAGAAATGCTTTTTTTTTTTTTATTTACGGGTGAGCAATTTAAAAACTGTGCTCTTGGTTTTATGATTCCACCTTGGCAGCAGTATATTTCTCGAAGATTAAGTGGCCTCCAGAATTACTCTACACACACACACACACACACACCACGTATGGACTACCAAACAAATGTATACTTCACATACAAGTATACACACAGACAGAGGTGTAATTAAATGAGGGATTTTTATTTAATTTTAATAATGATTTGAAATGTAATATGTTTATATTTAATATCCCTATGATATTATCCGTATTTTATAATCAATAAAGGATCAATATATAAGAAACAAAATTTCTTAAAATTTAGAAATTGGCAACGTTGAATGAAAAATCACACTCAATCATATTGTTTTTGATTGCAAGTACTTTGTTTGGTCATTCCTTCCATAACTACTGAATTATTGTGATCAAGAATTCAAATGAATGTAAATATAAACTCGTTGGACACACATGCACAAAAGAATGGTTACGGAAACTATAATAAATCAATAACATTTGAAATATACACTACATAACTAAAACTTAAATTCACCTTCTATAATATGAACATATTTATAAATCTTAAAGATATTAAAGTAATGCTCGTAATTGAACTATCCAACGAAATGAATGATAAACAGAATTTATAGTAAATGATACAAAAATTTAATAAAAAGTGCATGAATAATTAAGATTTACATAATCAAAATAAATTTTCAATATTTTCATACCTTATCATATTACTGCAAATAAAAGTAACTGAAATTTCATATCATGCATGTCCGATATAATCAATTTAATTTACAAGCTGAATTTTTAAAAATTGCAGCCTAAATATCTTTTGAAAATCTCATATACATTTAAACAATAATTTGATGATGTACTGTATCGATTGTTACATAATTATTAGTCTACACCAGTGGTTCTTAACCTTTTGTATATCATGGACCCTGATGAAAGATTTTTATAAATTTCGGATTTCCTAACCAATTTTTTTTTTCACAAAATATCTCATGTGTTTAAAACCAAAATTATAATAATTATTTTATATAATAAATTACATTAGTAAAAATAACAAAACATACATATTTATAATAATTTTTTTTATACTACATTTTTCAGTTAATTTCAATTTAATTATTTTATTTTTTTTTAATATTCTTAAAATTTAATTTTCATTAACTTAATGCGATGGTTGGTATTATACTTGAGACGCAAGATTTTAACATCGTATAAAGATAAGAACTGTCTATTACGAGTATATAATAAAAAATATATGAAAAAAAAAATAATAATAATAATTCAACAATATTGTAATAATGCATTCATGTCACGTATTGACGTAAGTTGTATTAAGGCTGCCGCGGACCCCTGACATGAGTATGGCGGACCCCTAGAGGACCGCAGAACACAGGTTAAGAATCGCTGGTCTACACAAAGAATATGTTTATTTTTTATATCATAAATATTCATATATCACTATTATAAACCGGACGGCTAATGTCGAACACGTAAGGAACGACAGTTCGGCCACGCTACCATTCGATGTAGCAAACTCTTTATTGTGCTCAAGACATCTATAACAAGCAAGTTATATTTTTATATAAAACTTTAATAACACCTAAATCAATCTATATTTATTAATAAGGTTTTTTCTTTTATGCTCTCAAGCCACGGTTGAATATATTCTAATAGACCAGACAACTTTCCTTGAATATTTTATATCTAGCTAGTAACTTCCGACCACGTTACAGTACAATATAAAAAATCCCACAATCAAGGTCTAATATTTAGCTATTTTTTTTTCATTTTAGTAAGTGGATCATCAAAATAAAAATCCATTTATGACTGTAGTTGGTTTTAACCAATCTCGTGTGTATAAAAAGGAGAAGATTAAACTATAATATGCATTTAAATAATACGACCTACCATATGCTATTGATACTCGGCGCGTTTCAAATAGGTGACTCCAGGACTATACACGTGGTGAGTGCTTTTTTAACATAGATACACCTTTTTTTGAAAAAAAAAAACATTATTCACATTGATAATATCAAGAAATTTTTTATTGTAAAATTGACAATAGTTTAGAATAAGAAAATTCAAAACAAAATTCATTTTCAATAAAAACACATTACGTTTTTATACAGCTATCACATAATCGGTATGTTGCAAATGCATTTCATTCCATTTCTATTTTGCAAAATCGACTAGTTATAGAATAATGTTTTTATCACATATCGTCTTTACAACATATTTATTAATTTTTATATTAATTATTATATGATTAAAATTATCTAATAATAATCAGTAAACATTATTGAATATGACTTACTATTGTCCATAAATAATGATTATTATTAAATTAATTAAATTTGCCAGACTCCGCGTTGCTCTGCACACATTAATTAGCTCCGTGCTCTCTTTTGTTTTTACCGGACATAATAGTCAGTTTTTTTTTTTTTTTTCATTCTTAAGTCCAAAAAAATTATAAAAAGTTCGCGTACAGACTGGTGTCGGTGTTGAGTCAGTCTGCTTAATATATTTCCATTAAAGGCCGTTTTCCTTTTGTTCAAGAAGTAAAGGTAAATTTATATTGAATACATCTTATCGACGTTTGCTGCTCATTACAGCACAGTGCACACATATACACGATTGTATTATTACTCTCGTTATCTTCATTTCATCCGCGGCACGTGACAAGGTCATACTAATTACGTTATCGTTTATTTTGAAATCAGACTATTTTGCTTTAACTGATTATTCAAGGCGTGTAATTACTACTGCTATTTTTCTTGCATCTCTTTTCATTTAAGGAGTTTTATTTGCCACAAATTCTACTATGTCTTCGGATAATCTCATTTCACCTGTAGTCTCTGACCAGCAAATGTTGCTCAGATCTGCCAAGTCTTCAGTTCCGTCTTCAATTCCGCCTTCACCCACCCCACTATCGTCTGAAGAATTTAATCGAGTAATTTCGGCCATGCGTAAAACTCAGGATGCTACTTTTGCTCAATGTAAGGCTCTATCCCTTTCATTCAATAAAAAGTTTTGTGAACTTCAAGCTAGTGTTGACTCACTAGCTTCACAAATTGTTGATGTAAGAGCAGACAATACCTCTCTACGTAACGAACTTTCTACTCTCAACAATAGGATCAGTGTCATTGAATCTGACGTGGGTAAATTGCCCTCTTCATCTGGAGACAATATTCCTCAGCTTCTTCAAGAACTATCAGAAAGAGAAAAATGTTCTTTTAATGCCATCGTCCATGGACTTATTAAATCTTCTGCTACTATACTAACTGAACGTTTATCTGATGACCTACAGCATCTGTCTGAGTCCATTCTACCACTTGCTATGTCTCTGCCTGCAGATGTGAAGATGATCAGGTTGGGTCGCACTATTGGTAAGAACCCTCGCCCATTAAAAGTCATATTTTCATCAAAGATCACTTCCCAACAATTCATTAAGGACTTTGTAACCGGTATGCGCTCTCGTGCTGCTACCGACTCACCATTATTGGTGTCTGTTGTTCGTGATCGTACATTAATGGAACGGCAACAAGTACGTCAGGTTTATGCCAACTTGGAACAGCGTAGGAAGAACGGAGAAAATAATATAGTGGTCAGACATTTCAACGGCGTTCCTTCCATTTTCCAGTCAAATAAGGATTTTCAATTAAACCATATTGCTCATCGTCATGTCACCCCTGCAAAAAACTAACCAGCTTGAACCACCCAGGGACCTGTGGTGACGTCAATCAATCATCATCATATCTCATCGATCCTCAATGTTTTCATTTGGTACCCCTGGCTTCATGTTATCTTTGTACACTATCTGTTAATACATCTACTGAATTTTTTGATTTTGTAAACCGCTTTAAAAACAATAATCATTTGAATTGTAATCTAAATAGTATAAACATTTTCCACCAAAATGTCCGTGGTTTAAAAACTAAATTAAGTAATTTTATAAGTTCTATTCCCCTTTTTATTTGTTATGATGTTATTATCCTCACAGAAACATGGCTCTCTTCTGACGTCCATGACTCTGAACTTGGGCTCATTGGCTATCAAATCTTTAGAGTTGACAGAAATTATCTTAACAGTAACTACTCATGAGGAGGTGGTGTTCTCATTGCAATCAAGTCTTATATTAAAACATCTCTTATCTGTACAATCCTCAACACGCTCGGGCAAGTATATACCCTTCTGTCCATTAATTCATTTAAAATTCTTATAGGTGCAGTTTACTTACCACCTATGTCCACGCTCCCAGATTTTGAGGCCCATACCAGCTCTATCGAACATTTAATATCATCTACCAACCCTACATCTATTCTTCTCTGTGGTGACTATAATCTATCTCTTATTAAATGGTCTAATAGCAACCAAGGTCTTTTCGCATCTGGTACCATATCTAACTCTTCTACTCATCTCGTCGATTCTTTCTCATACTATAATTTTTACCAGCTCAATGAAGTGCCTAATGCCCGTGGATGCCTTCTTGACCTTGTCTTTTCTAGTTCTGACACACCTACTGTCCAACTTGCCAACACTCCAATCGTTTCTCCGGATTCTTACCACCCACCTTTGTTTGTATCTTTTCCATTTCCAACTCCTATAACTGCTCAAGACACACATAAATACCGTCATTATAAATCGGCTGATTATAAATCCATGCTCCATTATCTAGGATTGTTTGATTGGGAAAATACTTTTTCGCTTTATTCAGTTGATGATTCTGCTGTTGTCTTTAACGATGCACTTCTAAGCTCTATAAATAAGTTTGTTCCTATCAAAGTTTTTTCACCTTCTAAATTTCCTAAATGGACTTCCACCATTCTCAAAAATCTTATAATAACCAAGAAGAAAGCCCATGCAGTTTATAAGCGAACCAAGTCGATATCTGATTATCTTGTTTTCTCTGAATATAGAGCAAAATGTAAACGCCAGTCAAAAGTTGATTAATCTGCTCATATTAGGCATACCGAGGAGGCCCTATCATCTTCTCCCTCCAAATTCTGGAAATCTGTAAATAATCTAAAACAGAAACCTCCGATTCCGTCATCACTCCATCTCGGTAATATTACCTCAAATACTCCAACTGAATCAGCTAATCTGTTTTCAACTCATTTCTCCTCGACATTCAACTCCTCGGCTTTCCAACTTCCACCATTTAATGGCTCACCTGATTACTTATCCTATGAACTTCCTTCAAATATAACGTTTACTGTCAACGATGTTTTTCTGCTCTTAAATCGTTAAAAAATACTTACTCTAATGGCCCAAATGACATATCCGCTCAATGCTTGTACAATTGTCGTTTTTCTATTGCTTATCCAATCTATTTACTATTCAGGCGTTCATTAGATTTAGGTATTTTTCCTAAGGTTTGGAAAATATCCTCTATAGCACCTGTTCTGAAATCTGGTGACGCTTCTGATATCCAAAACTATAGACCAATTTCTATAATACCACATATTGGTAAATTATTTGAATCGATTGTATACTCCAGAATAAAGCGTAGTCTTAATCATCTTATTATAAGTGAGCAGCATGGTTTTAGATCGCATAAATCAACCGTAACAAGTAGTGTTGCCTTCTCTTCCTATTTATCCGAAGTTATCGAACACAGAGGTCAGGTAGATGTAATCTTTACAGACTTTAATAAAGCATTTGACACAGTGGACCACGATTGCCTTATTATGGTGCTTAAGTCTTTAGGTATTGGGAATCCCCTACTATCTTGGTTGCACTCTTACATCACAGGTAGAAAACAATTCGTAAAAATCAAAAATGCTGTTTCGGAGTTAGCTTTGATACCATCTGGAGTCCCTCAAGGAGGCCACCTTAGTCCTCTTTTATTTATTCTGTTTGTAAACTCGATAATCAAATGGATCACTAAGGCTAAACTCCTTCTTTTTGCTGATGACAAAAATATTCCTTAAAATAGACAATCTTAATCAATGTCATATCCTACAGTCAGAACTAGATATTTTTGCAAGTTGGACGTACTCCATTGGTCTTAGCCTTAATTTAAGCAAATGTCATGTTATGTCGTTTTCTAGGCAGCGATCTTCTATCCACCACAACTATTCTCTTAATGGCACTTATCTTAACCATGTTTTCCTCTATAAAGACCTTGGTATTCATTACTCACCATCATTAAATTTTGAGCACCATATAAATGTCACTGTATGTAAAACTTTAAAAGTTTTGGGTTTTATTAAACACAATACTAATCAGTTTTCTTCTGCTCGTTGTCTCTGCACATTATACTTCTCTTTAGTACGTTCTATATTAGAATACGGTGTGGTGGTGTGGCGTCTCTGCCTAGTTAAAGACGAACTAAGACTCGAGCATGTACAAAATAGATTTCTTTCCTACATTGCCTACTTAATGAAGATACCTCATCCTACGCATGACTATTCCTTAATTTGTAGTTCATTGGGAATACCAATGCTGTCAACTCGTCGACAAGATGCTGATGAGCACTTTATAACCTCGCTCCTAGGTGGCACCATAGATGCACCCGATCTCCTCTCTAAAATATATTTTCGTATCCCTACCTTCTTCTCCAGAAGTCACGCACTCTTCCAAGTTCCAACTCACAATACATTATATGGACATAATCACCCCTTGCACAGAATGCTTCGTAATCTGAACAATCTTAATTTTGATTTTAATAAGTAATTAAATATTATCATTGATATAAATATGTTGTATTATAGTTTTATTTTACTAAATTAAGGTTTTACCATTTAGTTTATATTATGTTGAGTTTTTCCATATGTTCTAATTTTGTGTGTATTGTATTATTATATTATTGTTATAACTATTAATTTTAAACTAATCTGTTATCTTAAAATTGCCGTTTGGCGTTTATATATTATAAATAAATAAATAAATGATAAATTATTTCTCAAATCTGTAATTCATTTTATTTCATTCATCTGTATTTTTAATTTATTATTTAAACAAACAATTTGGAGCATTTACTGATTTTCATTTTGATATACATTGTTTTTTTTTCATAAAATGAAATATTTGCACGTACATATTATTGCTCACTGCCCAGCTTAACTTTTTAATTTATACCTTCATCGAATGCATGACTAAACAAATATGTATATTCATTATTTTATGTATTTTTTCATTTAATTCTCCACAATAAACATGTGTGTATGTATATGTATGCGTATGCGTGCGCTCGCGTATACAAATAGTTCCGTGACAAATTAACTCTTCAACGACAATACGACTCATAATATTATTTTATGATCCACCAACCCACACTAAAACTGTTATCAACAAAGAATATCAGCGAATGCGATTACATTTTTATATACATTAATTTAATTTTATATAAAAATGGTAACGTATACAAACATATCAAATTGTTTTATTCGTGTTATCTATTAATCCATATTCAAATTATCAGCCTCTTTTTTTAAATTAATAAATTAATTTTGGCCATTTTATATTTAATTTTGCTAATTTAATGTTTTAAAAACGTGATAATAAATACACTTATTTAAATTTAGCTTGAAAACAATTCGTATAGTCACAATATTTACATTAATTTAAATTATCACAAAACATAAGTAATCTAATAAAATTTTATTAAAAAAAAAATAATAAATATATATCCTCCATCGAATATTTAATGTAACAAATCAAAGTTTAATGCAATTTCAGTCCATTAACCTTCCTTAATTTCATGTTCTATCAAAGTATATATAAATTACCTGATACAAGTGTAATAAACGTATGCATGTGCAAAATAATTCTATCATACCTATTTTTGCTTAACCAAATTATAAACTAAAATATTGGTCAATGTGAATCTCAATAAATTTTAATTTATTTATCAATGAATTCTAATAATAAATCTAATGAATAAGGATTTTAAAGATTTATAGAACTCTAAATAATAGCTCTAAAACCAAAGTAAACAATAATTAAAATACAAAAAAAAATCACCAAAAAGGCATAGTAAAAAAGATCAAAATAATTTATTAAAACCCCACGAAAAAAAAAAAAAATAACAAAACATTTGAGTGAGATATAAAGACGGGTAAATTATATAGTAAATGATATATGAATGGGTTTTGTGGCCTTCATTTTGGTGATATAACAAACATCATATGTTTAGCGTATTGGGAAGAAGCCAGCATGAAGCACCTTGATTTGCGTAAAAAATTGTGAGCTGGTATACAGATTGGATAACGAAAAAAACAACAATTAACATTATATCAACAAGTTATTTAAAAAAATATTTTATATTTTATGGTTCTGTTAAAATATATAGTAAATATTTAATTTGTTTAAGAATTTATAATATGATACTCGTATATTTTTTAAATAATTTAGATTGGAAAAAATAATGATTATAAATGTTAGAACTTTGAGTAGAAAATGAAAATATTCAAATGAAAATTTACAACGTTCAATTAAATCATCAAGCATAGGAAACCAAGAAAATATTTTAATAACTACTGAGGACCATGATATTTTTGATGATGGAATTTATGCATTTTCACATAAGAAAAATATAAAAAAATTGTATTTAAAGAGAAACAAATGAATATAGAAAATATAGAAAATGTAATAATAGAAATTTTAGATTTTAATATGTTACCGATAAAGGCAAAATTGTATAGCCAGATTATTTGAGCCATTAACTAACTGTAGAGCAAAATTTAATACAAAAATCAATACAGAATTGAGTAAACATATGTTTAAACACAATTTTTACCTAATAAATATAGTGAAAAGTTTCCCGTAACAACTAAAAAACATTATCTTCTATTATTAATACCACTGATATCGAAAGTGTTTCACCAATACCATCACAATTCAACACAAAAAAATATATTAATAATCCTATTATTTCAGATGCTGACGACATATGAATAATGCAATTTGTTATATAAAAAAATAATTTATCTTATGTTATTCATTTATATTATGTTGTTTTAATTATTGCGTAGAAAAACTTAATTTTTATTCAATTTGCTAGTCTTAGACATCAAAATTCAAATTAATTTCTTTATTTTTATAGTTGGTATAAATATATTTAAACGGTTCAAAACCATATTTTTTTTACTATTTTATAATGGAGTTTTTATTATATATTTTTTTAAACTGTTTAAAAGGTTATTTTTTATATTGTTCATAACCAGGGCTCGGGACTTATAGCACTTAAAATCATTAAAATAAGCACTTATAAAAAGCGCTTGAAAACATAATTATAAGCAATAAAATAAGCATTTAAATTTTTTTAAATTAAGCAATAATATTTATTAAAAAAAAAAAAAAAAAAAAAAAAAAAAAAAACTACTAAATGTAAACTAAAAAATCAAACAAAATAAAAATAAATCTTCACTTTCAAGACTTATAATGAATTTTCTATGGGATTTTTTTGAATAATAAAATGTTAACTGCTCTTGATCATTCTAACGTTTGACACTCTGTTCTATTTTCAGCGTTGGAATACCTTTGTTAACCCTACAACGATACCTTGGACAACGACGAACTAAATGACAACGTAGATAAAATAAGAATTATTTTTTAATTTTAATTCTTTCAAAAACGACTTTGCAGGATAAAACTATAAAAACGTAAAAAAAAAACTGGTCAAATAAGCAAAAATAATCAGAAAAACTGAAAATAAGCATTTTTTTTTAAAAAATTGGTGGAAAAAGCAAAAAGTCTCTTTCAAATTTCATAATTATACGTGTTATAAATTGACATACGCTTTTATAGCACTCTGCTACATTTTAGGCCAGTCCATAAAAAATAAGCAAATACTTTAACTCAAGAGCCCTGTTCATAACTATTATATTTCATTTTTGTTACATAGATAAAATAGGTACTCTATCAAAAAAATAAAAAAAAAAGGAATGAACCAACAAAATTAAAGTTAATTTATATCAGAGAATAGTAAATTCAGTTTTCGTAACTTATAAATAATAACAAATTATATATATATATTATAACTGTAATAGTAATATTGAACAACAACAAATGGTCAAAATTCAAAATAGGAAAAACGACACAAGTAATTTATTTTCTTTTGTGTTGTAATTAATCACTAGTTATAATACTTATTATTAAACAAGGTTTCAATTATTTTTAAATAATTTAAAAATCTAAAATAATATAGTTCAACAAATATGAAAACACAATAAAAAAAATTAATAAAATTAAATAAAAAAATTTAAAACATTTCATTTTATTAAGCTTTTAGGCTCTGTTGTAAAGTAATTTTTCTTAACTAGTGCGCCTTAATTAACCTGAAAACCATCCGATTGTTTCACGCAACTATCGACATGGATCTCGATCATAATTTGTCACAAAATCGGCGTGTAAATCTTTTCATACTCGTCCCTACCGTTTGGCTTTAAACCCGGAACAAAAGTGCTCTGCGACCAAACGTAGATCGTTGTCGTGACTTTAACGTCTTGATATATTTATATGGTGATCGCCCGACGGGTTCCATTCGTTTCCGGATCTAGACCACAGAGCGGTATTCCTCGAGCCGTTGGGCGAGCAGGTCCGCGTGTCCCATAGAGACAATGAAAATAAATCGTGGTCGTCACCGTCGACACGCTCCAAGCTCATTCCAGTGTCAAACACACTCCCTCGTCGTCTCGCCAACGCACATTTTTCAGTGTTTTTGATTTCTTGTCGCATTGCAGCGAAAACCTGACCGTGGTTACCGTTCCGATAACCAACACCCCCAGCGTTACTATTGTTACACATGATTCAAAATGTCCAACGAACTTTTCCGATCGTCGAATAAATCAACTTCGATTTGCTTACCATTTAATCGAAACAATAATTATAAATAACCGTTTGGCGTTATAAAGAAAAGAAAAATATGACAATCGTTTTTTTCTATTTTTCCCGATTTTAACGCGTTTTTACGGTTTATTAAAACGAAATTCGTTCAATTACATAGCTAGTACAGTATGCGACCATTAGAGGTGAAATGCTGTATAGGATTGCAAAAATCTAAAAAAAATAAATTAAATCTCGAGAAATAATTGTACATCGGCACTTAATTTACAATTCGACTGTCCACTTGATGATTTTACATTCACTTCAAAATGACAAACTTTCACTTAATTATTGCACATCGCTGAACTACCATTTCATTTTTGAGACCTCGAAACAAAAAAAAAAAAAAATGTATTAGTCAATTCGTACTATCTGCACTCGCGGCAGTCACGGGCACGTCAATGCACATGCAACGATTATTTTGTAGTTCGGTAACCGGGAAATGTACCTCCGTCAGCTCGTTCACGACTATCTGCAATATCTGCAATTTTTATCGGGAAAAAATAACAATTGTTTGAACACTCAATGTGTAAATATTTAAATTATTGATACAAGTTCTCATCTGTAGTATTACTGATATGTTATATTTCACACTGGTTTCACCTGGTACAGAAAACACTCAATACTTAACTAAAAAAAAAATACGATTGAGAATTGTTTACATTGTATTACGCAGAAAAATGTATTTTGGTCAAATAAAAGAAATAGTAAAAAAGATTGTTCTAAAAAAAATAAACTTGTGTAAATGTAATTAATATTTCATACACAAATTTAATGGTATTTTACTTTTAATCGAAAAAAAAGTAAATATCAATTTTATTTTTAAAATCTGTTTTTACATTTATGTTGTGACAATACACGGTATTGCCTAAGAGATATTTTACTGATTTACACTAAAGTAGTATTTCTAAAAACGAAATTGGTCAGAAAAAAGAGCAAAATCATCGCATTATTATAATTGATAAAACAAGATATTTCTTATTTCAATTTTTATTTTTTATTCATTTTTATCGCAAGCATAAATAATAACCAAGCAAATTGTTTTAAAAGAAAAAGATAGTAAAGTGATTATTTTTAACGGCGTTTACTAGTTGGGTCCCGAATACCCTTATTTTGTGTAGTTAGGTCCCGGTGTTTTTCAGGTAGTGCACTAAATATTTTCCACGATTTTACAAGTACTACTCAAGTTGGGTCCATACAAAAAAAAATATTTCGCTTCTTATTTTTACAAACTTAGGACTGTCAGTAACCTTTAAATTAGAACACAGTTATGATTTTTTTTTTTTTAAGTTTTTAATATAATATTATGGTATATTGTTGTTAATTGAAAATTGAAATACTGATAAATAAATTAATTAAATGATTAAAAAATGTAAATTGGTAAATATTTAAATGCTAGAGCTTTTAAAAAATCAAATCTATTATTTTTTTTTTAATATTATCAAGTGTTATCAATGCTTGTAAGTTACAAGTTTTGTAGCCGTAGTGGCCGAACTAGAATATAATGATTTTTATTGTAGGACCGAACTTGTATGTTATTTGTTTTTTTGTAAAATCGGACCCAATTAGTTATTTATCTTTATCATAAATATTATCTGGGACCCAACTCAGATTCTACCATTTATAAAGGTATTCAAAATTCATATTTAAAACATATCCATACAAAAATTCGTAAAAAAAAAATATAACATTTTAATGTCATTTTTTAATTTTTGGATATTTTTTATTTAATTTTTAGGTTATTTTAGGATCATTCGAATCTTAATCTTAGTCGAAATTTTACAAATTATATTTCTTTGAGTAATGCAATATTTCTAACCAAAACGCATTCATTAATAAAAAAATATTACAGATATATTGTGATTTTTTTTTTTTTTATCAAAAATTGTTGGTATAACTATTTATCTCATCTCGTGCTAATACATATGGTTTCTACTTCAATGCATTTATACAATTCCTATTGATTCTATACAAAATATACTATATAGTTTATGATATTATTATTATTGTTCATTTTTAGTCAATACTATTGCAATTTTTACATTGAAAAGGTACAAGGAAAAATATTTGATCCTATTCTAACAGTTTAAGTTTAAATAAATTATATTAATCCACATGATCATGCAACGTATTATTATAATATAATCTGTTATATTTGATATTATATTATAATTATTTATATCTGAATTCATCTGAATATTTACATTATTCTTTCTGTCGGTTCAGATATAAAAAAAAATCCTAAGTGTCATACATTATTAAGAAATTCCAACATTGCTTAATATAACTATAAATCATATTAACTTTATATTTTTTATAATTTAATTTCGAGTATTTTCAATGCTTTATTTACAATCATAAGAAATCACATATGAATTATTTTTTTTATGAGACTTTATATGGATATGAAAAGCAATCACAGATTTATATAAAAACACAGTATATTCTATGCAGATTTGTTTATTCAGTGTTGATATTTACGAAGTTGAACCATAAGAGAAGAAAAATTAAATAATTGTATTCAAACATATGCAACCCAAAAACGTAATAAAACAACTGTTACCGTGAAATGTTCAATATAAATGTATACATAAATGTTAAATAATAAAGAAATTTAAAAAGTATACACAAAAATTAACGATATTTTTCACTAAATAATACGTTACGCATTAAAAATTCACCGAGTAATTTTTAAACCATAAAATATTAGTTTCTACAATTTTATTGTAATGGTTATATGCATTCATTTTTATTAAGTGGTAAATAATTAAAATATCTAAACTATGTAACCTTTATATTTATTTTTTAAATTTCCAACATACATAAAAAAAAAAATACATTATTTTGAATACACTCATTTTTTATTGTTTTTATATTTTCAAGAACGACTTTATATTTATCAAATATGGTTTTAAAAAAATAACATAATACAGAAATTTACAAAGGAATTAATATAGGTACTGTTATAATTTAATTCAAAAGAGTGAACTTTATGAAACTAAAAAAAAAATATACTTACTAAAATCTACTAGTGAAAATACGATAAAATTTAATACTATTCAAAAATAAATAAATTATGAAAGTATAAAACATTCCAATGCTTATATTAAATATTTTTTGAAAAATAAACATTAAATAAATAAACAGTAAAAAATAACTGTTATAAATTACATTGGTATAAGAATTTCATACTTAATTAAGCAGTTTTCTATTATAATTATTATTATGATATAAATTAATTTATTGAAATTAAATAACTTAATTATTACCAAAATTATAAAAACATATTAACGCATTAATTATTACGAAAAAATCATTTTTTAACTTCATTGAGTATTCATACATATATAAAATAAAAACATATTTTTTTTTTTTTTTATTTTATGAACCAAATATTTTAATAATTAAATAGGTTTTGATTCCTAGATTGAAAAAGACCACCATCGGTATTGTTTTATTTATGTTTTAAACTTGTAACCAATTAATCTTAAAACAATGATTCTAAGCGAAAAAGTCAAGTGGATTGTTCTGTATATCTAATAATGATTAGGTAAGACTAATAAGGCATGAAATCACAATTCATTCATACATATCAAAATTAATATATGATAATTGTTTAATGATTACATTGGACTTTCGGTATTTTAAACTTAAAATCAATGGAAAAAAAAACGATTATGAGGTCGAGTGGATTGGTTTATATTTTATAAATGTGTTTCTTTTTTCTTATATTTTAATTATACACCAGGGGTCTTCAACCCGCGGCCCACTCTGTCATAACATGCGGCACGCAATTACATTTTAAATATTTCCCCCTTAAAAAAAAATAAAAAAAATTGTAATTAAAAAAAAATTGTTTATCTATTTATGTTTTAATAATAATAATAATTTGTATTTTTAAATGTACCCACATAATTTTAAAAAATGTAAGAATAAAACTGAATTTTTATATAAAATACATGTTTTTACTACGAAAGCGACTCGCAAGGTTTAAAAAAATAATATGTGGCCCGCTGCATAAAAAGGTTGAAGATCCCTGATATAGACCATCAAAGAACGTTCAACAACCGAAGAAATTTGGTTATTCTATTATATACGAGTATACTTTATATTATAAAAGAATTTCTAAATAAAATACGTTGAAATTTGAATGTTCTAACTTTTGAAAAAAAAGTAAAAAGTTATTTACATTTTGTAGAATTCAAAATATTATGTGAGCATTGTATATGTCTATGATTATTATTTTTTGAGTAACAATAAAACAAAAATTATATTTTGTCAAAAACCAGAATGTCATTTATTTTCACCGTACTTTTAAAATATTTGAATATTTTTTTGTAACTAATAAGAAATCTGCTGGAAATTTCGTTCGTAAAACGATTATATTTCTAAGTACAAACTAGATGAATGAAACTATTTTTTTTTTTTCAGCATTATCGGCTCACTCCTTTTGGTCAAAATTGTCCATACAGACAGAAATAAAAATCTCACATCATAGTGATACCTATCAATAAATTTTTCGTTTCATAATTCGAATTTAAAACTAAGTATCTTGAGATTATAATATATTATAACATAAATATAAAATATACTATCATGGCAGTGAATATTAACGTTACTATAGATTATCATATCTTGCACGCACCAATGGTATTAAATAGCCTATACAATGCGCCGTTACATATATAATATGTTAAATTTATAATTAGATCAAAGAATATATGAAAATTATTTCCATTATTTATTCCATTATTCCACTGTTTTTTTAGGTCTTTACGGGTATTCGTAAAAAAAAAAAAAAATAAATTCAAAAAAATAAATGTATACGTCTAGTTAAAATTGTTTGGTATCATAGATGTAAGAAATTTAGTAGACATTATATTTAGAGATATATTAATGGATCGTAAAAATGTTATTAAGATACCATACTATAATCGATAACTTCTCAAACTTTAAGTTGATGGTAATATTTTTATTGGTTACTGATTTTCAAAAACTATAACTTTTATTAACTTTGAAAATGTTTAAAATATTTCATCTAAAAATTAATTTAACTTAAAAACGATCATTAATTACTTTATTTGAATTTTTTAAATGTTTAGGCATCGAAAATCATTAAATTTTTATTTTATTATTTTACATAATACCTATACATAATTATTCACTTTAAAAACAATTTGCTGCAAACATTTCTTGAATTTGTGAGAACAACAATATATATCATAATGATATGAATAACTTTCGATTGTAAATAAATATATATTAATTAATATGCGATAATTATGTTTAACATTTGCATAACTAACAAAAAATATAAGGAATACAAATATTTGAAAAGATTTAAAAAGAAAAATGTTGATACATATGAGAAAAACTTTAATTTAAATAAAAATACAGATTACATTAGTTATTATAAATTAACTGATATGAAACATACTAAAATAAGCCCCTTAAATAAACTGCTTTAAATATATGTTAATTAATTAATCAAGAACTAACTGTATGAATATTGTATTTTCCCGTGGACATCGTTTTAAGTGTTTAAAAGAAAATAATACACTGTTATATTTGTATAAGATGTATTTCACAAGACAATAAGTCGAATGAATAATTATCGTTGGAAAAATCAAACAATAGAACTATTATATGCCGGGAAAATAATAACCGAAGTAAATAACTAATTGAAAAGAATACGTTCATATTTCTATACTCGCAATAGGAACAATAAGCAACTGCAGTTGTTTACCATGTATAACTAATTGATCGGAATGACGTATATAAGGATACTATATCATCGGTCAATACACTTTAAATTACAAATGTAACCATTTATCATCCTTTCCTCTCGTGCGTAGTCATTTTATATGTATTATGACCACATATTTTTTTCTCTTTTATTATAAAAATATTCGGAACGATTTTTACTCCCGATTTTGTCCAGATATGAAAAAAGATGCATAGATGTACAGCTATTTAAACATTTTAAACATCACTTACCCATAAGCGATGCAGTCTGTGGTGAGAGTATTCACAGATGTGATCGAAAGCCAAACGTTCGAGTGCGATGACACTGATTTTTTTTTAAAAATGGAGAGGGAGAGGGATGAGATAAGAGTATATGATAATATTTACGTACAGTGCACGTATATATTAAATTGTCATATCGTTAAAACAATACGCAAGATAATGTCCGAAACGCGTAAATACACAGCGATGACATTGCATCCCCCAGAAATCCTGATTTATTATTGATAATAATAGCAATATTAATAATAATAATATCAATAATAATAATAATAATAATAATAATAATAATAATAATAATGATAATAATAATTATTATAACGATGACGATAATCGACTGGGATGACGATCGGGTTGACGAATCGTCATCACACGTCGCGTATCGTACGGTCAGTCAAATGATACGATATCATACATAACGATTACAGCTAACGCAAGCGGTAGTTCACTACAAGGACCCTATAGTCGGGTCGATTGGTGACTCACTGCAGAACGCGGATTGCAACGTGTCATTTACAGCGCTACTGGTACTGCTCTCTCTCCTCCGGCAGTGGTCGACGACCACGTCATCGCGATCCACGACCGGGTTCAGTTCCAGTATGGTGACATTGTAACGTTTCTTGGTATTCTTAGGACATATATCCCCTGTAAAACCAACACGTCACAACACAATCGCGTAAAATACGACCGTGTGAATTACACAATGGTCTGCGCAATAAGTATAATTACAATAAAGGTACCGAAGTAAAGTTATGGGCTTATAGACACGTGAATTGTAAATTAGAGCCAGTCAACAGCGAGGATATGGAGTGAACACGCGTAGGTTACTTTTAAGCGGAGTAGGACGAAAAGTATCAAGATATTTATAAAACTAAAAGTTCGTATTATTTTTTTAAAGGGATGAGGAAATTACCCTCCTGCTTATCCTACCCAGTTGGCACTCATGAGTATAGGATAAGGCGTAATGAACAGGACAACGTAACAGTGTTCATGTTGGTAATATTTATGCCCCACGCAAAGCAACCGAAATATCGAATTACACAGCATAACCACACGTCACAATAAAAATTAAAAAAACCTCTTTGCATGACAGTTGCAACTTTACAAGTGACTACTGTGTTTTATTATTCCCTCCGGAGGTTATGCTACATAAATTTATACGAGCTACATTTGATGAGATAAAATAGAAAAAAATGTTTTTATTGAATTGATAAAACCATATGCTTTATACGCATGAGTATAATTAACATTTTCATATAGCGCTATAAATTAGTTTATACTGCTATAATAACACTCGGCTTGATTAGTACATCAGTTTTTTATGAAACTGTATTTATTTTATATTTTGGCAACAAATAGCTGTTTAATATTTATATAATAACTGTTAATATTATTGTTAATCTAAAACAAGAGCTTAAAAGATTTTTGAAAAATATTTTGATTTCAAAAATGGTCAGTAAAATATAAAAAACATTTATATAAAATGTAATTCCTCCTTAATAATTTAATATAGTCACTCACTCCGATTTTCACGTGTCGATTACTCTATAAGATGTTTGCAATATAACCATATCGCAGTTATAAGTAGTAAATAGATAAATGCATATAGATTTTAACGATGTAAAGGTATGGTACGAAAAACGTACAAAATATGTATAATTTTAGGCAAAATATGTTCATAATTTTTGAATATCCGTATTTTACCAAAATCAGTTGATCAAAAAATGAAATCAATACCGATCCTTATGTTAAACACTACTTTTATTCAACGGGGTAATATTTTTGTGACAAAATAGTTTATATATTATGGATTTTATTATATTTCAATAACAAAAATGGTGTTTTTGTTTTAATTAGCATTCAAAGTTAATTTATTTACACTGAGAGGGTCGACAAATGTTCCTCGTTTTAATCAAAATTTTCAATTAAATTTCAAAATATTTTTCCCTCTAGATCTATTTATTCATCATATATGTATACTCATACACACATATGCTTAAGTATTGATTTTGATCTAAGAGTATATAAATAATTATATATACTTCTCGTATTATGCAGAGTTTATTTATAAGATAGATTTATTTATATTTGTGTATTTTACGTGTTTTTTTTTTTTTTTTTAAATGTTCAACAAAACTACTATAAATAAAATAACTGAAATGAAAATTATTTGGCAAATATTAAATACCAGCCTGTATAAAATACATATATTATATAACTTAGATATATACTATACTTATATATAGTTATACTTATGAGCAAATTGAATTAAATATGAATAGGCTGACAATCTTCATATTTATAAAAATCACAGATTCTAGTTTAATTTTGGCAGGTTGTTTAAAACCGAACATTTTGTATTTGTCTACATTAAATGTAAATGTAAATATAAAAGTAAAATTGAATTCTGAACATTAAACATATCTAGTATATCATTATGCACAAAGGTTAAAATAATAATTAAAATATAAAAGGTAAATATATATAATATACATTATACATATAACATATTTTTGTTGCGAATGCAATTATTTTAGGATAACAAAAACGATATAGTACGTCTCCAACGGAAAGAACAAAAGCTTTGTTGCCTTTATAATTATTGTTATCTTTATTGTTTTTTTTTTTTTTTTTTTATGCAAACAAAAACTGTTTAAAAAAGAATATGTCATTTTATCTTGTTTCAATGGTCCAAACTACTTGGCGCATTGCAGTTTATATATGTGTGTGTGTGTGTGTGTGGGTGGGTGGCGGTGTGTGTGTATATGTATGTGGGTGTGGATGTAAGTGCGCGCGTATGTATGTGAGTAACAATCTACATTCTGATTCTAAACGAAACCAAGACGAATAGCTAATGCATCAGATTTAATGAAAATTGTTCCAACCGTAAACTAATATAAACAGAAAATAGAAACAAAGGAGTGAACTTGATTGTTGTATAATTTAAATCGTTATATGAACAAGAAAATTCCATTTAAATAAAATTTATTTCTGAAATGTCTTCTATTCGAACCCGTTGGAAAATAGATAATATGCGATTCGTTGCAATTATAGTCTTATGTATCACGTCAAACGGTGTTTGAAGTGATATAGAAAATTATGCGTGAATATGTGTATGTATGTATATATATTAGCATTCAAAAAACATTATGCACACTCTCGTTACCTCTAGTCCAAGAAGCTGGCGACAAGAGCTGCTGAGCCTCTTCCAGAACGACAGGATCCATAACGACTCCATCTTTCATCGTTGGCACAGCAGTCTGAAGTCAGATCATAATTTTTCAGTCGTTTGTTCTTTCCATCTCCTGTTCATCTATAACATATTTATTTCATGGTCAGTACAACAACATTATCAGAAATTTAAACCGTTTGTTATCATGGTAATATTTTTACATCCACTAGCATAAATTGTCGAAAAAAAAAACTAAGAGTCACTAAACGCAGTCGATATAACCCCCAAAGTAAGACAAATTAAGATGTAACAGACTATTAAGCTACGTACAATCTAAAATTTGATAAAGAATATCAGAAAACTCATTTGGATATTCAGTTTTTAGTTCGAAATGAAGTATTAAATTATAGTTAATCTCATAGAATATATAGTATAAGAAATTCCCGAATAATGAAAGAAAATAACCAAATTAAAAAATATAGCAAAGGTATAAATTAAAATTTATATATAAATATATATATATATAGAAATAAATTAATCTACAAAAAAATTATTTCTGTATATAAACTCTTTATTTATTTATTTATATATTAATTATATATATTAACCTTTAATTATTTTATTATTATTTTATTTTGTATGAGCTTATATTTTTTGTTTTTCATAAAAACAGTATTACGAAATCGTATTATATTTGTAGTTCCAAATTCAATTAACTGAATAATTTGAACGCCAATATTTTTATTTTATAATTTTGAAGTAGTCAAATTAAAATTATTGAGCAAAAACAAAAATTGGAAGTCAATTCGATAACTTCAAAATCGTTTTAGTTTCAGTACAATAATGAACAATTTTCTAGTTCGACATAAAGTAGGATAACCAGACATTTATCGAATATAATTTAATCCATTTAATGACACCCTTTGAAAGTATGATAACCTAAATTTAATGTATTCAACTAGGCATAAATCTAATAAATACCAATTTATAAAGCTTAAAATTTCAATTTCCTACTCGGTATTTGATTATTATTTATATTATTATTAAATTCCTCCCAAATAATATAATAATAAAAATAATCATTCGACCAAAAAACAAATATAAATATCAATTCTTATGTTAAACTCACTTATTATTATTATTTTGCAGTAAAATTAAGTGATTAATATAATGTTAAATAAATAAACTTTGAGAAATTATTAAAACGTCAGAATATTGTAATCGTTTAAAAATTATATTAATTTAAGTAATCAAATAATGTATTTGATTAATAAAAAATTATAATAGGAGCTAGGTACATAACTAACCTAATTAATTATCCTTCACATCAATATCGAGCTAGCTCATTCAAAGGAACGCTTGACAATGTTAATTTACAAATAACATCAACTACTCTATTGGAAATTAAATAAGTAATTTGATTTCATCATTCAGATATAAAAATGTATGATACCAAACAAAACATTATAAATAATTAAATACGTAAGCCTACATTTAAAGATTAAAACTGCTTGATGAAAGGTGGTTTTTTTAATCAACCAAAAATTCATCATAAGTCATAAAATAAGAATCAAATGGCATTTTATATATAAATATTTTTGTTAAGCTAAAATGTTTTAAAAGAATGTCGTTTCACTATAGGATGAATAGAATGAATAAAATGTACTTATTTTTTTATTATGAAGAAATTAATTTTTTTATTAAATGAAAAATATTTAAACTAAGTACAGTTTTTTTCCAATCTATCGAAAATATAAAAACAAACTAATAAAATTAAAATTTAATAAAATATTAATTAATTACATTTTTTTATTTAAATTTGATTAAATTGTATATAAATATTTAATTATTTTTATTTGAATTTGTAAACTAAGCTGCAGTATTTATTTTATTTCATAAAAAAATTAATTCAGAACAATTTTATTTTTACAGTTATTATTTCAAATTTCTTTTGATTAAAAAAAAAAATATCAAACTATATTTTTAGATTAATTATTTTTGGCGTGGGGTTGACAACCCTTCCTAGCATAGCAATGATTTATTATTGTGATATCACAAATATCGAAGTCCAAAGTTCAAAGAATCCAATGGCTAGGCTATATTTTAAGGGGAGGAGAAAACGACTCTCTAAGGCCTGTTTTCGAATAGAAACCTCAAGAGAAACGATCACGAGGATGCCCCAAAAATATATGGATTGACGGTGCGGTAGAGGACCTGAGTGCAAGAAGTATAGAAAATTGGCATGAAACGGAAAAAGTCAGAGGCAAATGGCGAGATATTTTAGTGACGACTAAAACTCTTAGTAGTATAATCAAAAGAAGAAGAAGAAGAATTATTTTTGGATGCTTGTATTTTTTTACTTTTATGATTATATTTTAATTATATTTTAACCTTATGAATCCCAGTATAAAAATGTTGCAGATTTTTTTTTCCGATAATTTCATTAAAGTATGATAAATTAAATTACAAATATTTTTTGTAAATACTAAATACATGAGCAATTGTATAGAATAACACTATTAAAAGGTCTCAAAAGTAAAATCTGATAATTTTTTTTAAAGTTGCTCTCTTCATTATTGTTTTTCTTATAAAACGTTATTTCACAAAGCTATTGATTTTTTTTCTTCAATACGTATAATATTATTTAAAATTAAATACTACTCAAAGTGAGCCTTTTCGACGGATAATATTTATATCATTTATATCACAAGTTCAGCTAAAATTTATAATTTTATGTTTTAAAAAAATAATTTAGAAATAAAATTTCAAATTATCAATATTATATTTATCTTATATAAGTATAAAATATAATAAACACAAAATTATAATGACACATAAAGAAAATTGTTGTTAGAATATATTCCATATTCAGAATTCGATCAATAATTGTCAGTTAAATATCAAAATTATAAAAGTGACATATTTTATTCATTTTTTCACCTTAAAATCAAAAATAATATTATAAAACAAAGTTTTCTATAATTGAAAAATTCACCTGTATAACTTTTATACTAAAAATTAAAAAGTTTTACATATTAATTGAATGCGATTTAAAAAAACATGAACATAAACTCTTTTGCTGTACAAAACAAATCGCAATTAAACAACTTTACATATATATTTACCGATCACATTTCTGATAATGATTATAAAATATATTCTTTATTATTTTTTATATGCCTACGGTAAAAACTATTGTTTATTTTGACAATATCTATGAATATAAATAAATTAAATAAATAAAGATTTCTGCTTAAACTAATACATAATGTCCATACTTAGTCAAATAATTAAATTTACTAATTTGGGGTTCATCCTACATAGTAATTTATTGACCTCAAAAAAAAAAAAAATATATATATTAATATGTTGTTATATATTTAGTACGTATTATATTTTATATTCATCTCACGTTCTCACGTTAAATGAAATTAAAAAAAACAATCATAATAAATTTATCAACAAAGATGATAAAATATTATAAGATACTGGTCATATTTATAATAAATTCTACTTTCCAACACTGAGTATTAACTTTTGACGTTACAAATGATCTACACAAAATCACAAATATTTAAAATTGCAATACGTACAAATAGGTAATTGCACAAAAAAAAAAAGTACATGCATACTCATACATCGTTAATTGGTCAAATATAAAAACACATATAATCACGTAACCAGAGAAAAATAAAATACAGATCTTTTGAAGTAAGGACTTTTTGAAAGGTAGCCATTCTGTTTCATATAAATGGTCAACATAAATCATTTCTGATTAAGCTCGAGTTTTGTGGTAAATGGCACATTTCATACCTAATAGTCGGTTGACCACACCAAAATTTTAGAGAAAGATCACATTGATAAATGACTTAAAATTCTTCGAAAATTGGTCCCTGGAGGAGTTCTAATCAAGGCACATTTGTCTTGTTTTTGGTTCAAGTACGAACAGCGGAAACATAACGTGCACACCTCAAAGAAAAACGGTGCGAGCAATTATTGAAATACCATTTCTGAAGAAGTTATTATGATTATTATTATTATTGTTATTATTATTAACGATATATTTTTACAATAAGAAAATCATTGTGTTTTCTTGTCTTCATTCGCATGAAAGATTATTATTGATATGATTTTTATCGAAAACAGTTATATTTGTTCAATCCATATACATCGTAATAATTATTCGAAATGTTTAGTCATATCATCAATAAATAAGGTATTAACAGCCGCTTAAAGAAGTAAAAAATTATTTAGTTAATACACAATGAACGTCAATACGCACGTGAATATCGTACATGTGATAGGTATTGCAGTTTGTTTGTCCCTATAAATTTCGTATTTTTACTCGTTGAAATTCATGCTAAACGATTTCAACCGACTATCGAGTACAAACCTCGTAACCGTGCAAGTAATTGTTTTTTATTTAAGAATCAGAAAACAAAACTTCACTTGTACGCCTACTAACGTTTTATCGTGCAATCGCTAACCGAAGAAACGAACAAAATGTTAGATGGTTCAATCAAAACTCGACATAAATATTTAATTATCGTACACGAACGCTTTTATAGTTATGTAAATTCACTCTTGTCATTGTATAGTAGTAATTACAAACTCGATTAAATATAGCTGTGACGCGCGAGGGTTTGCTTTGTGTATCCATTTGCTATTATTATACTTATCAACGCGAATCCTTATGTTTACGATTATTTACGTATATTGGGTTGTGGACATATTTCAATACGTCAAACGCGAAATGTCTCAAAGTACCCAAAAATAAAAATCGTTTTCAATGGCGGCCTACGTGCACTATAATATTACACAACCATACGTGTATGTATGTGCGCGTTTTTGGGTAATCATTTACATGAGACGGAAGTACACTATAACACGCAACGATTTGAGTCTTCGCCACGATACCCTGCGTACCACTGGGAACACGCATTGCATATTCGTGTTATTCCGTTTACGTCTTTATGTTTCATTTTTATCACCATCGCAATAATTTCACTAATTATATCGTCAACCGAATAACTTAATTATCAAGTTATTAATTGAATCCGACCGACGGACATGCAGTGTATCCGTACACTTATACGCATATACTATGCACAACAATCGTCAGTGGCGTAATTACGAGGGGGGGATGTTAGGGGTTCCCACCCCCACAGGTCTTTTTTAATTATATTTGATTATTATTTACTAAAATTTAAATATTATAGTAAAATTATATGTTTGATAAAAAAAAAATTATTTTTGATTATGATGATTATGATTTTGATTATGAAGTATATATTAAAAATTGAAAAACAAAAAAATTTACATTAAGTACAGGACATAATAATAATACCATTTTAAATGTAATATTATTATACAGGACCTCGTATTAATATATACTTAGAATATGATGAATTGACTCTTAAACAACCCCCAAAAAAAAAAAAAATTGTATTTACGCCACTGACAATCGTACTACGTATTATGTAATAACGCAAATATAATGTAATAATATTTATATAGTATATATATAATATACGTAATATGTTCCGTTACGCGTGTAATTCTTCCAGCGTTTAAAATTCCCACTATGACAACGATGCGCGTAAATATTTACTTTATAATAATTATTTAATCAGTACAATTGTGTTTAGTAAATTAATATATTTTCAATTGCCGCATCACACTAACAGATCACCGATAGTGGTGGCTGTACGGATCTCACTACTAGTGTACAATCAATATCTAAAATAACAGTCACGAATGAAATGTTTACGTTCTTAGTCGAAAAGCAAAAAAAATAACGGGTAACCCGTAATAATATTAAAATACTCTTAAAGCGCGGATGAAATAAAACTCTTATTTATTTACATGTATGACATGCATAATATTTTGTAGTAATATATTAGACGTACATACATTGTTGGATAAAAAAAAATAATAATATTAATAAAAATACGTTCCGAATAAATAATTTACCACAAATATTGATACTAAATAAACAGGTTTCCGCTGATTTATCGTTAAAAAAATGAGAAAAAATAAAAATAAATAATGAGCGATTACTACGAAAGAAATTTTAGAAATTTCACTAGTAAGTCCGTAGTTTATTGATTTCGACGTTAATATTTCAGTAAATTATTAATAGATAAAATGTTTCCTATTTAGCTTCAACTATAACAGTACGGAAATGTACGTAAATTCGAATTACATTTACGAATACAGACGATGTGTGAAATATTGAACTCACAATTAGCTGATTCAACATAATACTTAGCGAATAATAACTGTAGTAAATAATTACAAACAATTCTTAATGTTATAGATTGTAAGACGCACATTATAGATTTTAATTTGAATTTAGTGCCAGCTGATTTTATTAATAATGTAATATAATTTGTTGTCGTTTTTGATTGGCACGATTAACCGTCGCGTTTAAATACCGACCAAGCACACCCGACCCAAAAACGGAACGTCGCCCGTTCCTGTGCGTATCCCATCCACGAACATCAAAGAACCTCGTCTCGAATAACGGTAGATTCGCGAAACGCGCAGTGCGAACGAGCCTGCTACAGAGAACACGCATAAATAGTGTACTATTTTTCGACCTTTGAACTTGGTCGACGTCAGTTGATACGAACGAGGCCGAAGTTGTTAATCGAAATGTGTACATCTCGTTTTTCGATTTTCCTATTCGGCTGGTTCCCCCGCCGTTGCGCCAAACTGTCAGGCAAATTTGTTACGGACCGCAGTACAAATTTATTGTTCTATACACCTACGCCTGGCCACTTTCCCATCCAGACTTTTCCCTCTAAATCTTCCTTTCGCGGAGACACAGAGTTCGAATATCGGCTATTCTTTACACGCGGAACGTGAGCGGCATCTCGGCGCACAAACAACCCAAATGGTTCACGAACAATTTACACGGTCCCAATTCACGGACCGCAATCACACATCTTCCTGCCGTCTTCCCGTCACAACACTCGACCATACTGCACGAACAACCCGTAAAATAAAACGTATTAGTATTTGTAAATTACACTCACGAAGTGTTAGTATGTGTATCCACCATTATTGAATTAAAATAATAATTATGGCCTCTGAAGTAAAATACGATTACTATTGTATTTTCGTAGTTTATTCAAACCATTGATTTCCAAACGTACGTAACACCCCCCCCCCCCATTGGAATAATGTCGATGTCGAAAAACCTTGCTTATGTATTTGGTGTTCGACGAATAACTTTATGTGGATGTATCGTGTAAAATACATTGCGTAAAGTTATAAATTTCAAGAATGTAATAACGTTTTAATATTTCAAATATGTTTTTCGAATTGTTCAAGATTGATAACGGATATTGGGATATGTAAAATATTAGGTGTACCGATGGTTGAGAGCGGAAAATCGAGCACAGGACATTCGAGTAGAGACGAAAATAGTGCCTAAAAATTGAGCGAGTATACAAAAAAACCCTTTTTTAATTGAATTGATCAATTAAGATATGGGTCGTTTTTATATTTTATTTTACTTTTATTTTTAATGCAAAATAAAGTAATTTTTATTCTATTTATATTACCTAGGTTTTTTAATTAGATATTGTTATGTTATATATAATTTTATTTCATTGCAATGCCCAAAAGGTCTGCGCTTATTTATTAAGTATTAAACTTATCATGGTTCAAAAAATAATTCTATTTAATATTTTTTTTATTAAAACCCAAAGTGTTAATATTACCATAGTACATTTTCATTAGATTTTATTTCGTTCACCCAAAACAATTTAAAACTTTTAAAATCTAAAATATAAACACATTTTTCCAGCCTCTCCAAGTCAAAATTAAAATGTTGTCTATGTTTAAGTTGTTAAATAAGCCTGACGTAACAGAGAGATTCCTCGTTCACAGGTTGGCAAATATTGGTAAACACTTTTCCAGTGACTATTCATTAGTAAGACTCGGATTTTAAAGCATAATAAATAACAAAAAAGCACAAAATTGTTTTAAAAAAAGCAAAAACGAATACATTTCTACATCATATATTAAAAAAAGCATTTGCTTTAAAATCCAAGCCTTAATCATTAGAATTTGGATGGGTCCAAGTATTAAATTGTTACTTGCCCCTACAAAAATATAAGGTCAAATTAGGTTAGTCTGAAAATCGAAAAATAATAGTAAAAACAACAAAAAAAGTCGATATTTAATAGCCTCATATATTGAAAATTTCGAATAGAAAAAATATTATTAATAATTTATACTTTATTATGGCTTTAATTTAATTTAATATGCGACTGTTTTTTAATATATAGTTTATTTTGATGTTTTTATGTTTATTTATGCGTATCTATATAGCATATGGACAACTATAACAAACTAACTAGAAGACCAATTTTTTTTAACTTAGTAGTAGGGATCATAATAAAGAAAGCAAAAATTACAAAAAGGTCATTAAAATTCATAATTAACATTTATTTTATATTATTTAGTTTATCGAAAAACCTATACAATACTTACAGCTATATAAGTTATGCCAATATATAAATTATATTTAGACATTTAATAAAATAGCTGCAGTTCAATACTAGAGAAAAATATAATATTTACATTTAACAATAAACGTGATAAAATTAGAAACTAATAATCACTAAAATTTAATCAAATAATTTGAAAATGTAGCCAAATAAAAAGATATGCAGTCCGGATGTGGTCTGCGATTTGTCACTTCCCCACCCTGGGAATATAGCGTTAACAAATTACAGAAATATTATTTCTTAATCACGTACACTACATATTTGAAAATTTTTTGAATTATAACTATTAATAAGAAATAAATGGGGTATGGTTAAAGGCGTATGGAAATGATAATAATTTGGTTACTTCTCTGGTAGTTGATTTATACTTTATTAATGTTCATCATAAAAATAAAAAATAAATTCAAAATATCTAAGAATATTTCAACCTTGAAACAATTATGTATATTTCCGTGTAAAACCAATAGACTATAATATTAAATACTTGTATATCACCAAATGAGTTATATGAGTTATGGAAACCCTAAAATATCTAAAATTTTGTTAACAGAAAAGTACCATTACTTTGAAATTACATCCGATAGCAAATTTCGAATTTTAACCCGATTTTCTGTACCAATAATAACATAAAAATAAATAAAATGTTGGTCTAAATTTTACATTAGACAAACAATATTAATCACTAATTTTTTCATCGATTAACTCATGATCGCTATTAAGGATTGCACGTACAAATATAAAATGTGAGTTTATTTTTATTTACTCATTTATTTATTTAAACTACTACAGTATTAATTTGTGTCTGAAAACGTAATTCATGATCGTTACATTGTTAACACGTGGGCTTATGACGTATAAAATATAAAATCCCTTACACTTTTAGAATAGGTTGCGAAAAATCAATCAGATGTTTATTTGGCCTAACATATGTATTATATCAAATAGGTCTAATGTATAGTTTTCCTAAAAGAAATTTATGTTAACACGTTGAAAAATTCGGCCAGCAGAAATTCTTTATCATTTCTCCCAAGGACGAACTATGATTTGTCCTAAAAGTTCATAACGCAACAAAAATTTCGATAAATCACCTCTATAGATTTTATTATAGCATTATATTCTAAGATTTTTGAATATATAACTGTCGATTATAATCATATTAATAATATTTTTTTTATTTTTAAACTTCTATGGCTAACAACAGGAGTATTTTCATATTAAAATAAATTCATTTTTTATACCTAACATTATCTATAATTGATATTAATATATAATACTATTTAGTACATTATTATTGAACCTGATAATATTTTATACTCTGAATTTATTTGTTTAAACTGATCTTTACTGAAATCACTTATTTTTCAAAAAAAATTTCATTGGTTTACGATAAGTTTTTGCAAAATAAGTCTTTCAATTCGAACAATTATGGTTCATAAATATGAATAAATACATTAATATTCGATAAAATGTCTTCGGTAAATAAATAAACATGATATTAAACTAACTATAAAAGCGTTATTAAATAATTTTAGATCATCATTATGTTTAAAGTGTTAAAGTAGACTTTAATTAATTGTGTTTAATAATCATGAAACATTTTATTAATTGGCATAACTTACTCCTGATATAATATTAAATAGTTGAATACTTTTGAATACTTTTGAGTAAGCAAATACTCATTTCAAAGGACATGCCCGTATTATAATAAATTAATTTAGTCTTCCAAAAAAGTTTGAAGTGATAAAAATATCATGGTTGTAATGTACAACCTGTACTGCTGTTATTTATTTTAATTGAAATTTAAATATACGATAATTGTCAAACTACAATTATTCTCTGGCGATTCATTGTACTTAATGGTTCTATTATTTCATTGTAAGCACCATGTATTATAAACAAAAAAATAAAAAATAACTTGTCTGTACATTTGATACTTAACAATAGATTAATATTAGAAAAATAACAAAACCTAATTGACATTTTATGTCCGATGAAAATCAAAATTGATAGTGAATGGTTTTTTAGATGAACAATGACACGTGCATTTTCAAGTATTAGTTACGCCAGCATATTCTGGTTTGTTCTTTTTAGTATGGTTATACTAATATATACTTTTCTATAAAACCTATATATTATAAATTATTTATATATTTATATACCCATATTTATAAACTTAGAAAAATAGTTGTTTTTCGAAAAAAAAACCATAGTTGATATACGTTGGGTATGATTTCATTTAATTAGAAACAATCATTCGAAACAGCATAATCATTACATTCTACTCACAGACTTTATGTTCTACACTTTACTCAGCATTTAAGTTTATTCTGATTATACTATTCATTGGGGAAATCTGCAAATTGCTCAATTATTGTGATAGTGTTTAATTATTGTGGTAGTAAGCAAAAACATTAATTGTTTATTACATTTTTCAGCAATTTGTTACTACACGTTTCAGCTAATGGAAAAATGTAAAAATACTTAATTATTTATATTTATATGACCTTCAACACTTAAATACACCCAACCTCACCCATATACAATATATTTATATAAAACTAGCTGACCCGACAAACGTTTTTTTGTCATATAAATTATTTCTAGAGAATATTTTACTAGAAAAAAATAGCTAATTTAATATAGGCATGTAAGGATGTGGGTAAGGATAAGGATGTAAGGAAGAGGTATGGAATGCTATGAACACTATGCCAATCTAATTGGAAATTGAAGGCGTTTAAATTGTAGTGGCACATCTATGGGTATAATAGGGATTCGTGATAATAATATATTTTCACCTCAGGATTTGCCATTTAAAATGATGGGTTCGATAACATTTTTCATTAATTTTTTAACGACTTATAGCGTACCGTTGTACAACCGTGGGGGGTCAAATTATGAAGCAAAATAACCGGAGATCAATCCTTCAATTGTAAATTATATGATGGCATACCTGGTAAATCTAATGAGTTTAAAAACTCTGTTGGATAATTTACAGCTTCAGTAGCACCGCAAACTGTATCAATAGATTTGTATGACACCAAGTCTCCTAGTAACAAATGTTGTATTTTGAGATTCAATTCGTTGACGTCCACATTTTTTGCTACTAAAATTACTCTTTCTGCCAGCCACTCGTGATTTGTGTATTGTCTGTATATATTGGGAAAAATCTGGTCAATGAGAGCATCTTGCGAATAAATGATTGTGCAGTAATTGTATACAGTAATTGTATACATCTCGTTTCATCTGTAGTAACTTTCTCATCTCCAATATCTAACAAATGTTTTGAGAATCTTCTGCACGTAGCTTTTTTTGATTGAATCGCAAGTATCGAAATCGTTCGCTCTCTATCTTTACATATATTTTGACCATGAATTGTTGACAAAACTCACGACATTGTAGAATAACTTTGTCCTAATCGCTTCTAATCATCAACCGATATGCATAATAATTCTTCGAACTAACATTCTTATTTGTTTTGGCACCTGTTGCGGGATCTTTTTGTTTAATATTTATGCAATACGCGTCATTTAATACCAAAAATAAAATTAATAGTTTTTAAATAGTTTTTAATAGTTTTTTTAATAGTTTTATTTAATTATCCATTTTCAACTGCGCAGTTATCGACCGAATCAAAAATTATTAAATTAAACTATGATTTCTTAAACAATAGCACTTTTCCAAAATTTTTTTTCGTAAAAACCTTTTTCTTGAAATTATGAACAATTAAAAAAAATTTGAGCCAAATCGGCCCAGCCGTTTTCAATTGATGAAATGTTATACATTTTTGGCTCCATTTTTATATGTATAGAATATTATTCTATGTTATATAAATGAAAAATTATTTTCGATTTTAACAATTCTAAAATTTTAATTTTTTCTTGTAATATTTAAACGCTAAACATCTTATGTTATATTATAAAAAAAATTTCATCGAAATAAAATTACAAGTTATCAAATGATGATTAATTAATGTTTTAAATAAAAATCATATTCGATCACATTTTATAATAACACTTAATAAATCTTCATTTTCTCTTTGACTCGTCTACTCACATTCGATATTAATCTGCTTAAATTTTATCACCTCTGTTAAATCCTACTAATTCATAACAGCTGTTCAATCATTACATCGGTAAAAAAAAAAACAATAGTTTAATAATGATTTTGGTAAATTTTTACTGATAAGATTGCAGTATTTTTCTTGGATTGACAAAACAGATTATTACTATTCAAAACTTCAACCATTTCATTTTGAGGGTATAAATTACAGCTGAGAACGCTTAATATACAATTGAGGTGTCGTAATTCCTTTAAGTGCTCTCTAAATTTACCATTCTCCGTTGTATATTAATTTATAATACAGATGTTT
This sequence comes from Sipha flava, assembly GCF_003268045.1. Classification (NCBI taxonomy): domain Eukaryota; kingdom Metazoa; phylum Arthropoda; class Insecta; order Hemiptera; family Aphididae; genus Sipha; species Sipha flava. Next base: position 887,061 of record NW_020271748.1, read on the forward strand.
CTATTTTTAATTTAACACTTTGATTGCGGCATGGGTTAACCTGAGCAACCCCCCTGTGCTGAATATTTTTTTTGTCGAAAATATTTCTTTTACTTTACTTATATCAGTACTTACTTTTACTATTGTCTAGCTTTTTAACTAAAAAAAACGAGTGTCGACGCGTTGTCGACGTCAGCATTATAGTATAGCATTTTTCTCGGGTACGGGTGTCGATTATGCATCAACAATGTTTAGATTTTTATTACTGCGTCTACCGCCATTATGGTAAATACCATATTGACGAAAATTGTATTCTGTTGGAATGTGTTACATAATTTATTAAAATAAATGTATAATAATAATTTATTATTATATTGTAATATATATCATAATAGGAATAACTGAAAATAAATAACTGGCAACAGTAAAGAAAAAGCATGTGATATGGTAGGTTTTGATGGTCCTGGTAAAATGTCATCAATTTTTGACAAATCATTTTCGTCAAATGACAAACGTCCTTTTGATGATTTATTACTCATCCTAGCTCCTAGGTAGGGAAAATAAATTTACAAAAATCGTCGTTTGTTATGAAAAAAATATAATTTATTATAAATAAAATACTTGGATATTTCATTAAATTAATAACACACTCTGTAATTTTGAGTACTTATATGAAATAAAGAAAAAAACAACCACAAATATACAGCAGCTATATTATATAAAACGTATATTACAGAGAAAAAATTCATTACAATAATAATATATTTTCGTACATTTGATAAAATTACTAAGCACACTTTGTATAATGTTAAGTTCTTATACGAAATAAGAATAACAACAAATATATAGCAGGCAGAAGCTACAATTTTTGTACAGAAATCAAAGAAATAATAATAAATAGCAACGATAAGTGCTTGACACACTGTTCACGAAAAACGACGTACAATTATAAATATTTTATATGAAGAAAATAATCAGTGTATATCCACGTGGAGCCAATTTATAATAATAGAATAATAATGTAAAATATAATATGAGTTTAATAATAACTATACCAATATTTATTACGAAAAATATGATTATTTTACCTTTATTACGAAAAAAGACTATCAATAATATAAAAATACCAGGAATCTCAAACCACCGCAAATTAAACAATTTCAACCTCTTATCTGTGCAGAGATGCAAGCACAAATGGCTTGTTGTATGCTGGTATTATTGGGAGAAGTCAGAGAGTAATAACCAGGTTGTCGACGATGCGTCGACGTCAGCAGTCAAGGTGTTAAACAGTGAAGTAGCTGAAGTTTGGTTAATATAATAATCCTGTAAAATGTACCAAGAAAATTTGTCAGTTAACAATCGAAAAGCTTGATTAACTCGAGCTGAAATAAATTGGCACAATTGCGAATGGGTGTTAGCCAAAAATCTGCTACAATCAATTGCTTGGTTTCTTACACAAATATGCCGTGTCATAAAATACCCATATACGTTGCCAAGAAAAAAAAATATAGTTTCAAAACTTAAAGACTCATCAATTGTCTAGCAATTTATATAAGCTGTCATGGTAAAATAAATTTAACATGATTTCATCATCCCTGCATACTAAAACTACGTGTAAAAAAATGTATTTATTTACAAGCTCTCGAAAACAAGAAAAACTAAAATATATTTCTTTATGTGTATGTTTATAATTCCACATTACTGTAGCTACTATTATGCATTTGTGAAATTGAACATTGTAAACATAGTCTATGCCTTAAAACAATTATAATTGATAAATTCCAAAAAAAAAAAAAAAATCATTGTTTCGTTTTTAGTACAGACGTTAACAGAATTTTTGTACACATACTAGGCAGTTGAATGAAATGTGTTGGACAATAATATGTCTCAGTCGAAAATTTTGAAAAACCGTGTAAATTATGTACGATTAGTCGATTAGTTGGCAAACTAATCGATTTAATTCTCAATTCCACGTCAAATTGCATGAGTAATCTAAGATATTTATTGAGTAATTTAATCCTGTGATTCTCAAAAAATTTTGTCATGGGGCCCCCTAAATTTAATATAAAACTGTCAAGGCTCCCTTAATCAAAATCATTTTTTTTCTTAATTATTTTGTTATAATTACATATACTATTTCACACGGATTATCCATAACACAGTAAGCTAATTGTTTTCGATATACATTTGAGAAAACTTTATAACAGCGTTAAAATCTATACACGTATAAATGCAAATAAACAAATTAAAGCATAAATAAAATAGTTTAGATAAAATAAATATTCCACGGCCCTCCGGTTTGAGAAGCACTAATCCATCTGAAACGAATAATCTAAAATACAGTTAGTTGTGCAATAATTAATCTAACAGCGATCGGAACTTTGGTAAAATCACGATGTTCGATTCAACTTAAGAACTAATACCGCGACGTGCAGTCCGGTCAAGTGATTAAGGAGTGTTCCGATTAAAAAAAATGTCCTAGTAGCAGTGCAGGTGACGCTTCGTGGCGGGCAAACAGTCATCAATTGCCGCGCGTTCACATGAAACGCTAACCAAGACGTACGCACACACTTTCACACACACGCACACTTATACACACTCCAAACTAACCAACACAATTATAAACGACCTTTGCTGGTTTGTTATTACTTATTAAATAAGAATCGTTTGCATAACTTCAAAACTACCCAATACAAACGGAATACGGACCCGTCTCGCCGCCGCTATAGAGTAAAACAATAATCGTTGCCGATGATTAATGCGTTGTGTGTACTCGACCGGCCGGCGGCGACGGTGGTAATAGCCGTTCTCCGAACACGGCGGCGAAACGTCACTCACATTATTATTTTAACGAGCCATTCATCACGCCGAAAAACGACCTCTTCGTCTCATCTTATATCCATCTCGCTCGGTATCCTCGTCCCTTCCACTACCCGTTTCACGGCACCTTTCCCGTTCGTCCTGCTGTTCATCCCCCAACGGAACACCAACGTACCGACCCGCGTACAAAGGCAGACCAAAGGTGATGGACCTTTGGCTAAACGTCCTCCTATAGATTATAGTGTTGTTTTATCATATAGAATTACCACTTTAATACCATACACACTATATGATGTCACTACCGTCATTACTTTCATTGCGCCAAATCTATGGCATCACGTTTCTTATTTTCGAGATATTTTCGACGACGTAAATCTTGCATAAATACAAACAGACGGGAAACTCACAATTAGGTCCACATTGTTTTGTCCACACAATAATATACACAAACACACAAGTTCAACAACCGAATAATAGTAGTAGGTATATAAATATCGAAATTATATAAGCGTGTATTAGGATTGGTTAAATGATTGAAAGCTAAAGAATAAATATTTCTTATTCTTATGAAATACTACGTAGTATCGTAAAACATTTTCTGAATATGTATTGGAGCGTCAAATAACAGTTTAGTTCTGAATAAATTAAACATCTTTCTACAAGAGGATCATTGCAAAATATTAAAAATTCTTTAAAGAAAACTTATTATTATAAAAATACTGAAAACTATTTGTTTACCGAATATTTATATGAAATACGTAAATATATATTTTTAGTAATTTATAGTGCATCCAATATAATAATATATATATAATTAGCACTTAAATAAAATTTTAAAATATTATTTAACCACATAAGTACTTGATTTTTATGTTAATTTTCAGTGGTCAAAACAATAAAACAATGAAAAATTAGTGTAAACTTTTTTCACGATTCAACACACTGAATAATAGGTTCGATTTTTAATAATTTTCAACGTGTTTAACTAGCCATTATATTATTTTGAAGTTAATTACATCAATAAAAATAATAATGTTGAATTTTATAATACAACAAAAACAGTAAAATATAAGGAATTTCAATAAAGGTCTCCCAAATTTAAAATCATCCGTTAATATTACTAAAGCATAATTATTCAAATGTATTATAAAAAAAAATGTATGGTTAATATATCTATATCAAAATCAAAATCAAAAGTATAAAAAAAATCTACATATTTAAGTATCTACAAATTGTTTTCAGTTTAAATATAAAAAATCTAAAATACAAAAATGAAAAACCACATTTAAATATGACTACAACAATGGCAATTGTAAATTATTATAATAAAATAAAAACTCAAATTTCGAAAAAAATTATTATATATTACATTATATGTTCTAAAATTATATTATTTTTAAAATAGACATCATTTTTTTTTTTTTTACTTTAAAAATTGATTTATACTTGATTCCGATAATACAATTAATATAACGTTTAAAATAAATTATTGGTAAAATATTACTTTATCCGAACCTATTTGATTTGTTTAGCCATTTATTTTAGCCCTCTTTTGAAACTCGTTAAATTACATAAAATAAATCTTTGTTATTGATGTTTTATTAATTGATTTTCAGTTTTGAAGTATTTAATATACTGACAAATCCCGTGGTGTGGACTTCATGTAGATTACGAGATAATGGAATCGTTGAGTCTGAATATGTCCATTAAACTCATAGACTGCCTCAGGGGGCATCTCTAACATAGAAATCCATTTAGACGCTTTTTGTATAGATTTGATAAACATAGATAAAAATATAATTATTTAATTTTTAATTTTTCCATTCGCAATATATTTTTATACAAAAAATGCTGTATGCATATTATAATTTATAAGCATAGATTAAGTACAAAATAACATGAGGCATAAAATTGTCATTTAAACTTATAAAAGACTGAAAAATAACAACAACCTTCTTCGACTAAAATAATAATTTCTCACTTACCAATAATTACATTTAAATTCAATTTAATAACACCAACATTTTTTTCAGAATAAAATCTAAATAAAAATATATTACAATTTTATATATTTTTATTATTAATTCTCAGCAGAAGATTATAATATTTTAGTTGATCTACTCGAAAGTGCGATATTGATCTGATCGTGTATTTAAAGTTTTCATGGTACTTGTTCGGAAATATCAATAAATTGCAAAAGTCTATACGCTTTTTATGTGTTTATGAAAACAAATGCAAGACCTAAATCTAATTACAGATTAAGGCGTATTTCAATATTATAAGTGAATACAAGAAAATGCAATTTATAGTCAATCGCTTTCAAACTCAAAAACAATAAGTGTCCAAGGTGACCTACCATCAAACTAAACGCTATTTCAGTGAAACAATAAATGTGATAACCTAAGACATAGCCTAACAACAAAATACAATTTCACATTTATTCTTCAAGTGAATACAAACAAATTAAAATATAATTTAAATTTTCCCTGAAAAGATCTCCGATTATACATTAAGGTAAGTAATATACTCGTATTTCATTATTTTTTTTTTTTTCAAAAAAACATATTTTATGGTAAAAACTTTCATTATACAATACAGATCAAATGCAACACTGCTATTAAGAATTAAAAAATAATAAAAACTTTTAATAATGAATGAAATATTTTTCCATTAAATAATCGGTTTTTCTTATGCTTATAAATTGAAGGTTACAACCAACGATAGATATACCCAATTCAAATCAACATTCGGTTGAAAAAATTAAATCTTAATTCACAAACGATAAATCATTAATTTATAACATAACATTTACATATAAACACTCTTTACGATTAACGACAGCATTGTTCTAAAATGTCCTGATAATATAAATACTTACTATTATTATAACGAAAACAATATTGAATATAACAAGACTACAGGGTAACACTACATAATATTAAAGTTATAAATCGATTATTACCTACACACAGATGATAAATGATGTACGATGTGCACTGCACCTACCTAACTGGGTTTTACTTTGTATAATAACAATTAATTTACTTACAGTGTTTGGTCGATTATTATGATATTTTTTTAGCGATAAATTATCTTTGAGCAGCAGTACGAAAACCTGAAATCAGTACAAGAGAACATGTTTTATAACAATAATAACGTATATCGTCAAAAAAAAACTCGTAGGCATCTACCCTTTGATATTGAAGGTATTACATAATAATTTAACATTTGGTTGGAATTATACTATAAATACAAATAACCATTATACAGTGAATAATTCACAAATGTATTTACAAATTTTAAATTATTTCCCGAATTATTCACATGAGTAAATGATGATTTCTAATACATTTCCTCTCGAATAGTATTAGATATCGTCGTAACGGAAGAAATGGGTCAAATAACACAACGGATACAGAAAAACATTAAAATTCGAGTACATTTGATCAAAATAATTAGGTTATATTTTAAATCCGATTAGTCCCATTGTACTGCAATTATCAAATTCGTCGTGTTTACATGGAACATTGCACGATCATCAATAATACTTAAACTTTTTTACTTATTTATGGTAACAGGAAATCAGTTTCAGAGCCGTGCTAAGTATCTAGTCTCTAAAATACATATTACCTTACATCATATTCTACAAAAAACATTTTAAATGTATCTTATTTAATAAAATCTTTAAAACTAAACTATAAAAATGAAAATTATTTGTTAAAAATTTTATTTTGCACGTTTACAATTTTTAGTGTTATTTATAACAATTATTTGTTTTTAAGTGCATATCAAAGCGTTAAAAAATTATCTTTCTTAGAGCTATAACTTACGAACCTTATTTATAATATAATGTATATTATTGTTTTGACTAAACCATAGAAAAATAATCAAATTAAATAATAAATGATTGTAAATTATAAACAGCGAATACGGTCTCAAATATATTTTATACATATATGGGTTAATTTAACCTGTCATATTCATTGTTAAGGGTGCTGATTAGAGAAAAGTATATGTTTATATTATGTATTTATGAGTCGAGTGTGTTGCCATTGATTTTAATAAAAACACAAATTACATAACATTCACCAGCCCTAAGAGAGAAGCCGTCCGAGTACGGTTGTATGACATAAACGACGCATGTCAGCACTGCTGCGTTATTTCGCTAGGCTTTTATCCCAAATAAATAATATTGGAATGTTTCTATTAAATATAAGTACACTATAAAAACATAAATATATACAGTTTTATAGTTATGAACTCATAAAAAACTTTAAATATGTAATGCTATTTTCTACTACGAATAATTATAAATTTAACATATTTTTTTAATTTTTTTTTTTTTTACTTCTAATACCTATAGGCAATGTTTTTTACACATTAATAACTGGTAGCTATTTACCGCTTATAAGATACTGTGGTTTCAAAAAATTACCAAACCAAGCTTATGCTTTAACTGGAAAGTCTTGTAACAAAACTTCATTGTACTCGGTAAGAAAAATAAATGCAAAAATCATGTTCTTGACCTTCTAATTGGTCGACAAACTAACTTTGAAGTGTTAGAGAGAATCTAACATCCGAAACAATTAATACGGAATTTAATGAGTAATGATTCTATAATAAACGTAGGTTCGAATAATTTGAAGAAGAAATGAATTGACATTATTTTTCTGGCACTATTACCAGCGAAAATATGTAAGAACAAATTTCAAAACTAGCAGTTAAGACAAACCATATCAATTAAAAAAAAAAATGAATCACAAAGTAAGTAAAGTTTTAGAAAATAACAGAGACAACTTATTGAGAATGTTTTTATTTCTTGCCTCATACTTTTCTAAAAACAACCTGTTAGTAAAATCGCAGTATAAGTATATTTTATCGCAATATATATATTATATCATGTTAGGTATCATTACGTGTACTTAAATTTAAATATTTAAAGGAGACATTCGCTAAAATTTGAACCTCCGAGATTTTTATTTGTTATTTATTTATTGTTAGAGAAAAAATGAAAAAAAATACTTGTATTAATAAATAAGTTTTAAGAATGGATAAATGTAAGATATCTGTTCCCGCTGGACCTTAAACGTCGGAAAGGATTACGAAAAATACAGAAATATTTTAAATTGAACAATGAACACAAGAAGATTTTGAGAGTTGAAACATTTTTTTGTTAAATATAGAGCAAGATATTTTTTAACTCTTCAAAAAACATTTCGGTCTTATATAATTTATTCGGTATACGTACAATACAACTATACAAGAAGACTGTTACATAATTAGTTCGGTCGAGTGGTTTGGAATTTGTTAACAAACCCGAGTATTGTTTAATAGCGTGTCAATCGTGGTTATCTTTATACGAAAGCTTAGTTTATTCATTAAACAAAGATGTACACGAGAACTTCAATATCTGTTGCTTAAAGAGAAAAGTTTCCATTTTAATATACTATAGAGATATCATATTAATCGCCTATCAGGATAAATTTTTAAGTAGATAACATACTATGATGCTTACGTAAGTACATGGACTTCAATTGAAATTATTGAGACTATTGAGTGGATTTTCGTCTTAAGTTATGTGGTGAAGATTTAATGTTGTTTATAGAGATATTTGTTTCGTTAACTTTATAAATTCTCCAATAACTACAACTAAAGCAAAGAGTTAATACGTATTTTCGTAGAAAAAGGGTATATGGTTGAAGGATTTTCTACATATAGGACACTTTCTATAGCATTATAATCTATAAAATCTACTTGAATAATTTTATCCTCAATGAATCTATCTGTAAAGTTTAGCATGAGTATATTGAAATGGCAATAAATATAAATTCAATTTATTTTATATCGTGAATAAATTAAAATGTTACCATTAATGTTTGAAAAAAAAGTATTACAAATTATTATACAGTTTTAAGATGCTCTAGAAAAAAAAAACAGAGAATCGAGGTGAATTTTTACCTTCAATATTTTTCCAATGTTTTATTTTAAGATTGATTTGGTTCGAATGAAAATGATTTACGAATACCTAATAAGATTAGGTATTTATTGCTATCGAATATGTATATTTTACCCTAAAAAAAACCTAACAGTGAAAAAAGGCCAAGTTCTAAACTCCCTCGCAAAAAGTCGGCCCATTAAACTAATGAAATCTACACTATGGCCAAGTCTGATATTTTTTAATTCATCACCTCACTGCACCCCTATATTAAAGAGCAACACTCCTCTTTTACTTGTATTGTTTAACACTTGGCCAATATCAGAATAAGGCATAAGCTAGACTTGGCCGCAATGTAGATACCACTACCTACTATGATTCGCTGTCTTTTTTGAGAAGAAATCTAAACCTTTATCTTTTTTCTGAGTTCTCTTCTCCCGATCACCCACGTAAGTCATAAATGAGTACAATCGATAATGTTTTATGCTTCATTCAGAAACTGGTCAAGTGTTAAACAATACAAGTTAAAGAGTAGTGTTGCTCTTTAATACAGGAGTGCAGTGAGGTTATGAATTAAAAAATACCAGATTTAGCCACAATGTAGATTTAATTACTTTGATAGGCCGACTTTTTTGAGAGGGAGTTTAGAAACTTGGTCTTTTTTCACCGTTAGATTTTTTTTTGGGAATATCATTCATTTTTGCGGACTTCAACATAGTGGACGACGTGTAATTATTATTATTTTTTTATATGTCGAAGATTTTCTCTTGTAAGATCGTTTGGGTTTCTGTTGAGGAGCTGAGAATTTGGACTCTTGAGCGTTGTCAATACTAGGCAATGATAGCCAAGTACGGTCTTTTATTCTTCGTTATCGATACTTTTTAGATATAATGTCTGTTAAGTCTGGCCTATACAAAGTTCTTAGACGGTTATACTCAACAATGGCACTATCCTTAGATTTCACCTGACAGGGATCAAAATTAATTAAGTGAACTCCCTGGAGGCTCGTCACCCTGGAGAGGGCCACGTATGCTTGACCACACGAGAATGTTGAGTTGCCAACATCTAACAATGCGTTTGGCAAACTTAATCCCTAACTCTTATGGATAGTAATAGCATAAGCTAAGCAAATGGGGAATTGATATCGGTACACATAAGCTCGACTGATGATTTCGAACTTAAATACAAATTAAACGTATAAAAAAAAATTACGTATTTTAAAATTATCGTCCGTATACCGACAAATATTATTAAAATATTCTGTATTTGAATAATTATATTATATTTTGTATTTGAATAAAATAAATTTACGAAAACATTATTATGTTTTATAAATATATATATAATTCAACTACAAACATTTTCTTATTACTATATTGTAACGCTGTTTGAAAGAAAATGTTTATGCGTGCTAAGCGCGCCACTTCATACATTTATAAATACATTCTCTAAAGTGGCATTAATTTTGAAAAAATTCAATTTTTTAGATTTTTCCCTATAGTTACACTGTAAAACCTACCTTTGTGCCAAGTTTTACATTACTACCTATACGAAAAATTTCTTATAATTTTGATGATCAGTGAGTCAGTCAGTAACAAAACTGCAAATTTTGAAATCCTCCCATTTTGAAATGGCACAATATTAAGGGCTCATTTTTTTACAGCGTCCTAAAATATTTAAGATTAATCTGTGTTTTAAATTTCAAAAGTTTATCTTAAAAGGAAACAGAGATATATGGGTTAGAATAACCGCACAAATTGGTTCGTGTAAAGATACACTGGCATTGCTGGAACTTGGCCGGCACACTACCGTGCGTTCAGATCAATACACCTAATGAATTAATTTTATTTTTATAGAAATATAAATGAAATAATAAACAATTATACTTTTCTTATTCGATTACAAATTGATATTTTTTCAAAATCTGTAATAACAGAAAAGTTTTCTTGATTGAAAAATGGACCTTACTCTTATATGATTTAATTTAGTGTTTATATGAGTATTATAGTAATACGAACTTATTCTTTTTCACTACCAAATACAAGTTGAATATTCAACGTTAATTTTTATCTTAATTGGTAGCTCAATAGTATAAATTGAAACAGGAGCGACTATAGAGAATCAACGAAAAATTCGTTGGGAATATGCTGAAATAAGAATTGGTGAAGACCCGACCCAAAAATTCTCAGGATACGATTTTTCTCGCTCATTATGGAATCAATGAACAGAATAATAACTGCTAGTGGTAGGTGTTATAATTTACTCCACAAGTGAGGTACGACTAAGTCACCTCTTTGTGGTTGTGGAAATACCTAAACAATGGACGTATAATAGATACCTGTCCTCTAAAATCATTTGACGGGTGATAAAGAGGTATCCATGAAGGTATAGAAAATCCGATTAACTGGCTAGAAAATCTTCACATTTACCTATGAAACCACTCAATAGTTAATAAATTCTAAATCTTTAGTCATCACAAAAATAATTCTTTCCTAAAATAACTTATGCCGATGCTATATGCTAATGTAATATAAATATTAACAAGTTATATACGAGTACAAATTTTGTAAAGCCGTGTTCATGCATGCATTTATTTATTACATAAGTACACGAATAAAATATACTTTTAGAACGTATTTTTTTACAATGTATACAATAATTTATTACATATAAGAAACATAACCAATTATTTATTACTTAAAGAAAAAGAAAAAAGGGAAGAAGAAACATAACATTACGTATTATTTTACTAAAGATTATTTATTCGTGCACGTTTCTCATATTAATTATAATTTAATTAGCTACGACATTTTTGCAGCCCAGTAGTTTAGATAAAAAAAACCGGTGTTTACGTGATTCATCACATATCACACCTACTCTAAAATTTTTTACCGCAAAATCTAACTTATAATGTTTTAAAAAGTGAAATGGATGTTTCATGTTAGTTAACCTGGGATTTGGATTTCAATAAATTTGCATCTTTTTTTTGGAATGTCTTACACTATGTTTTCTAAGCTACAAATGTGTTTCAAGTACTCCATATTGTAACTGCAACATTTTTTTTTTGGGTATTTTTTGAATTTTTAGCAGATTTTATCATTTATTGGTCATTTTTAACATTTTAATGCATCTTTTTAATTTTTTAGACATTTCTGACCTATTTTTTGTATTATTACTAAATTAATTTACTTCATTTAAATATAAACATAGTATTAACATTAATTAATTAATTAGCATTAACAGAATCTATAAATGTCGTATATATTTTTTGATTTTAATTTAAATCTGAGCTCTAGTTACAACCTATCGAAAAATATATATGATTCAGAAATAATTTAAAAATGATTACTAATCACTCAATTTACTTCGAATATCTTTGTAATTTCTTTATGTCATTAACGAAAAATTAAACCTTAAAAATATTTAAATTATCTATTAATTAAATCCTTCTTTAATTCAATAAATTTAATCAATAATTAAAAACACGGAATTGGACACCACACAATGCATATACGTTATATAGATCTACCGCGGACGATTAGGACCTAACTCAAAGTCTACTGTTGACAGTTTATTTATAACGGTTAGATTTAAGTATATTTATTTTTCATATTATCCGGATTTTAATAGTTCGTGACATATGAAAATTGAAAATACGGGTAACAAATTGATCGAACGGTATCCAAATGTTGTATCGCGACATACGGGTATCGTATACGTATGCACAAAAGGAGCGCGTGTACGTAATTTAATCTGCACAGCCACTACATAAAGCCAACGCTTTCACATCATACAATATGAAAAATTAAAAGACAAATATAATACATAGAATTTCATCGTTAAAATTATTTTTTGTAAAAATATAAATCCGACAGACGTTCGGGATGATGTAATTTTCTATGGTATTGAATATAGTCGTTTTTTAATGTTTTTTCATTTTATGATTTTCCTGGAAAATATTAAGAATTTTGTAGACAAAACTAAAATAAAACCTGTAACCAATTTTTAATCGAATGCATGTGATACGTAAAACTTTTGAAACACTTTAGCCATCCTGAAATATATTTTCTAAAAAAAAAAAAAAAAAAAACTATTATTTTCGTATAGCAAAAAATTGTAATTTCCCTCTCAAAATTTAAAATTAAAATATGATTCCCTACTTGAGAAAATTTGTTTTATAATATCATATAGAAATATCATTAGTAAAGACACCTCAAATTTATTTAAATTTTCAAAAATGTATTATTTGTTTAAACTTCTATCTGCATTTGAAATTATAAATAAATTGAAAAAAAGCCGTTTTATTTTTCACAACTTTTGATTAATTAAGTCTTTATAAAACCATCTAAATATGTTTGTGATTTAAAATTAACTAAGAATAATGTATTTATTTATTTCTGTGTATTTACTATTTATTCGTTTACGAGTGTTAATACCAATTTTTATTTTATTGTTTATTGTTTCAATAATCTAACTGTATTATTAGAAATAAAAGGATGTTAACAATCACAAGATTTTTTTTAATAGTGATGTTATAAATAAGAAAACATTATCCCAGTGGCGGCTAATATAGGCTGCCGATTAATTATTTTTATTATATTAGTGATAAAACTTACCTAAACCCTGGTCAAATGCGTGAAGGATACCCAGAGTGTAAATTGTAAAATAAAATATGTTTGTCCTAGACTTAGCTTGTCCAAATCTTTCATACATTATATCGTTATATTAATGTGCAAGGTGTAACTCCGATAGGGCCTACACACCACTCCTTTTTTATACATTTAAATGCATTACAAAGACAATAAACATAATAAACTATATTACATTCAAATACTTAAATTTAACAACCACATATTTATTATGTACTAATAGCTAAATTACATTTCATATTTGACAGGCCTACTTTATTTTTATCAGATCGAGTGACCAAAAAGTGTTAAGAGAATCTTCTATTTCTTTTGCAGACTATTATAAATCTACTACAGGTCCAGTAAGTTTTATGAAATTATTATAACAAAAAATGATTATTTCATTAATTTTTATTATTTTAGATTCTGCGTGAAACAAGAATTGTATAATTTTTACCATGATGTGTTATATTAGGATATTTATGATTGGAAATTTTGTCTATTTGGTACTTTGAAGTGAGAAGTTTTAACAGTTTCCTAACCATTTTTTTAATAACAAAGAAAACTGACGAAAATTATAAAAAAAAAAAAAAACATTTAAACATTTAAATCATAACGATTTTCGATAAAATTGAATTTTCGTTTAAAAATTCATACTCGTAGAATTGAAATAAAATAATGATATGATTTAAAAATGTTTAAACACAAATTTCAAAATTTCTATGATCGGTCAAAAAGCTATTAACACAAAAAGTATTTGAAAATAGCGAGTCAATTATCAACATTTTCAAAAAAAAAAAAAAAAAACCAAAGTAACTAAAATTGATTTTGTAATAATTATAATATGTATATCTTGTATTTTCCAGCAACAGTGCTCAATTTGAGGAAGGAGCTGGGGAACGGAGTACCCCTTCTAATTTTTAAAAATTTTAGCGTCCTCCTACTATTATTACGTTATAATTATAACGCTTAACAAATTTCGGGGACGCAATTTTTTTTTTAAGCAAACAGAGTCCCTCTTCTTTAGTCGAGCACTGCAAAGCAACAAAATTTTCCGAAAGTGTAAAAAAGTATTTATCAATTTATCCATAGAAAAATCCAAATTGAATTATTTATTTGGTAGGCTTGTAAGTAATTTTTGTATGGCTCCATAAAAAATGTTTCCATGAATAAAATTAAAATAAAATACAAGACATTCTCGTGTTTAGCAGACTCTGAAACGTTAAACTCGTCTAACGAAAAGGTATGATAGATATATAAATTGGTGGGTAGTCGAATGGGCGGTACGCAGGACCGGAGATGATGATAATAATAATAACTTTGGACAAGAAAATGTTCATCCATAATCACACGGACCGAACGAGATATATATACACAACGTTTGTATATAATATTGTAATCACAGTTGTCTTGGAAATGATAAAAGTAACGTCAATGTCTGTCACGGCTCAAGAGCTCGCTTCTCTTTTATTCACCGAGCCGAAACTACGTAATCCGTTTACGCGTAGTTACAGTATTCTCTATCGTTCACAAAGACACGCAATATAATGCAGATTTCGGCTGTTGGAAAATGATAAAATGATAAATACGCACACATCGTAATCGTGTATTATAAGACATCGTAAGTAATTGTACACGGGGCCCGTCTGGCTTGAGTGACGATATTATTCACACTTAACCGAGTATTAAACTGAATGTGTTAATGTATATGTACATGTGCTTAACTTTAGACAATAACTACCCATATTACAATGACAATACGCATTTTAGTACAGCTACTTCACTTTTGTTATTGAATCTACCTAATCTACCTAATTTCATGTATAAACATTATTATGTCGCAAACCAATATTAATTAACACAGAACACACTTCAAATTGTCAACCTTTAATACGTATATTATAGGTACTATTATAGGTGTTATCGGTCTAGATTGTAAACTTAACATAACTACAATAATAATTTTCCATTCGACGAGTTTTCGTATACCTAAACATTTTCAAAGACATTCATTATCATTATTACATTCCTTATTACATTCGATATTAGCATATTACATTCCTTATTACATAATACGTAATAGTTTATGAATTTATTATCATATATGCTATTGAATTGAATACATTTTCAATAGCTCCATCCTACACGTTAAAGGAGAAAAAAATATATATCACTATAAATCTGTAATAAATAACAAATTTTGGGATTAAAACACATCGTTGTTGTGCTGACATACACACCAATTTTAAGCCCACTGTCTGTTTTTAAAATCTTAATTTTTATGTACCCACCATATACCAAAATGTGTACGTTTGTGTCTAATAATCTTATTCTATTATATTTAATAACTGTAATATTTTCATGGACGAATTTAAAATATGAAAACGATGAATATTCTTGGTTTGTAATACGAGTCTTTCTTAAATTACTACTATACAACCTTTAAAGTTTCAATTTAACTATATATTCAACCATTTCTACACTTATTCGATACATTTTTTTTATCATTTTATTTTTTTATCCTGTCATTTTATTTATCGTAAAGAAATATTTATTTAATAAGTTAAATAAAAAAAAAATAAATAAATACTTATTGAACATTTTGAAAAGTAAAATAGTTCTTTAAAATAAAAGCTTCTAGCTTTTCTATTCAATTACTGAACAATCTATTCGGTCAGTATATCATGATAACGACAATTATCGCATTCTAGCAACGAGCCTCAAACACTTTTTAATAAAACTATGAATACTGCCATTAAGTATACTAATAATAATAACTACTATAAATAAAACATCTAATTCATAAAATTAGCTTATTTAAATTATCTTCAATAAACATTTTAACCATGATAAATGTTACAAAAATTAGTGTCCATAATTATTGCTTCTCGCTAAATCTAAAAAAAATTAATTGTATGAAATATACATTGAATAATAATAATATTCTAATAATTAATTATTAATTAATCATTATTTATTATTATTAAGTAATTTCTAATACTTAAGTTTTACCGAAAAAATTCATTTTAGATTATTCTTGCTAGAAGAAATTGTATTCAATCAATCTTAAAAAAATTCCAATAAATTACTACGATTTCGGTTATTCAATTAACATTCAAATCGTTCAATACAAATAAAATAGATTGTAAACAACGTTCGTTATCGATATTGCAGTATTTTAAACATTAAAAAATAATATATGGCTTACCCGTGGTTATTACTTGTAAATATATGTTATAACGTCTAAAGTCGTAGGAAAAAATATTATTTTGATACTTATTTTCGTAACGATTTATAAATGGACATGAAATTCTATTCCTAAGAATCGTTTTGTTTTTTTTGTTGTAATATATCAGGGGTGGCAAATATGAATAAGTTCAAAGGCCACACGAATAAACACAATGATACCAAGACCCAAAATGCTTATAGATACATATATAGTATATAATTTGATAATTTTTTATAAATTTATACCTTAAAAGATTAAAATTCATAATTATAATTATAGGTATAAGAAGTGAATTTTAATTTTTTTAGTAAAAGCAAAGGCCGCATCTGGCAATGACAAGAGCCATATGTGGCTCGCAAATCGCAAATTGACCACCCACGTTAATAACAATTTACTATGTTGTAACATTCAAACGTTGTAATGAAATCAATTGTCTTAAATAAACGAATAAAATGAGAATACTATTTCTCCCTCTGACGTTCAATTATAATGCTCACAAACTAAAAACTACACCTCCGCCAACGATAAATTATTATCTATATATAAAGAATGTTTTCATTCATTCGGTGCACATGCGGTAAAAACTTTCAAAGCAGATAATTAACAAAGTTATCGTTCTATCTTGTTGGCGTGTGACGAGGTAAAACGAGATTTACTCGAAACAAGAAACATCGACATCCATACAGTCACCGATACGAGCAACACAATAGTAATTATTGTTTGAGTCCCAACAAAAGATTTTACCGCTAAAATTTGAATCGCTTTAAAAGCGATATCTTCAAAATGTTGACGTTTTATAAAAACCAATGAAAAAAACGAAATAATAACAACGTATGATGGATTTGTTTTTTTTTTTTTTTAATCTTAGTACAACAACTAAAATTATTAGCTTACAAGGAATCAACATTTTTTATACAAATACTTTATAAAATATAATTTATCGCGAATGATTTGTGAAAAACCGATTCATTTCAGGTTTTAATCAAAAACAATTTAAATTATTTGGTTTTGGTTCTGAAAATAATGAAAAATTTATTTCAATTTTTAATCCTATATCAAAATAAATATAAAAAAAAAAAAAACCATGAATATTTTAAATATATAAATAAATAAATCGAAAAAATCAAAATATTTTGAAAACCATACTATCTCTATAGAATAATAATATTGAGTTCGGTAAAAATTTTAAATTTCTACGATTATTATTGTGTAAGTTAAGACGAAAAATATATTAGCTTTTATAGAAAACAAATGTATTCATCAAATATAATATTACTCGTATTTCCATAAATGCAACAATTTATTATGTTTATTTTAAACTTTACTTTATAAAATGTCCCTAATTCATGTTCGTAAAATGCATAAGAAAAATATAACTGAATACAATGAAAACAAAGTTTGTAATAAGGACATAAGTTGGTAATATAATAATATTTTGTTTCGAGAAAACAATCGATAGCATCGACCGTTGCAATAGTGGAATGAACTAAATTGACATCAATAGAATAATTCAAGAAGAGTATAATAATACAGTACAGTAAAAGCACAAATATATAAACGATTAAAATTCTTGACATAAAGACATCAAACATTTATACTAATGTTAATTAACGCATATTATGAAATATAATATAAAGTTTTTTTTTTTTTTTGCGAAAATTATAAAAAAGATTATTTACAGTTAATTATTTAAATAGAGAACGCTCCCTAGAAACTTTTCAAGAAAAATGTCGACTTAAGAGGTGAGTTATTTTACACTTTTACACGTGAAGGACCACGAACCTTACAAAGCATTCAAATCTGATAATAATTCTAAGTATACCCCTGCTTTCAACCAAATGTACCATTTTCTTTTTTTTTTTTTGGTTTTAATGCCTAATATATTTTTAATCAAACCAACAATGTGGGGTTTTCATTTTTCTCCCAGGCCGGATCACGTCATTTTAAAGAAGTCATCAGTAGTGATTTTTTTTTTTTTTTTGAGCACTTTCTTGGCATATCTCAATAAAATATATTCATTAACATATAATAGATGGTATATTATGTTGATATTAAGTATTCCAGTTAGTCTTTAATGCAATCACACGTGAACGGGCATGTGGGTCATTATCGCAGTATAGGTGCATTGTAGGAGGAGACGACTGACTGACTAACTTATCGATTCGTAGCCTTTCGTTTTTTAAAAATATATATATATATTTTTAGTGATATGTATTTGTTGTAACAAATTTACATAACGTCATTATTATCACACTTTACATGTTTAAACCCTAAAAAAATAATATTTTAAGAAAATAATGAACTACCGACACTTTATGCAAAAATATAAAATAATGAGGTCCCAATTATTATAAATCTAATCGTTCAACCAAGGTTGTAACTAAAGGAAAAATCGTTAAGTCTGACATCTAAAATGAATTTAAAATTCAAAGGAATTGAACATTTTACAAATAATTTAATACTAAAACACGTATTGGAAACAACACTAAACAGGACAAGACAGATTAAAATGTTTCGAATTAATAATTAAACGTTTTACATATTTCAAAAATAAAAAATCTTAAGTGTTCAATTTAATAAATAAATCATGCATATATAATTCTTATAATCAATAACTTAATAATTATATGGTTGGCCATAATACACTGTTCCGGACACCCCCGAAATATTTGTACAACAATGCTCTTACTGTGTTTATAAATCATTGCTAAAACCACATAGGTACGTCAAAATATGAATATAAATATATTACATACTAATCCATAATTAGAAATGGCATTTAAATATTTTTAATATCTATCTAGTGCTGTTTTACTTCAAGCAATCGAAAAGTAATCTAGCATATTTAAATAATCTAACATATTATACATATCACATAGGCGTCACTTATACATAATACATATTTTTTTTTCACCGATAAATGTAAATAAATAAATAAAACATCGGTGAAATGTATAAGTGATATATGCCTTGGAATATTTTAAATTTCGAACGAAGAACTGATTTTACTTCGGAAATTTTAGATACTTTAAACAAAAAAGAAAATCTAAACTTTACCAATATAAATTTGCTACACCGTTTATAATTAACTAACTAATAATAAATAGTACATCATATTTAAATTGAAAAACGCTACAGAATTAATTTAAATAGTACGTGGTTTTCAAGTGACACGTTGTTGGAATATTTTCAAGAATATGATTAATATACACACATTAACTCATTATGTTATTAACATTCGAATACTATAATGGTATCAGCTAACCCTGAGAAATCGCTCACGCATGACTGCGTGAGTAAAAAAAATTTCAATTTTAAAATTGTTTATAAATCTCAATCCAACAAACTCGAAAGATTAATAATTTAATTTCAGTCGCACAAGAGGGAAAGTTTCGAAGTAAACAATCAAGAACAAATTTAATAAGTTTTACCATCAAAAATTACGATTGTAACGGTATTTCAAAATATTTTAGTGATAAAACTTTTCAGAATCGAACTGATCCATTCTACCGGAGTATAAAGCATTTGACGGTTTAGAGTTTTGGACACCGTGCCGATAAATGTGCATCATCACAGCGAACTCATGCGCATTGATTTCCTAAGTAAAATTCACTGCTGCTGTGTCGTCATGGTATTGACGCTGTATCTGTTCCACTTTCTATACCAAACCGTTTCCAACCCAGTAACGTTCATCATCTCAGCTCTCCCTCTCTTTCTCTCTGTCTCTGTCTCTCTCACACACACACTCTCTGTGTACACATACACGTACCGTTGACGTTATTATGATTATTATAACTATTATTATGTTTATAAATTTCACTGTTCTCGACGACTTTAGAATTGAGTCATTTTTATTCGTCATGAAGATAATGTCAAACATTATTTTGACACACATGTGTAACATAAGTAGACATAACGTCAATGTAATAATATTGCCTTGATAATCGATTTTGAACAAGTTCAGGACTCAGTTACGAAAATTATCAGTGAAATATTATCCGCTGAGCGCGACTGCATAATGATATCCCATATGGATAAACATTTTATCCAGTACTGAATCGATTCTGTTGACAGTATTTTAAATCTATTTTAATATAAACATTATTATTACCGGTGATTATCGGATAGATGATCGTAACATCTCGCAAGTGGCTAAAAATTTCATAGTACTTCACGTTTCGACAACAATGATTAACTTATATTTTTATTTTTTGTCAAACATAAATATATTCGTGGATATACACCCACAGTTATTCACAAAAAATAGATCGCTAATTATTTTCGTTAGTACAATTAATTAAATTATCAATAATAACCAGAATAAATGTTTTCACTTCTCCTTGAATGAGGAGTCATAATATACTCGTATATTCGTTTATCACTGTTCAATCAAATTATCAAAAAGTATGTTACAGTAATACATAATTTTTTTATAAACATTAATTTTTCCAATTATATCCATCGATTTTGGAAATTAACTTATTTTTTATAGTGAATTAAAAGAGTATTGGTATTCTTTCCGTTGAAAATCTTAACATAAAATATTACAATTATTTTCATACTTACATCAAAAAATGTAACATAATTTTCAATCAATGTAAATTTTGTTCGCACTCCAAGCAAATAGAGAACTAAAAAATAGAGCTACTCGTATTACACAAGTACTTCGATAATTACACAAAACATAAGATCAATCTTTTATTGTAGCATAATACATCCATTATCTGTTCGTACTATTATATGATATAAAAAGTATTCACTTGCTCTTTGAAGACGTTCGAAATAGTATTTTTATTTTATATTTTTGTCTCTCTCTAATCATTTCTGGTTTGCAAGTTTGAAGACCAGAAGCGTTTTATTATCATTTCCCTGCGGAACATAATGCGTTTTCAGCCCTTTCTCAACTGGTACTTATTTAAATAAATCCATTTGTATTCTAGTTGCAGGTGTGGTATTTTTTTTCCTTTTATCGTATGAACTCCGTATAATATTATCGACCTAGGTATTACAGCACTAACAATTGTTACCTACATTAGAAAATATCGTACCTACGTTTTATAATCAATATTTTTACGACCCACAGTGTAATTTTCAAAGGTTACAGGCATAGAAGTTTTGCAAAAAAACAAAACAAAATAATAATGACTATGGAAACTCCGACCTCAAAATAAGGTTATTTAACTGATATATTATGGAATAAACAATGATCACATTAACTGAAAACGAAAATCATTAAATATGAAAGCGCAATATTACCTTGAAATATACCAATTATTGTGACACAAAATATAAAAAGGAACCGCAAAATTATAAGGATTACTGTAGTTTATTTTAACGTTAACCGTTATGACATTTCGTTTGACATTTTTTGGTGAGCTACCGTAGTCTACAAACAGCATTACTCATGTGATGATTTCCAATCCTTAGCTATGTATAAGTTATGAGATTTACAGTACTGATAAGATATTATTATAGATCTTCAATGAACTATAAACACGGAATTACTATTAATCCACAAATAACAACACTATGTTGAACGCATACGGTTTTCAAAACATTACTATACTAAAATAGAAAGGGAAAGACACGAACATAATAATAACATTATAATCCCCTGTATTTTATTGTAAAGTACAATCTTATAGACCCCGGTCAGTGGTTTTCAAATTGGTGGTCGCGAGCATTCTACGTTGGTGTGCCACGATCTTCTAAATATTAGTATTAAGTATTGCACCTGGAAATTATATCATTCCAATGTATTTATTGGTGACGCGATCGATTTATAACTCGCCGAAGAAGAAAATCTAATAGTTTTCTATTGAAACATAAACTATTCGTATAGTAAACTAATACCGTTTCGTCTGTCTGACGTGATGTAAAAGATTAATAATGATAAAGAAAAATAAAAAAATTTCGTGTTTGATATGTGGGCCGTCAACATTTTACGAAGAGCACAGCGATGCAACGCGGTAAA
This sequence comes from Sipha flava, assembly GCF_003268045.1. Taxonomy (NCBI): domain Eukaryota; kingdom Metazoa; phylum Arthropoda; class Insecta; order Hemiptera; family Aphididae; genus Sipha; species Sipha flava. Next base: position 909,626 of record NW_020271748.1, read on the forward strand.
AACAATCTGCACATCCCTGTATAAAACCATTGATATTTTATGCTCATAATATAACTAATGGATCGTATCATAATATCAAACATTATCGAATTTTATCGTTTTGATAATAGGTACCTTTTATATCAATATATATAACTTATTGGTTTTTACAACTTGTAATAATTATTACACTTTATCGAAACACGGTAATACACGAGACACAATAATACACATCTATAACCACAGAATAAATGAAATCAGAATGGTCACTTCTAAATGTAAACAAAATTCAGCAATCATATTTTTGGAGTACCTACTAATTACTTATCACACTAAAAGTGATAACATTTATTCTGTAATTGTTTTGAAAACATTGACGTACACGTGCTTCATAGTTCATTGTATTGACTCAATAAATTTTGTGTATTAAACCTTGTTAATTTCTAAATAAATAATTCTCTTATTTATTGTACATCAAAAAAGTTATTTATTTATTTACGTACGTTACCCCAGCCCCCCCCAATTTTTAATTTTGCAATTTTTTTTGCACCAATAATTAGTGCTCAATTCCTGACATATTTTCAGAATTCCTGCTGTACCAGTTTTTCCAGAAAGTCGAATTTTCTACGGGTGGGGCTGGGTTAACGTTACCCCAGCCCCACCCACACTTTAAATTTAATTTTTTACAATTTTTTTTGCGCCAATAATTAGTGCTCAATTCCTGCAAATTCCTGCCATATTTTCAGAATTTCTGCTGTACCAGTTTTTTCAGAAAGTCGAATTTTCTACGGGTGGGTATGTCATTATTAGAATTAGGTAGTTGTAGGAATTGCACATTGTTTTGTATGTTCCCAATTTATAGCAGACCAAACTAGAAATCTGAACTATACAATGGTGAGTTAAAAAATTGAAAATTGAAAATGCATATTTTGCATATTTTGTCAATTTTAGCTAAAAAAAATGCATATTTCATTGATTTTGCACTCGTTTTATGTATAGGTATTTCATATTTTTCTAAAAAAAATGTTAATAATTTTAAAATTTTATTTTCCTCGTCTGTATATTTCTATTAATATTGAATACCTATTTAAAATTCAAAATTATCAACGAAGATATTTATTGCTATAGTTACAGTCAAAAATTAATTTAATAACAACGATATGATACGCATTTATTCTATTACGCTAAAATACCGAAATACTTATGTTAAGAAATTTTTATCTTATCGTCAAAATACCAACCAACTATACATTTTTTCCATTATAAATAGTTTTTGTGTATATTATTGATTATTAACAACATCAGATAACATTAAATGTATTTAATGTGGTAATCAGGGGCGAATTTTCCATTAGGCACTGTAGGCTAGCTATCTAGGGCGGCAAAATTTGGGGGCGGCAAAATTTGGGGGCGGCAATTCTGTAGGGTTTTATTAAAAAATATAAAACGTATGAAAAAAACTTCGAAAATTAATTGCTTTATATTTACGAAAAATAATTGTAGAATAATGTGCGCATTTTGTTAATATTTTTATATTATTTTTATATTTATTTTGGTTCATTACAATTTATAATCATTAATAATGACTCTTTATAAATAAAAACAACTATACAGAAAATAGTTTTTGATAATACTATATTTAACACGTTGGTATAGTCCGCCCAGAACCCACATTACCATGTAAAAAATACGTACGGTCGACTATGGGTCATATACTCATATTATATTAAGCAACAATGGTTATTAATATTATTTTTATCGGATATTATGGTCGCCGAAATTTCGGGGGAAAATAAATACCCACACTGCCACACTATATTATTAAATCGACTATATATAAATAATCCTAGGCTGTTGTTATGAAAATCTGTTTTAATTTACATTTAGTGGACATCCATTGACATTTTTTCAAAGTAGACATTTACTTTTAACTTTTGTCTAAAAATTCAAATGGATGTAGTTATATATGTATATATATTTAATATTTAGATTAGGTATTTTGGAAGAAATAATATAACTTCTTCACCTATTATAGGGGCGGCAAATTTTTAGTGCCTATAGCCGTAAAAAAGATAAATCTGCCTCCGGTGGTAGTTTATTATTCAGTTTTATAATATACAGTTTTAAACCGATTTCTATTAAAATCAAAATTTAATTGATAATTTGTAAATATTCCTCGCACTACTAAATACAAGTATAATACTTAAACCCCCTCTGATGTAATAGAATTATTATTGCTATCTTATTTGATAACATTAAACTACATTCTGCGGCTATATTTAGCTTGTATTTGGTCTTTTTATATCAATCGCATACTGCATTTGTTTGAACTATTTCAACAATAACAAAACCCACTATGATAAAAATGTATTAATAGTCCATAATAATATCATTATTTATCTATTTTAAATTATTTTGTCCAAAGAAAATCATGAAGATTTATATTCATTATAAATACAGTTGGTCATTATACAACTTATATAAAAAGAGGATGCAGAAATTGGGAGCATTACGACGATTTAAAAAAAAATCCAGTCCAAGTAAAAGAACTGACGACAGTACCTGTTGGATTTCTATTTTATTCTATTTAAAAAACATTTCAATTAAACATTTTTAAATAAAATTTAAAAATTTTATTGTAGATTTTATTAGAGCTGAACATAAATACATAAAATATTAAACATTTCCGTTGTGTATCGTATAATAATTATTATGGTACAATTCTTTACAGGAACAATATAAAACAACATTAACGTAAAATTATACATTTTGACAAAATATGTGAATATAAGATACATTTAACGGTATTAATATTATAATATTACAGATCAATCAATATATCAATATTTAACAATAGTATAAAAAATTGTGTTCTCTAGAGCAATTGTGTACATAGATACGTCATCCATAAAAAACATACCCACCCATAGAAAATTCAACTTTCTAGAACAACCGGAATAGCAGGAATTTTGAAAATATCAGTAGGGATCGGCAGGAATTGAGCACTAATTATTGGCGTAAAAAAAATTGTAAAAAGTTAAACTCAAAGTGTGGGTGGAGCTATGTAACGTTACCTCAGCCCCACCCGTAGAAAATTCGACTTTCTGGAAAAACTGGTACAGCAGGAATTGGCAGGAATTGAGCACTAATTATTGGTGCAAAAAAAAATTGCGAAATTAAAAATTGGGGAGGCTGAGGTAACGTGCGTTATTTATTTACAATGGGAGGAGTGAAGTGTGCTGTGAAATTATGTAAAAATTCAATGAAAATTATTATTGACATAGTTCTATCACAGAATAAATTAAAATTCTTCCGTTTTACAATGTTACTAGTGGCAAACTGTTACATATTTAATGAATTTAAATGATAAATTAAAATATAAAATTAAATTTCAATAATTTTATGTAAATGCTAAAATACAACAGTAGGTTGTAATTAAGTAAATTATCAGTCTATGTGTTATGTGGTCACACTGTGGGGACTCCAAAACAATGGCTGAATTATTTTTGAACTCTCTTATGTTCCATGTGTAAAATCTTATCAATTACCATTCTGATTTCATTTATTTTGTGCTATAACCGTGTTAGTCGTGTAAAGTGTACATGTAAGATGTCATTAATTAATTCAAATCGCAATGACGTTTTTTTGAATGAATATTTTTGACATAAAAATTTATATATTTATAATAAAAATAAATAACTTATTTATTTTATTTACTGATTTATATATATTTTTTTTTTGACGTCCATTTGTCCCCACGTCCAAACGGCTAAGTCCATTAGTCCTATATCGATTCGACTAATACGCGATCCGATCATATACATTATATTAAGTATGTAATCACTGTATACACAGCACTACGCACGCGGTCTCGGCCTATAAGAAAATCTTTTACGAATATTAGGGATCGTAGACATTATCGTACGTGGTGATGAAAATGGGCAGTGTGAGGGCTTAACTTGCACATGTTTTTACCGAAACCGCGTTCCGTTGCCGGGGTTTCCATACCCGTTTTTTACTGCCAATCCCTCGGCTCTTATATCTCGGAAGATTTACGTTCGCGTGCTAGGTACACGTGGCGGGATGATAAATAAACACATGGAAAACAGCGACGTGTATACTTGCGCAGCCTGCGGAAGGCTTTGGATTATTTGCTACGTTTGGGAGAGGGGAGGCTACCCCACAAACGTGTTCCGCGAGCTATAAACAAAGATGAATGGTGACAATCGGTTTTCCGTACATTGGACCGGATCCAAGGGCCGCTATAAAACATTATCGGCTTTCATCGGCGGCACAAATTCACCGACAAATATTTCCACCCCCGCAGTCGCGTTTACAAAAAAAAAAAAGTGCACAACGCGACAACTATCGCGGTAAACACGTTTTATACACCATCGGTCTCGACGCGTCAGAAAATGTCGAACATTTCTCGTCCGCCGTATGATTTCGAAATCGTATTCGCAATAACCGCATCACGTTCGAGCATATTAACTGGACACGTAATGCATTTTAAAGAGACCATGTATCGTAATAACATAACACATTTTATCGGCCTACGTTATTCGATACGTCGTTCAATCGTGATTCAGTACGTTGATGATTCATCACATCTTTCGTTTGTTTCACAAAAATAGTGCTGCTACAACGGAGTTTTACCGCGCAACTCGGGAGAATTTAGAACTTCTACTCCGCTACTTTAATCGAGGAAGGACCCAGGAGATTCCACTCCTCCAAATCTTTGAAAAAAAAAATAATCATTAGGATTCAAGGTTTATAGAAAATTTGATATAAGCCGAGTATAATATAATCTTGAACGCGATTCCTTATAATTGTTAACATTACTCCCCCCGACATCTTGGTCCTGACCCATACCGGTCCCCAATCACCGAGTTAGCCCCTAATTTCCTGAATGCTGTATTATTTTTAGATGTATTTGATTTCAATATTCAGTTGGAGAATTAGGACAGCTCCTCTGAAATCTCGACTTTATGCGTAACACGGTATTATACCTGATAAACTATTATTTTATGGAAATCGAGTACAAATACCACTTTCTTTGAACAGACTAACGCAATAGGGATAATTCTGGCTGAAAGCTTTTAACCACACAAACGGAATGTTCCATGTTCACACAATCGCAGTAGATTTCACATATAACCATTATAATTATTTTAACGTCGATGTAAGCTGATATCAACACTTATCGCATTATTTCATTGTTTAAAATCTGTCAATTACTATCTTAACACGCCACCTTTCTTATTTAATGCAGTCCACTGGCCGTTTTTTAAGTATTCTATTTAGTTTCGTACATAATATACATTAAATTCGATAACTATTCATCATGCGTGTAACTGTACAGGTGTGGTATTGCTATTTTGGATCAGAGTTATCAATTTTCCGAACAGAACAGTTCCTATGCAGGTACGTTACCTATTAATCCATCGTGAAACTTTAAATTAATACGTTATATTTAACGTGAGAACCGCTGTAAATATCACTCAATTAAAAATATATTATTAGATTTGATTATTTCGTATTGCAATTTTTAATGAAATGTTATAAACAAAAGCAAAATAAACGAATTTTAATATTTTAACGAAGTCTTCAAATCGCGTTGTAAATCACAACAGTGAATTGATATTTCTAAATTGCATGAAATATTTAATTCAGCGATTTGACGCATCTCTTAAATTCCAATGATTAAGCTTTTGTCTGGCAAAAATTCGTACACTTCTGAAATTTTTCAAAACTCCGATCATCTGCGGTATTCGGCTAATAGATGTAGAAATATAATAAATGAAATTTATCAGACACACATCGTTGATTAATTTTAATAAAAACCAGCAATTTTTCACACTTTCAATCATCAGTTAAAACAAGTTTCATTTAAATATCTGCCCTAGTAATTTAAATAGTATCTCGCATATTCCACTACACGATCGATACTTTAATTTGTATTGTGTATACGCGTAAGTAGTAGCATTTTAACCTATTGACTTATATGATGTAATATAGATCAATATCGATAATGAATTAATTTCGTCTCGCGTTCCGATCATCATAATGATGCATAAATAAGTTTCATTATTCCAAGTGCTAATTTTGTTCTGTTTTATTCTATGCAAAAAGTCTGTTTTTTGTAATTATTAAAATGCTTATGAAAAAGTCGCTTGGTAAACTGTAAGCAGCACTTTTCGGCTTCAGGTTCGCAGTAAAACGGGAGGGGTAAGAACTGTCATGCTGTGATAAATTCATAAATCTTTTACAACTAAACTTGTTCGAGAACAACGTCTATAGTACGATGTCGCCGTATTCGCTCACGCTCTTTACAATGTCATTAATATATTTCTTTTTTTTGCTTTAATTCAAAATTTAACTAAAATTCAAATACAATCTACACACATCACTTGACTGCTTTTACTGTAATACCAGTAAATAAAAATGTAATATGCGAAAATTGATATTAACAAACTCATCGTAATATTGAGCAAACGAATAATACCCATCATACTCTGTGGCGCTAACTCATGACGTTGCAGTCGTCGTCGGTTCAACAAATTACAAATTATAATTATGATAAGTCTTTGAAAAAATAATTAATTATTCATAGATACTAGAACCATAGTAACAAGTATATTTTAAGCAAAATGGTTTTCTGTAATGATTACGCCAAATCGTCAAATCACGAAATTTTGTACTAGATAATAACAATTATCAAAAATGTATGCGACAAATGGTTTATAAAAGCCAATAATTTACTAACACATAAATAAAGTTGGTGCAGGACAAAAACCATTTACATACTAATATTGTTTGCAATGAGACATTGTTCTTTAATATCCTTATTTTACAGGTCATATGAAAATCCAAAAGCCATAGTCGTACACGACACATTTAAAATAGTAAATATAAAAGAATGAATGCTTAAATTATGGCTCAAAAAAATGTATATTTTAGTAAAAATGAAGTATAAATAAAATAAACTATATTTATTAGGTAATTAAGAGTTTTTATTGTACATAACTCGTTATATCCAATAATATTTTATTTATGTAATTATTAACAATTATAAGTTATACATTTTAATTTTATGTGATTACTTTGAATATGCTTGACATCTAACTTTTTGGAAAACTTAAAGTTATTCTTTAATCATATCAAAAAGAGCATCTGTACATTGGCAAATATTGTAAATCGATTAAATGGCAATATCAGTTATTAGTTTCAAATGTTTATACAAAACTATTTTGATAAATGTCAAAAATGTAAACAAATATAGTTTACTACCTGGTAATAATAATTTAATGTTCAGAAAATCAAACCCTCATGGAATGAATAATGTTCTAAAAGTAAACTTATGAGTATAATACTCAATATCTATCGATTTGTTTCTCTGTAATGTTGAACTATTATATAAATATATTGAATTAAGTTTTCAGAAAGATTCAAAAATGATCTATCGTATACTTGATATGCTTCAAAACTTACATCAGTAATTCGATATTTTAGAAATCCTTAATAAAAATGACTTAATAAGCTACTTTCGTTCAAAAATAAAAAATGAATTGCATTGCAGGGAAAAAAACATAATGAATATACTCATTCGTGTTGCAGTACTGGTTTCTTGTTTGACGTTGAAACGATTACCCTGTGCATTTAATAACTCTAATAATACCTATGTACGCATCGTTTTTCTTTTTGTACACACACGAAACATAAGTTTATACGGCTTCACTGTCTGCTTCTGCAAAATACGAATTATCGTTCGATAATATTCAAAAAAAATATGTATATGGACGACAAACGGTCTGTAATGTTCGTTATTTAAATCATAATCGTAATAACTATGAATAAAACAGTTGGCTGGCTTTCAAATATTTCAAATGAACTTTCAAATTAATGTTCGTAATAAATTTATGTAATGTCGATTTGGCTATTGTTTTTAAATCTTCATGCATTTAGTTGAAATTAAATTTGATGATCGGCTTTCAATGAAATATGAAGTCTAAATAGCGAATTATTGCTCACATTGTGAGAACGAAGTCAGGTAATCACAATAACATAGTTTTAATGTCTCGTAAATATTGCGCACTTTAATATCGGAAAATGTATCATGACTAATGCAAATGTTACGTAAAAAAGTATATTTCGTCAACTTGTTTAAATCAAATAAATCAAAATAAGAACGTAATCCGATCAATATTAACAAAACCAAAATCCAAGGACGTATTTGAATTGAGGACATGGGGGGGGGGGGGGGGGGCGAAACTAATTTTTCTTTAATAAAAACTTAAAAATAATTTACAGTTTTAATTTACCTACAGCTCATGTTCCTGTTGTAATGATAACATATTATAATGATAGACTAGTAATTTATATTCTTAATTATTTATACATTATATTTTTTAAATAAATCAATTATTATATTCAAAAAAATACTAGCCATGAAGGGAGGGCGAATGCCCCTTCTTCCCCCTCAAATACACTCTTGCCAAAATCACCATTACATAGATATCGTTACCAGAGCTGGTTTTAGGATATGTAAAGCTCCAAGATCTAATGTATATCGGGGGCCTTTTTTATTGTGCTATTTTAATTACATATACATACATATATATAATTCATCGATTATTATTATTAACATAATAAATAATAAATAAACGTTTTTAAAAAAATAAAAAAAATATTTAAAATTATGATACTTTGTAAATATACTGTAATAATTGTAAATTCCGAGGCCTTCAGCCTGAGCACCTCAAGATGGCACTTATCGTTACATAATTAAAGTAAATGTGTTTAAACGATTTTTCTTCATTTTAACTTGAATTAAATGCAGTAATTCCAAATAATAATTGATTAAAATACCCGATTAACATTTTTTCTTTTATCACAAACAAAACGCAATCTCATAGTCAATTTGAGGGCTTTTTTGAGGTTTTTATGGTATTTTAATTCAAGCAAACGGTATTCACGTTAATCATTATGGCTGAGTCACAGTAAAACGTGAAATATGATGCGAAAGAATGCGGTTAAGACTTATCTAAAATTCTAATGAGAACGCCAGTTGCTACTTATTTATTTGTTTCTATTATTGTATATTATACGAGAATAATAAATAATAGCTTTGCTGAAGAGGCAAACTTCGATCGGTTGCTAAAGACAAATGACTTTAACGTTTAGCTTTCAAAATAATAATAATAGTATGTAAATCGCTATACGCTGACGTTGGGCCTAGGGGAAACGTAAACACATCACAAAAATGGTGATTTCGTACAATGATCCCGTATCGGTCTTCCGTCCTGACGATCCTTATTGTAAATTACCTGCTTATTTTTTTTTTTTTTTTTAAGTTACTCCATTCCGCACCTATTAACAAAGATATTAATTACTTACGGATCGCTTAGTGAACCAATATACGTTGGAGTTAAGTTATACAATATTAAATGGGTACAATATTATTGTCATTATCTTGAAGTACATTATAATAGTGTCCCAGATCTGTTTTCTACCTATAAAATGTGCCCTTAATATCGTTTTTCACAATACCCTTTATCAACAAAATAATTATTATTTAACATGAACGTCTTATCGATTATTAAATGAAAACTAAATACATTACGAGAAACTACCATAGTTTTCACTTTACATCCGAAAACAAAATATTTCCAAACAAAAAAAAAATAAGAATAATAATTTAACTAGTTGTCAACATTTGAATGGTGAAACAGTTTTATTTTATTTTTTTACATCATTGTAATAAATATTTCTTTAAAATTAAAAAGTTGTGTTTATAAATACTACTATACGAATGTAAACGGTTATTATGAGGACCGCAAGAAATATTCAGTTAAGAGTAAACAGTAAACTATTCAATCAATAAATTTCAATTTTGTTGAGTTTTAGTAATACAATTTTAACTTTAAAATAATATTTATAACAGACAAAATCTAATATCTGAGATAAAACACTCGGTTTAATGCAACAAATATTAGAGGAATATTGAGAAATTGTCTGGAATTAGATTTAAAATATTCGTCGCCGAGAATAGTAATTATCATAACAGAAAGAGCAAAGCGCTTTATAAATGTAAAATTATATGAGATGACTATATATATATAATCTAAAATAGTGAGCCATTAGGAAAATTTCGAAAACGTTAACTTCTCTAAATTATTTATTATTTCTATGTAGATAATTACTAGCTAATGACGCTCAATTTTCAAAGGCGACATATACTGTTTTATTATTAATAAATATTGATCAAACCCAATAAAATTGCATTGTACTGTATCAGCTGAACACTAACTAGAACATATGATTACTTGTGAACTTATTTTTCTTTTGCTGTATACTTTAACCAAATCCTATAGGTATCTCCTACCAGTACGCGTGCGCTTTTCTCCAATTCACGTACACGCGATGCACACATGATTTAAAACAAATCGTACACCGATGTCCGTTTTGTTAAAATAATCAATAATAACCTGCTTGCAATGAAATATTTAACTGGGATCTTGATATTGTATAATTTAACATAGCCACTAACCTCGAATTCAACACGAAATGTTATAATACCGATACGCAAAGCTGGAATTAAGTTAAAACGTTAAGTTAATTTTAATTAAATTAATAAACTCATTAATTTTTTTAAGATTAACGTGTTAATTTAAAGTTAATTTTAGTGCAAAGAATAATGCAAATTATTAAATGAGGTTTTTAGTATATTTATAATCTACTATTTTAATATGAATTTCCTGTAGACGGAAATAATATGAAAAATAACTTAAATAGTCATTATATGAGCTATATTTTACCATTATATTTTTATAACATTGTTATTGTATAAACACTATAAACCCATAAACCTATAAACCTATTCTGTGAAAATAATAAATACCATGAGAGCAAGTGTTAATAGGGGATTAATCACAAAACAACTGTGGTATAATTTTCAATTTAATTTCATTATTCAATTAGCATGTGGTCTGTTCACATCTTGTTAGAATTTATAATATATTTTTATTAGTTTATTACTTTATTATATATCTGTAAAATTTTATTATTTCTTTATTAATTAATTAGCTAGTTAATACATTTATGTATCATTTTAAATTTCCCCAGTAATTTTTTTGAGCATAAAAAATACTAATATTATGTCTTGAATTATGTGTGCAATTTTTTATTTTTGCAAATTAGAAAATTTTAACTTTAAACTAAGTTAAGTTACTTTTTTTTTCAAAATTAACTTTTAACTTAACGAGTTAACGAAAAAAAATATAAGTAACTTTTAATGTAACTTAACTTTATTATTTTAAAATAACTTAACGAGTTAAAAAAAAGTTAACTTGCCCAGCCTTGCCAATACGAGTATCAATAAAAACCAAAAGGCGTTTACGACAATATTCGTACAGGAAACATCGGAAATAAAATACGTGTTGGATTGTTTGATAAATTTACCACTATAATTCTAAAACTTCGGGCATGCCGTCATTTCATTATAACATTACTCCTTAATTAAAACATTTGTAATTAATTTGTCACGCACTACCTTTAACTTTTTTCCTATCACTTGTGAACAACCTTAATTTATTTTCTCGGCATGTCGCATTACGTTAAAGATGAAAAAAAAATTAAAAATATCGTCCGCGTTATACACAATGCAATGTTACTTCAGTACGGATTTGACGGTATCAGTTTTTTCAGCGAAAAGTCCTATACATAATAGCACAATAAACTTTTTTAGAAAACCCCTACGATCAACAACGAAAAATTCCATTAAAAGCTAAAAAGATTGAATTAACGTTTATCAATTTGATTACTTTATAAAGAAAAAAAAATGTTAATTTATTCCTTGAAAAACACTGAAAATTTTACTAAAATTATAAACTTTCAAAATTTTAAAACTATACAGCCGACATGAATGTAGACGGTAAAACCAGACTTTAACTTTTAACCGTTTAAACCGTATTTAAGTCACGATCGATTTAACATGGCAGTTTCACACTCTACGTGGCATTTTTATACACGCATTTGCTGCGGTCTGAACTTAAAAAATATTATAGAAACAATAAACTATTCCGCTGTTTAAATAGCATTTAGCACACATACTCGCATATCCATTAAACAGAAACGAAACTATTTCTTGTATTTTGTTTTCAACTTTTTTCTCTTTTTTTAACAACAAGCGAAACTGCACAGGATACATAAAACGTATCTACAGCGTAATGTACTTATATACAATTGTCTTTCGTGTTTCGTGCTCATACCCGACACCTGACGCTGGCCACAGCCCATTGAACAAAATCCCTTCCAACACTTGGCCAATAATCATACCTATAAAAGTACATCGCCACATTTGTAGAATACGATATTAACGTGTGTTCTGCTTAAAAAACTTAACAAAGTCTTATTAAAGTTCACTTCGTGACGATGAAAATTAAATAAATGTTTTGCAACTGTCGTTTAAATGCGTGTTACGTAACTGCATAACTTCTCTACAGGTTGTCAGTTTACGTGATATAATAATAGTAAAACTCCACCTAAAAACGTCAATATTATACACTGTTACAGAAATGTGTTTACCAGTTATTTTAACACATCCATATTTACGATGAGTTCAAAAGTAGTTAAAAAAAGAAGAGTACATACGAGTACGCTTCAACCGATTACGATGCAATCCTAAAAAAATAATAATATAATTAAATTATATCGTAGATTAGAGTGATCATATGTATGAAAAAACAAAAACAAGACACTTTTTTGCAATGGACAAAAAAAAATTATAAACTTTCATCAAAACAATAAACTTATATAAAAACAAAACTTATAATTTCAAAAATAATTAACGTTCTAGTGTTATGAATCTTATTAATATTTATTATATCATTACAATTATGATTTAATATTACTATCGTCGTAATTTCCTAGAAAATAAATATCCACACTAAAAATATATATCTCAACATCACTGGATATTATAAATAAAAATACCTATCTAAAGCAGTTTATTATTAATGACTATCAATTAATCGCTAATATCACTTTTTGATGAAAAAAATAGTAAAAAATAGGATTAAACAGGACAGTCACGGAAAACAGTATTAAATGCGTCCTGTCCAATTGAAAAAAAAAGGCATCAATGTGAAATAGAGAAAAATCCTGTTTAAAACATAACGTAACACGATCGTAGATCAACTTTTAATGTTCCAGAATTTCAATTATGATAACTATGATTTAATGCGTTACATGGATTTTTTTTTCTTCTATAATTATTAATGATCCGCTTAAATGACAATATAGCAAAAACTCAAGCTCGAGAAAAGAATACACAACCGATGAAATTTAAAACGCTCTCATTTTCATGGTTGAATATTGATTTCGGAAAACGAAAACCGTTTTAGTACATTGGAATGCTACTGTTATGATACTCGTACTGTGTTCGTACTCAATGTATATTCTATTTTGACTATGATTATTTCGTTTGTAACTAATTATCAGGCAGCTCAAAGGATGACTATATTATGCATAAAAATCACAGTCAAGACGTATAAATACTACAATCAAGAAATTTCAATTGTTAACTGGTATAGTTATTTAGTTGAAAAAAGTTATTTATTATATACAACGACTTCGCCATACCGAAGCGATAATCACACATCTGCACATTATACATAGTCGCAATATACCAAGTGATGAGACTAGTACAACGTTTCGTTAATTGTAATGCATATATAAGGTTTTACTGTTTATATATTATATTAGTAAGTTTATCAATGGTAAATATACAACTGTTTGTATTCTGCCGAGCTTCTCGTGGGCGGCATTGTTAGACAGCAGGTCGGTAATCTACCGTATTTTTGTTGAGATGAAAATGAAAAAAAAAATCGAAGAAACTATAATCGATAATTTACATTTATTTTGAATATAATTTTCATTGTAAAGAATTGATGATGCACGATACGCGTATCGTTTTTCATTAGTTTACTTACAGACTGTCAAGCATTTATTTATTTTAATTAATAAAGTGTTTAATACCTTTTGGGTGTTTATGTTCAGATTTTAGAAAATTACAATTTCCTATGTGGAATTGTTGTAGCATTTTTAATATTAAACTTAAATTGTTCTAAAAAAAATAACTGGCAATGCTACACTATTAATAACTTTTCCAATTTGATTAAAGTCTTAAATGATGTCGACAATTAAATATATGATATTTTACAATCAAAAACTTGAAAATGAAATAAAATAATTATTTTGTTTTTTTTTTTTTATTGATTACCATTATGATTACAACTGTATTTAAATTTGAAAAATATTTGAGTAAAACGTTCGAGAACGAATATAAGAGAATATTACTAAAAATCCATCCCCCTAGGTCATTTAATTTTTACATCCAGTTGCAATTGATTCATGAAAACTTTGTACAGATGAGATTTTTCCGACATTTTATAACACTATAAACACATTTTTACTGCAATATCACTGACAATGCAGTTCTAAAATAAAAAAAAATCTTTCTTTCAGACGTTCAAAGAATTACACGAAGTTCGCTATAAATCTAAACCATTTGAATAACTTAGTATATAAGTGTTAAAAATATACAGTCCCTATAACAAATCACCGTGGACGTAGAGAAAAATGAGTTCACGCCAGTTCAAATTATCGCAAATAAAAGATCTCAAATCTCAATGTTGATTATTTAAATTACTAAATTTAGATTTATGTATTATAAACTTTTCACTTTTTTCAGTATTAAATAAAAAAATGTATATATACTTATAATTTAATATAACAAAAAAATACATCCAAATTTATTAATAGTACATAGCTTTTAAACACAAATATTATTAAATAATATTAAAATTTAAAAATGATTGATCGTATTTTTACATTCTTTTATTTCTGGATTCATGCGTACAATTAATCAACGTTAAAAACATGAGTACCATTCACGAGTAAAATAAATATAAGAATTAATATTTCTCCATAGTATTTGTTTATAGTTTAAAACTAAAGCCCCTAGCCAGTAAAATATTAATATATTAGGTAATAATATCAAATTACAAAAAACTATTAATTTAAAATATATTATTTTGGATGTTATCTAATTATTTGGTTCACTGTACAAAAAAAATGTGTACTGAATACATGAATAAAAAAAATTCATATATACGTAATCATGTTATGATCAATGGAACCAGTTATGTATACTGTTTATTTGATTTCTACGATAATGTTCGGACGAAATTAAAATCCAAACACATGATTTGGCATATTCCAAAAATTATTATCTAATTGAGCTATGTTCAATACAATTAAAACGTGAACTAAAATTCAACAGATAGCAGGAGAGAAAGTTTTGGCAATGTCATAGAGTTGGAAAAATAGTTGATAAATCATTCATATGAATACTTACCGATACTTAAAGGGTAGTTTTTGAGAAGTTTTATTCTATAATCCAGGTATACCTTTTATTAATATCAATACTTAAATAAATCGATATTGATTTTGAAACAATTTACAAATGGATAAACGAAATATGCGCACATTATAAATAATGTTTATCATACAAAATGGTGTGTAGATAATATTTTCAGTTGTGAAAAAAATATGATAAATTATAGTACGTAGTGAACCCCATTCTAATACACCGTTATTAGACGACAAATACTCAATTAAAGGATACAAATATACACTATAATATTGTTCGAGCACAAAGTCATTTTTAAAATAATAAATAAATATATATTTAGTAGATTGAAAAATAATACTCATAAAATAATAATATAAAAAAAACCATAGCAAATATAATTAAAGGACTATTCTATTTTTATCCCATACAATATTATCATAATAACCTATAGTTTATATACAGGATATTCCACAGATATAAATCCGCGTCCACACCTAGCAAATATCTAGGGAAACATTGTTTGTTAAACATTTACCCAATGTTCGTCAAACGTTTGCCAGATGTTTGTTGAACAGTTTGTCAAAATAACAAACATTTTTATTTGTTCGCTATATGTTTGCTCATTTTTTTAATCTACAGTTTTGATTATGTCGTCTGTAGAGCAAGTCACATGTGTAGGAATAAAATAAAATGAAGGATAGAAGTAAAAGACGATGGTGGGTAAGACAACTACTAAAACGCCAAAAAACTTATAGTGGTGAGCGTTTCATTTTGGATTTACACGCAAGTGATTTGTTTAATAATTTTACATGACATACCAATTTTGAATTTTTAATAAATGTAATTAGACCCAAAGTTGCAAAAGTAAATACAAATTTTCACGAAAGTAATTCAGTATCAATGCGTCTAGCAATTACTTTAAGATTTTTGTCGTCTGGTAAATTGTATCATTACGATTTTAAATATCAACCTCAATCCCAAGTGTATATTACAAATAATAAATAGTTAACAAACATTTATTAGTATGAAATAATTTTATTTCTCGCAAAATTTATGCCATAATGATCGAATAATAAGCAAACAATTTTATTTGGGACATGTACTCACAAAATTGTTTGGAAACACGTCTTTACCAAACAAACATACAACAAACATGTTGATTGGATATTTTTGATGTTTGACGAACGCTTGACTAAACTTTTGTAAAATTTTTGTTAGTTGTGAACGTGGCTTAACAGAATATAAGTTCTATCAAGATAAAATTGATGATTACAGTTAATTTTTCCATGAAATCATGTACATGATTTAAAATAATCTGTGCATTTGAAATGTAATTTAAATATAAGCAAAACATGCTATCAATATCATTATTATTGAAGTACAAGTAGGTAGATAAAAACGTAAACTTTTAATAATTATTTAATTTAATATTTATAATTTTAACAAATTTTATAGTATACATTTTATATTGACTTCCTACGATGAAAATCGTGTAGAGCCGTGGTTTTTAACCTGGTGGTCGCGAAATATTTTTTGGGGTCCTCAAAAATAATAAACAAATTACTAATCAAATAAAAATATATTATTTTAAATATCAATTTGATTATTGTGAATATACAATAAAATATCGAGTAATAATGTAATATTTACTATAATTGATTGTGGTTACCGATTTTAGTTGAATTGACATTTAATATCTGGTTATATTTACATTCCTATCATATACGTATATTTCAACAATTGTACTCATAAATTTAATATAGAACGAAAGTTATTCCATTTGGTAAAACATACTGGGACATATATATATATATATATAGCTTTTTTTTCAATTATTTGCTATACTAATAGCAAATGATATACCTAGATAAATGGTGTACTGAAAAATCATTGAAATTCAAAGTATTAAATTCTTTTAATAATGAACATTTTTCTATTGCTATATAATTAGTTAATGAATTAAAACTATTTACGTTTCCACAAACCAAAATGTGAGCAATTTAAAATACCCGATATTTATAGGCTAAATATTTTTTGCACTATACAAGTATTTTAATTTTCATGGATCTTAATAATTTTATTTACAACTATGTTAATTTTATAATTATAATTAGTTTAATGGCGAATTCAAGGCCCAGATAAAAAGGACTACTACGTGATATTATTAAAATATTAAGATTAGAAATTTGGGTATGCAAAATGTTTATTGCAAATACTGCACGCTGATATAATATTTAACAAGACTGGGATCTACCAAAGATGAGAATTTAATCTCCCATTCCGTTGTTTTATTCAGTGATTGTCACTCAGCCGGGAAAATAATACTGCAGATTTTACTCAAAATCTAATATTTATAAACTAATGGGATTCCGTTTATATTTTGGTTAAAAAAACATATACGTACACGAAGTAAATTTTACTATTTGCGACTCATCTACATTTTTGATAGAATATATTTTATTTATTTATCAATATTTACTTTACTAGTTATTTTTAAAATAATTAGGAATACTTAAAATGCAAGTTCTCTAAAGCGATAACTTGCCTAAGCCAGTGTCTAAACAAACCTGGAAATAATTCTTACTTGTCTCACTTCACGACGTGGACTGATAGAATAAGACTACTTTGACATTTCAGATTATGAAACGTACATTATAAACTATGAAACAAATACTTGTTAGTACAACCAGACAAATATACCATCGCAATCCTTTAAAATATGAACTCGTTTTCTTGATACGTTCCATTTTCTTGAGTAGATATTCTTCATTTTTCTTATAGTGGCGGTTCGAAGAAGATATAATTGAATCACGTGATTCACAGAAATATTATTGGTTGAGTTAATTTGTTATATAATATAAGTATTATTGGTTTATGGGTTATGCAAGGTTATACATTTACTTTATATACCAATTAAATATCCATTACTATTCCACTAAAAACCTATGAATTCACCATTTGGAGAGCAGTGAACATTTTTTTTAGAGTGGATGGTGTAAAAATAATAAATAATGTGAGTCAAAAAAAAAGTTCAAGTCGCCATTGGTTATCATTATTTTTATACTTAAAGATAAACCACATGTATCAAAAAGGTAAAAATCAATGAAAAATATTTCATGAGAATATTATTACTTCAAAAATAAAATACCAATACTAAAAAGATATATATATATATATATATATATGTGTGTGTGTCTACACAGTTTTATAATAATTTCCATTTAATAGTTTATCAAAATAATAAAATCACAATGACTAAAAATACTTGTGATATTTTTAGCAAATAATTTTATGGCTAATCAAAATTAAAACTTCCAAACGAATTTGATTGCAATATAAATAATTGGAACATCGAAGAAACCATAAAATTTATTAACATTTATGTACATTTATAAATTAAAATTCCCATCAAGACCACGATAATATAAAGTAATTATATTTGGTGTTTGAAAAAAATAACTACATAAAACTAAATATTACCATGTTACTAACAATATTATCGGATCTTAAAGTTTAAACTAATACTGAATTCTATCAATTCCAACAAGAGAATGACACGAATAAAGTTTATTTCTTAAATTTGCATAAAAATTAAACGACAACAGTTTTCGTATAATAAAAATTGAATAAAAATAAGAAAAACTCGTCAACCTGATGACTTAAAATTAATGTTAAAAATAGAACACTATGTAAAATAAAAATAAAAATTATAATTAAAATTAAAAACTGAAATGCTTTTGGTCTGGTACTCATTAGAGATCGGACATCATTAAACGAATTCTACTGTTATCTTTCTTCTCTGAACTTTTTAAAATGACCGTCATTGTCTCAATTAATGTTGAAACTCTTTGATGGAACGAAAAATATAAATATCCAGTCTACGAATTTGGTCAACAGTGCAGGTGCTAGAAAAATATTATAATCGATATTTTCTCTCACCCTATCACCATTAATCAACACTAGAAATTTTTTTCATTCAACAATTTATTCACAACCGTTATAATTTTATAGAGAAAGAATATCGTTTTATATTAAGCAAAAATCTCTAGATTTTCTATAGACTAAATATATAGTTTACAAACAAAACCAATTTAACAAACACCATACTGTGGTTTCGAAAATAATTGTGTTACATATTACATTAATTTAATTCATTTGTAGGTAAATAACAAAAATCTCAGAAAGAAAATTAAACGTACGAGAGTAGTTCATCGTACACAATGAAAATGCTAAATTAAGAAAATTTAATAACAATGTAGATATACGAGGTCTGACCAATAAGTAATGAGACTGTTTTTTTTGCCACGCTTGTGGTAACACTACGAATCTGAAACTTCGTAGAAGACAAAATAGGTTTTATTATTTTAAATATAAAGGGTTGTATCGAGGGACGTTTGAATAAAGGTTCTATGCTCAACGATATAAATACGGCAATTTTATTTGTTATTTTTTTTAAATAAAAATTATTTATTATTTATTTTTTATTTTTTATTTTTGTTTTTTGATGGCTTATTTATTTTTTTAAATAAGCCATCAATACTCAATATCGATGCAAATAATTTACATAATCGTATTCTTCTTTTTTATAATTATTATAAAGAAGGATAATACGATTAAGTAAATAAAATAACATTTCACTTAGTTCATGATTACGATAACGTACAACCAGAGTTGTGAAATTTAATAATTAATTTTAATAAATCAGCTCCATATGTCCGAATGACAATAACGATTTATTTCTTTTCTCTAGAACAGTAAAATAACTGTTTTCACCGCATGAGTCAACGAAATAAATCGTTTGCTTCGCCCTGAAATCTCTCAGGACCTTATAAATAACTGTCATCCACTGGTGAAATTTTTCGTCTACAAAGTATTCGCGGACCTGGTAGAATGACTGATATAATGTTTCCACTCGATACAAGACATCTATAATGCCATGCAATGTATACATTCAGGGCCGTATTTAGGAGGGAGCTACAGAGTACTTTTGCCCTGGATGGCTGAATATGAAAGAGCGGCTAATTTTTTATATTTTCAATATTTAATGATCTAATATTTTTGAAGTGAAATTTCTTTACAAAATAAAAAGTAAAAATAAAATATGTATCACGGCGTCATGACACACACACACACACACACACATACTCGGATAACGGTCGAGTGCTATCGATAGATCCAAAGATTTACAAACAATCTATCCTTATATTGACAATGCAATTTGAATGATTTTGTGTACATCAGCAACAAATTGTTCTTCAGAAAGATCTTTTTCAACCACAGAAATTTGTTTTTGGTATAATGAAGCGTTTTTATTGTTGTCCCCTGATTTTAAATTTCTAAATACGGCCCTGTATACATTAGTCAATCAAGTAATGCACACGAACTGGAAATATAAATTTGGATCCTCCCGTTCGTTAGATCCGCTTCGTTAGTGAACCTACCATAATCTACTCAGGTAAACATTACTATTACGTCAATGGAGCACGGTAATGGCCCTTAATTCTTTATGAGTATCATATAAGACAGGGATTGAAACCGCACGAAAAACAACCGATTTTGGAACCGAAACCCTTTAAATATTGAAAACTGGAAACTCATCGGAACCTATACTTTTTTATAAAAGTTTTTTATGGTTATTAATTTCGGTTTTTTTTATAATTTCATAATTTTTAGTTATATATGTTCTAAATATTTTATATGAAATAAACAAATACGTAGATCTATTATCATCAATATAAGGATTTAAAAAATTCAAAAATAATCATTCAAGTACCTACAAGTTATCTGAAACAAGAACTTGCATTATGTGACTGTAGTGAGTACATTTTTAACTTATGGAATCCTCTCCTTAATCCTAAGCTATAGGTAGGATATCTGATTGAAAATGTATTTAAACCATCATAATTTACACCAATTAACACTACTAATATTTTATTATATTTTTTTAAAGAATCTAAAGAAAACTAAATTGTTCTTACATAAGTACAACACTCATATATAAATAAAATCTCGATATTATTAATTGAATTAATTAATTAAAAAAATTAATTTCATTTCATTTCTAGGAACCGAACTGGAATCATAAAATTCATCAAGGTTCCAGTCCTTAATATAAACTCATGTTTACGTTAGAGATGAGTTGGCATTGTACCTAATGGTTAGCCGAAACAACAAAAAAATTAATTTTGGGGGTGTCATTAAATAGAAGCTTGCACTCGGCAAAACCGATATGAACATGATAATTGATTGATAACCAAATAACTTAAGAAATCAAATATAAATAAATGTAGTTTTTGAAATGTAATTTTGTGATAGGCGAGTGGTACATGTATCTATACACGAACCAATTGAAAAGTTACAAACAGCCTCTTCGTGTGTGTGTACGAGTATACATATTTGTTTGTATGTGCATGTGTGTACGAGTATACATATTTGTTTGTATGTGCATGTGTGTTATACTTAAAATCTACCTTTCCGTTTTCCAATCTCTGACCTAAGCACATTTTCTATCTCTTGTTCTTTCGTTATTCTTCTATCATCACGTCTAACCATCCATTGCTACCAGACACACGCACTCCCGCGCACCTTATGTACGAATACCTTCGTCACGCCACCGCCGAACACACATTAACCCTCAGCGACTCTACTCTGCATCACGGGTATTTCACATAACAGCTTCCTTGCCTTGTCTGTATACCGTAATTCTTTATATATATATAGATTAATTTTGTTTACAAAAGTACGCGTACTAGCATTTATTATAATCGCGTCATTCGTTTAGACGCTGAACAAACTCTTTCACGGCCGTAGACACCTCCGCATGTCGCCGACTGCGAAATAAGAATATTTATATCGACAATTCGACGACATAACGTGACTGCGCACTTGTCGTCTTTCCCTGGCAATAACACTATACAAATACGTGCAGTGAACATTCCGATTGACATACAAACAATGCTCAAGTTGTTCATTTAAAAATAAAAATAAAAATAAAATATATCCGTGGAGGTAGCCCACTACTGGTCTAAGAACTCAACCATATACTACGGCAACTATAACTAATAGCAATTATAATTATTATCATTATTATTATTATTTATCGGATTGTATATGAATGTGTAATTAAATGAACTACTACAGTTCATCTGATCAGAGTATATACTTCAGTAAGAGTGTATTATTTGCAGTTTGCGTAAAATCATTTATTAAACTATTGAAAAATTTGTAAAATGATCTATAATGTACCAAATAGATAACAGTTGCCATCAAAATTTACTTATGACTGTGATTATCGGAGCACTTCAACTAGTTGAAATCGTGTGAAGTGACACAAAAAAAATAATATATTATGGTAAAATTAATACATTCTTTATTTCATTTTAGACACTGAACAAAAACAACTTTTTTATACTTCAACACGGTCAAATATAAAAGTTTTTTCGCTTGTGGAAAGAGATAGAAACGTAGTTAATGTACCTACAGAGTAATATATAATAAGAGTGATGCAGTCATTAGTTTAATTTTCAGCCACACAAAAGGTGTTTAAATGTATGGAATAAAACATTTTAGATTAAATTAAATGCTAGTACTTAACGTCTTTACCCTCGTCAACGAAATAAAACATGAAATAAAGTAATATAATGTCTACTTAATAACTTTATCCGTTCACTTTACACACACACACACACATAATATATATATATGAATTTATTATAGTATTAATTGCTTATATTTCATAAAGATAATTTGAGTAAAATGTAATCCAAAGCTCGCATAATAATTAATAACAACCAATAAATAATAAAGTGTGCACATATATGTAAATTAATCAAATTACTTTCGTAGATAATTACTTCATCTTCATTATATTGAAATTCCAAATACTAATATTAGTAACTCAAACTAGCAAATAAGTACGGTAATGAGTTGCTTGAAAAAAGAAGAAAGTTCAGTATATGGTTTGGTTATAGAAACTACTGAATTCTAATTCTGAATCACTTGGTCCGAATTAATTTACCAAATACAACTTAACGTCTCTTAAACCCGTGTGTCACAAACGTTTTAAACATCCACTTATAGTCAAAATTACAGTCAATTCGCTCCGATTGACATAATGTTAACTACAAAAAATTCTTTGAGATATTTTTACTTTTTTCATGATAACCATATTATAATAATTGATGTAACTGCAAACTTAGCCCTCCACATTAGTTCAATATATGAAGTTATTTATTATCTACTATTTATGGCTGTATTAGCTGTTAAATAACTGTTCTGAGCCCAATATTCGAACATATATTATTATAAATAAATAAATAAATGATAATTCATAAATTAATGTTTAACACAATGTAATAAGCGTTCACGAAATTTATTACGGTTTGTTTTTAAATTTTCTTCTTTTATGATTCATACATTTAAATTAATTCAAAATTAAAAGGAATTTAAATTAAAGATAGAAAAGCATTTATTATTAAAGTATTTAATGCAGTTGCTACAGAAGAGCTAATTGGTTTTACTAAAGAACAATTTTTGAATCCAAAAAAAAATCCAGAGAAGACATCTTTCAGCATAATTATCTTATAACAAAATTAAAGATGATAAACTATGAATACTGGCAAATTTAAAGTATTTTATTATTTAAAAACAATCGTTCTACCCAATTAAATATAATATTATGTACTTCTGGTTCTTAAAAATGTGGAATAGTATTTTTTTAAAGAATATAAAAGAAGTATAACCAATTAATTTAGTCCAAAAAAACGACCATTGTTGACGAACTGCAGCTCAATATTTTCAAAATGTATATAAAATAGTTCTTTGGGATTAAATCATAACAACCATAGAACACACAATTACTAATTAATGTCTTAGATATAACTGCTGGTGGATGTCATTCAGACTTAATAATGAAGAGTAAATTTTTTTTTATTGTGCTCTTAATTGTAAATGAAGTCATCTGTAATATAGCGATAAAAACTAAATTAAATCGACAATTATTTTTTTGACATTTATCATTCTGTTGTCCTTTGTGTAATCGTGTTTATTTGTATCAAAAATAAATTAGATTAACTGTTTCAAAAGGTCATACGAAACATTGGTAAATACAAAAAAAAAATGTTAGTTTAATTAAAACATATGAACATCTACAACAATGATACTTGTGAAATGTTTAGCAGAAATTATTGAATAAGTTACAAATGAGTGCAACGAAAATGTAAATAGAAAACAAAATATTTATTTGGACTCGTAATTTTATTAGTTACACTGCTCAAAATAAAATAAAACAAATGTTTTCAATTTTTATCACTTGAATATTTTCTATGGGCCAGATTAAAATTTATTAACTTATTTCTTACTGTTTTACAAAACCCTGTTCATACAAACATTGATTAACTAGTGACCAATAAACTAGCATGATACCATAGGCGTGTCCAGACCTCCATGGCTGGGGAGGCCAGTTATACAATTTAAATTTTTTACTTACTACAGCAATCTATAATCTATATCTATATTTGTGACTTATTTTTGTTGTATGGAAATTATATAACACCTGGAATTTTTTTAACCCGCCAACTTTAAAGATTTTCTTGTTCTTAAAATTGTTTTCCTATACTATTACAACTATGAACTAATAAATAAGGCCTATTAACTAATGTGCTACTTAGTTATTTTTTATAAATATTTTATCTATTCATCAACCTTCTCTACATATCTAATTACAGTTATTACACAATAAGCAGTTATTTATCAGTTTGGTTAAACAAGTAATTTATTAAAATATATATATACATATATAAATGAAGCCAAAAATGAAGCCAAAAATCAATTGAGAACGGCTGGGTCAATTTGGCTAAAACTTTTTTTAAATTGTTCGTAATTGCCAGGAAAAGGTTTTTATGGAAAAAAATTTTGGAAAAGTGCTATTGTTTAATAAATCGTAGTTTAATTTAATAATTTTTGACTAAACAATGTCTGTCTGTAGCTTAGATTTGAGCAAATCATGTTTTTCACACGGACAATTATACGTGACGTGCTCTCGAACCATCCAGTTTGTTTGTGTTGGCGAGAGATGGAATAATAAAAAATATTGTACAATCTGTTACATTAAGGAATTGATAATGTTTTTTACTAATATTGTCATAATTAGCGATGTATATAATTTTAAAGGATCAATTTTAATAAATTATTAAAAAAATAAATGTTTGATGTTTTTTATTTTTATATTCCGTCACCGTTCAATTCCACCATACCTCTTCCACTTATATACCATATTCTTACACACTTATATTAAATTATTTATTTTTTTCTAGCAAAATATTCTCTAGAAATAATTTATATAACAAAACAACGTTTGTCGGGTCAGCTAGTTACATATAATAAAATTCAATAAATTTAAAATTTAAATTTACCTTCTACCTAAAATTACCTACTGTTACTGTTTCAGCCACGGATATAGATACTATATATATCCTTGGTTTCACCATTATAAGCCAAGAGGCCAAGAATATCACTGGGGAGGCTGGTGCTCACCCTGCCTCCCCCATAGACACGTCTATGCATGATACACATAAAATTCTGTATTAACCTACATGCTGCCAATACATTCGAGGCTCGAAAATAATACAACAAATTAAAACGTATATAAAACCCAACACACAATCAACGTCAGAGTGTAAATACACAAATATGTAGTACATATTGTACGCGTGACCTTAAAATGCACAGCAGTGTGTAACATGCATTATAATGTAACTAGAATACATATTCGACTCGATATTAAATGTATTTAAAAATATATGAAAAAATTTAGTAAAAGAAACAATTTTGTTTAAAAAGTTTAAACTTGCTTAGTACTACAATTAAGAGTGATGTTCTATTTGCTTTTTTCTGTATAACAGTTTCAAAACATACAGATAATTTTTAATAATTACAAGACATCCATTGTGAATGTCAGCTAACATTGATTTTGTAGAGTTACATCACAACGTTTGTGTTATTTTTCACTGTCAATCATTAAATTCTGGAAGTAATAACTATAGTGTTCTTTTCTAGTTAAATAAAAATGAAAACAAACCAAACCAAATTAATTTAAAATAAGATACGAGTATATGTACCACAAACCTGCTGAAATAACTCTGAATTTCTATACTTTAAATATGTAGCTGTTTCGAGGAAAAAGAAAAAGTAGACTACTATTCAAATACAAATAACTTTAATTCTTTAAGTATAATTTTATATTACTCATACACGATTGGTCCTCTGATAAATCAAAAGTACCTATATGTTGTGCAAATTGTAATGTATATTATAAAAACAGATTAATTTATTACATACCGGTAACACAGAATTAGACAAATAAATTAAAATATCAATTTTTTATTGCAATACATCGATATCCAATACTGAATTATGTAAATCATAAATTAATCAGTACAAAATTTTCAAAAAAATTTCCTCTTCGCTCAACAGATGCTTCTAGCTATTCTTTATATACATCTATTGTAATCCGATTGATAAAATTTAAAATTATTCGATCGAAGTACTAAGAGAATTTTAATACTAATTAATATAAAAGAGCTTTATGAACATGACACTTCAATAAAAATTATCAATAGTTACAGTTAAGATTTTTTTTTTCTAAAATTATTATAACTGAATCAAACATCTCAAACTTAGATTTAATAATACTACATATTTTGAAAACGCTACAATATCTATTTTAAAATTACAGACTTCATTGTACTATGGCGAGTAATTTGTTTCCCACGATATAAGATTGAAAATTAGTAACAACAAAAATCGTAACATACTTTTCAAGATTATATAAAGTGTGTAGATTTTGATGATGAAACATAAAAAAAATTACGGGACGAAATATAATCATTTAAAAGTATTTTAATATAAATTGGTATTTAACCATGGTTTAAATCATTATATGCTAAATATGAAATTTTGACGATAATTACATAAAGATTTTTCAAATGTATTTCGAAAATTTTACACAAATAAATTTATTAATATATTAGTTTTGCTTTTTAATAAAATATTAAAGATCCAATTTTATTATATTTTAGAATAATAATAATACGTGTCAAAAAACCAAAAAATCTTCAAACTTGACTATGTATAATATTGCATACGAATAGAAAAAGGTTTATTGTGCAATAATATTTGTAGCTGCTATTTATCAATGTGAATATTCAAAACCAAGTGGCTTGTATGAGATATGTATATAAAATGTATGAAATTAATTATACAAACGTGGTCCTTAAGTTAAATTGTTAAATAACTGAGTTAGTTATGTCCCTACCGGACATAACTGTAGCTAAATTAATATACAGGTACACATATTCAAATTACATTGTACAGTTAAATTATAATTTATTAGTGCTAGGTGGACGTAAACCACAATCATTTGTCCTATCATAGAGAGATTTAATTAATCAAAATAATGGAAAATTTATTCATCCTGTCTACTCTGTTGAAATTTAAGTAAGAACAACATTGACTTAACGCGTCGGTATCAACGTCATAATAACGTAGCCAAGCGTCAACCATCGAATCGTTTCGAAAACTTATATTTAAATAGCGGCGGCTTAATAGTTGTGTAGAAAAATTTCTCTGGGAACCTTATTAACTTAACGCGCGATTTAATAAACCAAAAAACTGCGTCACAACAGTGAATTTCATTAAACCACGTTAATGGAATCAAATCCGTTGCTTTAAAGTTATTATTTATAAGCGCTGTTCCCTATATTGTTAAATCGGTATATACGAATGACTTCCCATCAATCCATCCAGAATCGTCTTCCATCTTTTTTCCCTTCCTAAGTCACTCGAATATCCGTTAGTGCCGAATAGCTATTTTGTATTCAATTTATCCCTTGTAAAAGATTGTCAATGATAAAAAGTAATAGTTTATTAACGCGATGGATGGCGATGCGAAATCGCTAAAAACATATTTTAACGTTCGAAAATAACAATGATATAGGTGTATTATGCTCAACTATATTCTATAAATAATAAAATATATTATACTGCATACCTACAGTGTTCTTTACAACATAATATTATTGCATCTATAGCTCCATCTCGAACAATAATATAAGAAGTAGTTGGTATAGTATAACTATTAACTAAAGTATATTAATATAAAAACATAAAAAATAGACAATTATAACGATTAAACGTAAAAATAATAAAGACAGTTAAATGTAAATTTGATTTTTTTCTTAATATCAGATAATTGTTTAGTTCTCGACGCATTAAAATGCAAAATGTCACTTACGAAAAAATGTGTCTATTTTTACAAAATAAAAAATAACCATCGCAATCTTATCGATTTTATTTATATACATATTTTCCATCACAGAATATTTCTTAAAAAAATCTTTCTAAATACATCAAAAGATATTATTATTGAATTTGACATCAATGTTGAGTAAAACAAGATACAACTTCTTGTCTGTGTACATATCACGGAATTGTTAATGTTCAAACAAGATATTAATAGTATTTTTAATAACGATTTCTTAGCCAAAAATAAACTTTAAGTGTACTTCTAGTTAAAAAAAGTAACTTGGATATTAAATCAAACAATTTTTAATTTTTAATTACAAGTTGCTTATAATGTACAACGCAATGAGACTGCGTCTATAATTTTCAAAAAATTTTCTGGAATTGTATCGAACTGGAAATGATGTAAATTATATTTATATACTAAAAAAATAATATAACTGTTATTATTATTTTTATCGTCATTTAACTTGTCCTATAACAGCGTTATTGTATGAATAAGAATGTATGTGCATGTATTTTAATTCATGTAGATTGTTATAATGTACTTCAAAATAACAATAAATTATCATAATCAAAAGTGCTTTGAAACCGAAATCATTCAACTTGAGATTTTGCTATTTTTCAGTTACATATATATATCTGGAAGATTATTTATTAAAGGCAAACAAGTAACCTACGTTACTCTTAGGGACTTAACGATTCCTTAAAAATAAATTTTATATTTTATGTGGAAAAATAAATCTATATAATAGTTGTAAAATGAATCAAATTTATTGGACTACCAATGACCCACGTAAAACCATAATCACACCAACGAATAGATCAAACTCGTTGATAGTAGAAATGATTATAAATTATTACAACTACTAGTGTACGATTCGCTTCCAGTAACGTCGTGAATATTCATAAGTAATCGGCCGAATATAGAATTTAAAGTTACCATAATATAGTATGTCTATAAATCAATACATTTATTATAAAATTCAGATGAATTTTATCATAAACAATCTCAATTAATGCTATTTTCATCCTAAAATTTAATAATATTTTACATATAAAATTTAAATATAAACGAATATAATGTTTATACATCTAATGATTAGTGTTTCATCAAATAAATATCGTTCATCATGCCTGTTTTGCAAATATTTAAACGTATTTAAATAAAATAAAATTATAGAATTGTGTACCTTTTTTATATGCATAATAACACGTTAAATATTATTATGAAAATTCGAATTTTATTATTGAGTACTCGTACGCTGTAGTAGATTCTATAGGTTCCATAAAGAGCAATCAAAAATAATTTCTTCCGTAACACAGAGAACGCATAAAATGAAATAAAAATGAAATCGGGAAAAATGAAAAATGAATACACAGAAAAATATTCGAACTTCAAATGTAAAAGAAAAAAAAAACTATGATACTGCACAGGCCTGTGAGTTCGCTGAACAATTGTCGACACATACTACGAAGAAAACCGTAATCTTACAACAACATGGACTATTTTTGAATACCAAATTGTACACTCGATCTAAGTTAACTACGGCTGAACTGATACTGTTTTAGCACATTTCAGTTCCCGAACCAGTTTTCCGCGAGAATGAGAAAGAAAAAAAAAAGGAGAAACTAATGATAAAAAATCGTCAATAGAACTTAACGATCACGGCCAATGCGTTTACATCACGATGCAAAAGGTATTACATAATATGTATATTATATGATCTTGTAATGCGTTATTTCTTTTAAATCACCTAATTTACACCCCGAAATGTCTTGTGATATGTTACAGCCGGAGTACGCCAAGATCGTCCCTCGCAGGAATAGAAGATGCATACCCCGTAATGTGATGCGTGTATATAGCGGCACATTACCCAACCGGGTCTTTATTCGTACCGTGGCAGCGGCCAAACGTCTATTATTGATTAATAGGCAACGTAAACTAAAAGCTCAAGATTATTCAGGCAAATGTAATGTAACGAATGGAGCATTATATATATATATATATATATTTATGTACAGAAGCAGCAGGCACAATAATCGGTTAATATATGACGATTCCGCATCGCTCTAAAGCGCGCGTTGTGTACCCAACACACACATACACACACACACACACACACACACACACACACACACACACACATCATGAATACAGGAGGATTGAAAGGAAAAAAAACCTTTGGATAACACAACATTTTAATGATATCGATGAGCGGATACTATGATTATGTAACGAACGAACATAAACCTGGTATGAATACACTCGTTTCGGGGTTTTTTTTTTTTTTGTGTTGGCAGGAAATGCACCCCGTACCGTTGTTGATTTTCCGTTGTGGTGTTCGTTTTTCCTCCATTTAACCTCCCTATCTCGACTAACTTCAATTTGTATAGTAGAGATAAAAACAAAACAATTATATTCGTTTTTAAATGAATAATTCAACAATCGCGTCAAAAAACATAAAAAATAAGTATAAATTATAAATACGTATCGCTAATGCGCGAGCGTGTTATAAATGATTGTACGTTTCACTATATAATTATAATCACGATACTGTTTTAGATGATAGAATACGTATTTTCATGGAATTTTCGGGGACGGTTCACCTAACCGACTAGGACACCTCCGAAACACGCAACGATACGAAAACAGTTGATTTTTCCGGGCGACTGGTCAACCGTCGAGTTCGCAAAACACGCAAGTTTCTCGGGTCCATACAGCCGCATACAACGTGTATGAATAGTTTGATCTACGGTTAGGTTAGGACTAGGAACGTATTTGCTTACGGAATCCAGGAAAATTTCTTTAAATAATTTTATTCCTTAAAATTTCTTAATAATGCACCAAGTATAAATAATCTTCGATAAAACAATAAAATGTATTAAAATAAAAAAATTAAATTAAAAAAAGGTAAGTCAATAAAAGTGTTACAGCCAGAACTGGACATGTTCGACTTAAACAACATCTTTCAATCGGGAACACAATAGTGTTCACGTTAACGTGTGTCAAAATCGTAAGGCGCGATTTCAAATCCGGATTTCGTGTTCGAAAACTGCGACAACCGTGTGCCCGAAAATCGGTCAACAACGCGCGAACGAAACTTTCCCGTGAACACCGCACGGGAATCGATCGGAGAACAATGCGTCGGGTGCACCGAAAAACACCGGGCCCCGGACACGTTGATGACCGTCACGGTACATCGTGCAGCGGTCTACTCGCGTCGAGTAAGCGTGAGGAGCGGCCAACGGGGAGGGGGGCAGCCGTCGGACACGACGACGATGGCACGCGCTCTGTGCGTCTAACCGTCAAGACCAAACGGGGGCGCGCGATTGACGTTCACGTTCCTTCCCCGCCACCGCCGCTCGCCATGTTTCCCCTGTGCGGTGTGTAATTGACGACGGATCTTATCCTCTGAAAGAGTTATTCGTCACGTCAAACGCAGCACCGGCATCCACTTCGGGTCCGGTATCTGTGCGCGCGTACATCGCGATACGGTTACGGTAAACGTGTGATGAAGGGTCGAAACGGATAAAACACGATTGCGTACGTTCGTTATCGGCGATACCTTTTTAAGCTACACGATTCCGTACGGTTTTACCTGATTTTTAACAACACGATTGCTTACGAAGTTTCAAATGTTGATACCAATTTTCATACCGATATTAGTGTATACCACATGCTTATACCAGTGAACTTGGAAAAATTAATAAATACTTTGTGTTTTATCGCTTTCATTACCTATGTTTATTGTTAATGATATTAAATGTATCAGATATAAATAAATTTCGTTATTTCCGATATATATATATACATATATTATACGGTGTTTTCCGAGTTTCAGTAAGAGTAGTAGGTTATAGATGTCAGGAAATCCAAATTTAAGCATTCTCAAATAATTTATTAACAATAATTTCGTTAAAATAAAAACTGTTGATTTTATTTATTTATTAATTACTTTTATTTAGCTATCCTTATTTTATTTATTATTTTATTATTAATTTTTTTATCAACTAGTATAGAACTATGTTAGTATATGTATATTTATATCTATATTATTAGATATAATACGGTGAAATTAGTAAATTTGACAACGTTGTATATAATTCCATACTCAATCGTGTTTATCTATTTTTCTTGTCTACCTTTTTGTTACCCATCTACAAACGTACGCAATCGTGTTATACCCGTCGAAATATTATACATACATACATATACCCTATACCACACAATACGTGGGGCAAGGCTTCAGCTCCGGTGAGAGTAAGACGAACGAGTAGACAAAAACGTCTGCGCCAAGCCAAGCTAATTTCGAACAAACGGGCACGAGAACGCTTGACGAAAACTAATACATTTAGCAACGGCTTTTCGCGCCATACACGTGCGCGTGCGTGTAATGCCTCGTTTGAGGCACAGCCACCCAGTTTTCCGCGGCAACCGCAAAAAACGGAATGAAATCGAACGACGCGTCGAAGTTACGAGTTCGTATCGCCAAACACGTTCTACCGTTATTAATGAATGTCGGGCGGTGAAGTTGTTCGCTGTAACAATTATTTTAATTTCGCCAACAGCTACGGTAACCCGGACGGGTGAAACGGAATACCATACGAGTACCGCCAAAGTACAACGAAAGAGTAACACGGGCACGACTGGCACATACACGTGTATCACTATGCGTGTACAGTGCCGTGAGTCACCTGGTTTCGAATAGTCGCAAAAAACGTTACGAACCGTTGAAGTGTTGAAAACTTTTTTCGCAAGATGCAGAATCAGTCAGGAATTTGTAAGAAACAGTTAACATTTATTTACCACAATTGAGAAATAAAGTTTATTTCCTTCGGGTGCAAGATAGTTAGTTATGGATTGAATTTTATACTCACTACCTATATACGACTTGTATACATTCGATTCAACATTATGGTTCAAGCTCTAAGCTGATTTTCACTAAAATCGTATACTTGATTAATTTCTTTAAACGAATTCTATTTTGGATTATCATTTAATATTACGTCTCGTATTTATAAATACTTAAAATATACAGTAATTTATTGCCAACAGTAAACATTTTTAAGCCTGCACAACTATATGATTTGTAATTGCGATTCCTTTGCAATTCCAAATTTGCCAGGCTATGCACTATATGCATGCGTTATGTACATAGCAGTTGCATAAATATTACGTATGGTTTTATTTTGATGCGGACTACTTATGTAACGATGTATGAACGAAACACTTATCGTAAATAATTCGTTTGTACAGTTTCAATACATTTTTCAAACAGTATTTAATTCGCCAGGAAAAAGTAAAATCTTTAGAGAAAAATAGAATAAAAAATAAAAACAATTTAACGAGCAGTAACTCATACCTGCCGCGCTGAGACAGAAAAGACGGCCGTCATTTAAAGGCCTACTGTAGACAAGCGTATCACGTCAAACTCATATTTTTAGAGCAGGTGCCGTTGTAAAAATGGTTTTGAGCGGAACTTGCTTAGATATGATTGTCGAAACAATTATTAATATAAACCATTATTTCTTATATATTATTAATATTCTTTAGACAAGTTATGTGATCGAACCGTAGAAAATAAGTATATAACACAACGATACGTTAAAAATTTTGTATCCAAACTATGAGTGTATTCTGAAATCGTACTATTGAAGTAGATTTGCGAGTAGAAAGTTCCAATTTCTTATCATTTTCAAAGCGAAGTTAGTCCATTATCCGCACTCGTGTGCATCGCTCAAAATTATTGTATACAATTTGGCCCATATTTATTGCAAACGCAACATAAGTATTTATGCGTTATTGAACAAGCTCATTGAATCCAGAATCTATAAACAGCGGTCGGGTGATAAAAATGTATACACCGTTCTGAGGACCAGTAAAGTTATATGTTATGACAATCTCCCTCCTTATAATCCAGTCACTTCCAATATTGAAAACATTTTCTTGCTCTTCGACCCGAATAAAATGTTAGTATTATCCAGGGTTTAAAAATATCACCTTAGAATATATTTTTTCTGTAACAATTTCGTCCGGAAAAATATCTCCCATCATAAATTCACTTGAAGTAAATGTCTATGTCTCTCTTTCTCTCTTTCTTTCTTTTTCAATATCTCATTCTATTTTACAGCGTATAAAAACGAAAAAAATACCGGTAAAATCAATGACAATCTACGTTGTAGAATAATTTATATTTTATCGAAAAATAAAATCGTCTTTAGTTTTCAAACTATACATGTATACATGTACTCCAAGCTTGACATAAACTCTAACGTCTTCTTACATATTTCACTGCATCGATTATGCATTTTTGAATCTTTTTTACATTTTTCAAAGCTACTATATGCGTAATTAACGTATGAAAGTCATAATATCACTTCTGCGCACGCTTTCAAAGAAATTAATGTTCAAGATTATGACATGTGATTCGCTACAGAACAATAATAATAATAACGAATAGTATTATGTTTGCTCCGTACGTACACATATAAATTAATTATCATCATTTAAGTGCACTCGTAAATATATATATATATATATACAGTACAACCTCGGTAACCCGACACATATCAGACGCTACTGCCGAATTAACGAAAACGGCGGATTAACGGGGGTTCACATAAAAACCATTTTCATTTTTGCAAAATTTTAATATAATACGTATACAACAATATATCTAACCGGAATACA
Source organism: Sipha flava (assembly GCF_003268045.1). Classification (NCBI taxonomy): domain Eukaryota; kingdom Metazoa; phylum Arthropoda; class Insecta; order Hemiptera; family Aphididae; genus Sipha; species Sipha flava. Next base: position 945,013 of record NW_020271748.1, read on the forward strand.
TTGAACACGCATAACACTCCAACACTAACTGAATAAAAATAAAATATCTATTGGGTTTATTCTTATTTAATCTGTAATTACTTAGTGTGATCTAACGTTTTATCGTTAACGATAGTAATTTTATACATAAATATATTGATACGTATAGTTTAGGCTGGAACCCGATTGAGCACGGTTGCAATCAAACAATAGGAACCAAAAAAAAACACAAAAAACCACAGGATTGATCACGAAAATGGGTGCGACGTTGTCGCTCATAGAATATTATTCGGTGCACAGTATTACTGTGCACGCAAAGCCGCGTCCACACTAGGTAACAAAACGGCGAACATGAGTTCGCGAACAGTGTTCGTGTGTAACAAATCGGCGTACGTGTATCATACTTCTGTAACAAACCGGCGATCCATCGGTTGTCAGTGTTTTGGGAGAAACATTAAAGGCTGATACACGATCACGTTACAATATGTTTGGATGCTCTGACAAACATAGCCGTGTAACATTATACATTTATCACATATGAACCTCCAGGAAGGATTTACTTATTCATAAATAGAAAAATGGAAATGATATGTAACAGATTACAGGCTTTAATATATTTTGTTACAGTTGTTCTGTTGTAACTGTTACAGTAACAGTTCGTCAAATTGATACGCGTTGCATGTTCGCCGTTTTGTTACATAGTGTGGACGCGGCTCAAGATTTTGTTATAATTATTATCATAGTTATTAGTTCCTATATATATTATATGTATATGTATATAGTATTTATATATATAGTATTATCATAGAGTTAATGTCTAATTAATTTAATAGGTTGAATTGACATCCATTTTTCAGCTCGTCGTTGCAACTTTCTCGTAGTACTTGTCTTTGAATTTTATTTAATGAGTTTCCGTCATGATTATGTTCTCATTTTATTGCAGAATGATATTTTTCTTTTGCCCAAAATAAATTGTTACTGTATAATAATTTTTCATATGGGATTAACGAACATCCGGATTACCGAGATATTTCTGTAGTTCATGTATTATATTACGCAATAGAATAGTGAAACGCAATTGTAGGCAGGAAAGGTGCTGTGGTATGAGAAGAACCTCCGAGACTTCCTAAGTCAATTATCATAACAAATTGCCTAACGCACACACTCTTTTAACACGTTATCGTACGCGCAGTGATTCGTAGCAATCAGAAAATTCCGTTCTTCGCCGTAAAACGTTAACGATGCCGGTAAAATATTCATACAAAGTTATCTCATAATATACATTCCACAATCTATTGCAAACCTTTAACATAACAAAACACACAGGTACCGAACTACGGATGGAAAAAACTTATTATTTCACAAAGTTTTAAAATGAATAAGGAAAACGTACAACGAAGAACCGTTAAACAAGATTACCAGGATAACGTTTAAAAGAGATTCTAGACAGTACCGAAACGAATCTCTAGACCAATATAAAAGAACAATGATAGAATTCTACATATATACAACGAACTTCGTGTATTGTGTACACGTAAATTTAATTATATGAGATAGCATTGAGGAGTCAATATTTTACCTGTTTACAGGTCCAACAATTTTGCCACGATTAAAATCATTTTTTAAACATATTAGAAATTAATTGATAAGATATCGGTAAATTGTACACGGAAAAATGTTGTTATACTATAATATCATAAAAGGCAGTTTAGAAACCAATAATTTATAAGTGAATGAAATACCTACCTAATTTTTATTTTATTATTGAATATTTATATAAATATGTCCACAAAATAATTATTTTTGAAATTGTAAAAAGAATATTTCTTACTTTAAAAACTGTCCCAAATAGACATTTTGAAATTTACGAAAATAACAGCAATGTTTTTAATGCGAGTTTTAAATAATAATTGAACGATTTAATTATTTCATGTATGAGAAATAAATATGGTCGGCGAGTTTGTCCTTTGTCTCTACTGATTGATCTAAAAATCAAATTGACAATGAAAATAAATCGGAATCTAGGTAATTGATATAATATATAGATACAATTTAATTTTTCATATTTTATAGATTTTAAGCACGGCATTTCAGAATTTAAAATAAATTCATATTTATAATAAACGTTTTGTCTATAATTTCAATTTTCATCAAACAAGCGATTATTTTTAATTGGCCATAATTAATTATCTTGAAAAATATTAAAAATTAAATAAAACGATATGATTATGATTGAAAAAAAATAATTTACCTATAAAACCATTACATAACATTTATACTATTTTATTTTATTTTTTGTCTATGCAATAATTTTTATAATATATATATATTTATTTAAAATATCAATAATTGAAAAACTGAAAAAGGATTACTTTGATACTTGAAGATTTAAAAACAAACCCACGTATATATTTATATACATATTATAACTCCTTTAATGTTATCTACCGTAAGCTTCTCTGTGGTTTCTAACGTTTCTCGTGCACGAGCTTTCGACTGCTGTGTTTTTTAATACTTTGCTCGCCATTTATGATGCGCACGAGTAATTTTAACAAATCCTATAACATATCATGGTGACGATCAAAAACAATGCACAGAATGACATGTATATTTTTTTCACCGTAAACTTGAATGTTTTTCTATTCAGTGTGACACTATTCAACTCGTCATGCAATCATCTTGAAACCACAAAACTCCTACTACCATGTGCTCGATCAAACGAACAATTAATAACCGAGTATATGTTATGTCGTATACTGCGCTAGAACGGCCACGAAGGAAAAATGTAAAATTTGAATTGCGCAATGCGCGTTTCTCTCTTCTATTTTAAAAACAAAGAGTGGGATTAATTAATACCTCGAGTCCGGATTGAAACAGAATTCGTTTGCATTTTGGGTCCACCTCTTGTTTCACGCGCAGGACCATTTTTTATCGCACTGTTGTGTGCATATGACCGCAGCCGTCTAATGAAGGAAAGTCACGGCAAAAGAACCCAACAATTCACCCCTATACTGCGGCCCCAAAGCGTTTACCGCAGATCTATCGTCTATATTTTTGCACTGAACCGATCCCTGCGCGACTTAATCTGCACGCAGGGCTAGCATGCACGGGGACGCGCGCCGCAAAAGATGCGGGATGCAAACTTTGCCGCAACGGTTGTCATCATAAAATAATATACGTTACGTGTTTGACTAAAGTTTTGTAATAAGTCCGTTTCAGTGTGCCAGGAACGAAAATCGAGTTTCATCGCTTTGTCCGCCGGGCCGAAGACAAGCGAGTGACTTACGTGCACACGTTGCACGTCGCGTTAATTAAGACCATGGAAAACTTTACGCTCCACCGTCGCTATTATTTGGTCGCGATCGACGATTATTAAATGAAAATAACCCGATAATTAACAAATTCGCAGTGTTGCACCGCGGCCGTATCATGAACAAATTAGGTGTGATGAAAACAGTTTCGTATCGAAATTCCCTTTGCAGCGAATTGGAAAAACAGTAGGTTTATTACGAAATGTCGATTTTAAACAATACCCCATGTCAAAATAACCATTTACTTCAAAATATAGAATTTAGCCCATGTTTGATAACTATAGTCCATCAGCGAAAAGTCAAAATAAATATCTATACTTCTTCTATCTAAGTTTGGGCCTAAGTGCTTCAAAAGTTGTATAACGCATTACTTACAAGTTGTAAGTTGTATGATTCTCAGAAATAATTTCTAATTTCGAATTCTAATATCCTTCTAGAAGTAGAAAATATTGTTTTATTTCCATTGTATGGAAAGGACTGCTCATTATAATTAAAAAATTATTTTATTTAGCAACAATAAATTCATCGGCGATCAATTGTTTGCAATGATACCATTGTAACTTACAATTTTTTTAATCAACACAGTTCATGAATTGTATTCATAATTTTTAATCGTTATTAATTATTTCAAAACAGATTAAAATCCAAGATGTATTATATTAAGATTAAATGTTCAGAAAAAATATACTATGTAATATTGTAGTAATAATAATGAGAGAATGTCATTCGCATTAAAGTTAATTGAATTATAGTTATGTTATAAAAGGATGAGCAGTCCTTTCCAAACAATGGAAATAAAACAATATCTTCTACTTCTAGAAGGATATTAGAATTCGAAATTAGAAATTATTTCTGAAAATCATAAAATAATATAGAATCTGTACTATTTTTATCTGTAGCGTTCTTTCTTTACGTTCTGTTTCTTTTTCAATCACGGAGAAAGAGAATACGCATAGCGCTTAATATAGAAAAAAGTAGTATATACACTTTGATGACACATATTTACTTCTCTACCTAATTAAAAACTTAACATAACCGTGTTCACTACAGGGGCGTTCTCAGAGGGTGAACAAGATAGTTGCCCAAGACCTCTATTTCTTCAAATTTTTGTTTTTTATTATTTTCTTACTAAGAAAATATATAAATATGAATATATATTTGAAATTTACCCCTTCTATAAAAGGGTCAAGGATCGCCACTGTCTCACTCTCTGATAACACCTTTAAACGTGTTACCACAAACCAACGAATATTCCATATTATTATACTCCTTTTCGAAGTTAAAACTATAACCTTTATATATAAATATAATATACAATGGCAATCCACCAGAATAACTAAAAACCATAATGCAGAACAAATATTTCAGTTCCTATCTATATACTTCTTTCTCAAGCATAACATGCTTGAAATACATCAAAAACATAAATTGAAGAAAACTAAAATCTATTAAAGATTGAAGTACCAACCTACTTATATTTTACAAACTCAAACATAGGATTATCAAATTTTAAGAAATGTTTTCCTTTTCTATTTTATAATTAACTAAAAATACAGAATGTTGATCTTATTGTTGTGTTATATTAATATCAACTACTGCGTATTCTGCTGCATTCATGTTTCATGTTGGAGATATGTCTGAACTTGAAAATTTGCTACAAATGTATTCATCCAAAATTTTTACGCATCTAAATCCAACCATACATCTACCCACCAACCCATATAATTTTCACCATGACGCCTCGCATCATAAAAACCCCTTTACCACACTACTTATGTATGTTTTTTTTATCTAAAGAGGCTGAACTCAGTCTAAAATTCTAATTATAACGAAAAATAAATAAATAATCTACAGGCATTCTATGTAATGGCAATAGGTACGTGATTGTATTTGCCAACAAAAATTGTCGATGTTGGTGTTTAATTATTATCATTTACCGTGTACCGTTTTATTAAAAAACTAATACTTAGATACACATTTTGTAAATTATTTATTTTTTATAAAAATATTAAATTTTCGTAATTTTTTAAAAACTACACTTAAATAAAGTACCTTTTTATCCATTTTTTTTTTTAAAAAAAAATAGTGAGAGTACGCTAAAATATCTGATAATTTAGTTGGAGTACTCAATTCTCCCTTTCCGAGTCAATCACTGAATACACATACTTTTTTGAAATAATGATTTTAATAATTTATAGTTACAATGATCTTTTAAAATAAATGACGTAACTTAAAAACATTAACAAAAACACAAATATGATTCTTAAAGTCTTATGGGTCAGTACAGTGTCAGCTAGTACTTGTAAATTTAGAACCCACGTGCAGACTTCAGAGAACCCATCAGACTTCTTAATCACAACATCTTGTGTGACACCTATAAAACGGTTACGGTTATCTACGATTTGGTGAATGGTAACAACTATTAACTGGACTGCTCCAGTGCATGTGTATTAAATATGTTTAAGGACACCATACGTCCTGTTTTAAACGATATGGTCTTAACCTCACTCATTCACCAAATATAGTTCAGACACAGATACATATATTGGTATACCTGTCTACGGGAGTTGTGATCTAAAATATGAGCGAAAAACAATTGAATCGAAAACCATGAATGTAGGCAATGAAGATAAACACTTCTATTCGCACACGGATGTTTTGTACGTATCATTTATTTTGACTTAAACGAAAACAATTTTGAAATGAAGTACACATTCCAACTGTATATCAAAATGTTACATAAATCTCGTTCGAATTGATATTAATTGTAATAACTAATTACACAATAAAACTTATGACAACGAAGCAATAACACTAATAACTACCTACTGCTGTCTGCTCACACTTGTATTTTTTCAATTATCTCAAAAGTCTACATTAAGTGCTTACAAATACTCAGCAACATGGTACAATAGGCTGTAATATAATTACGATAGCTTATCCATCGGAAACGGTGGAAAGGTATAACGATTTCTACTTAATCTTCAGTAAGTATAGCACAATGTAAATTATTATATTTTCCCTAGTAATTAATTAAACCTTTATTAATAATATCCTTATTTTTATCTCAATGCACATATCTTTATTTAATTAAAGGTTTACTTAGGATTAAAATTCTTGGCAGAAAAAGGTTGACATTAAAATGTTTCTAATCACCGTTTGTATAATATAATAAATCAGTGTTGTACCAAAATGTCTTCAATATTTGTTGAATAAACTTTATGATTTTATGAGTATATCAACTCACAAGACAAAACCGATTTTTCGAGTGCTCATTAATATATTAAAAATTTAACTCATTCAGTTATTTTTCAGTAAAGATTTAAAAATTCAAAATATAGCAAACTCAATGGTTTATTACAAATATGTAGTCAGTTATTTATTTTTATTTATAATCTTTACAATATATTATATTTTTACTTCTTCAATATTCAATCGTTTATCATTTGTATCGAGTATTTGTATTATGTATTATAAAAGTACATATGACAAACACACAAAAAAAAACCCTTGAAACGTGCATCGTACCGGGTTTTTATTAATATAACTAAGAGCATAAAAATTATATATAATATAATTTTAATTGAAAAATTATACAAATATTTGCATTTAATTAATTTGTAAATTAATTTAACTAAGAAAAAAAATACTAATAAATGGATTATGATGCATAACAAGTTCTAAGAGCACATGAATCCTAGATTAAATTATAAAATACTGATGTGTAAAATTTTATAAAATATTATCAAACAAAAATAAACCCATCCATTGTCCGAACTTATTCGATTCGAAAGTAATACATGTATTGGGAATCAAAAATGTATCATACTTGTTACTGATATTGTAAAAAATAAAACTTAACTTCACATTTGTATTTAACGGTAACAAAGAAACCCTATAACAATCGCTTAACTTTCTTGCTGGTCAAATTATACACGATAATATTTCAAAACTTTTCAAAACTAGTCTTACATCGTTCGATCAATGTCATTGTCACTTCTACTTTTGAACAATATACCTATGTAACATGAAATTAAAATGTCGAAATAACGTTTTATACATTCACGTAAACCATATGCGTGTATAAGCTAATAAGCTCTTATGCATATTAGGTTATAGCTTATTAATTAATTAGATCGCTTCATTTAAACAAAATATTACATCGTTCGATTTATCCTGTAATTATTATCGTATTAGCCTATCTTGTGTATGGTAGTTTTGTAGAATACATGGATACAAAAATAGGAAAAAAATCTTTCAGGAACCTGCGAAAAAATTTATCAACATTCAAAAAAAATGTGTTTTATAATGTGTGTTCTTTAAAAATGATTTTACTGCACAATGAACGATTATTTCAGATTCTGAAATTAGGAAGATCTCCGATTAGAAGACAAAAACAGTTATTGCGATCCACATCAATAGAAGTTATAGGTGAATATTTAAAATAATTCAATTCTTGAATAAATTAATCTTCTGTCAACTTTCCTATCACAATTTTATTACCAGATAATATGTTTGATATTAAATATAAATAAGAAATTAATTAGGGTTAGTTTATTTAATTAAGAAGTTTTTTGCATAACTTCAAATCCCTTATTTTTGTACAGAATGTTTTTGAACTTGTCATTCATAAACTTACGTATTATTCATAACATTTAACTTCATATGTCACAAAACTTTCTAATAGTTTCAATAATTGTTGCAAAAGAAAGTCCTTACGTTTCTAATTTTTCTTTGTAGCCATATCAATAATCATCGAGAATCTCTGGGTTTAAAATATAAATTTGTCCCAGTTTGTCTATTTCTAATGTTTCAAAAATAATATTAGCAATATATCTACCTTGATAATTGGTAATTTCATCCATCGAAATTCGTTATGTTATATAAGATTGTGTTAATAGTTGCTACATAAATATCATTCACGTAACTCGTAAATGTGCGTTCGTTAGGAATATCCCAGTCAGTATATTTTTCCCGAAAAAAATCGAAGTCTTCAACTTTGTTCAATGGAATATTCACAGATCACTATGCTTTACGAAGATCTTTGAAAAACACAGACTTTTTTTTTAATGCAACGTAAGTTGTTGCTGTACTTTTGAGATAGTAGCATCTTGGTGATCATGCTGCGACAGTGTTTTTCGATTTTTTTGTTTGTACGTTTTATTTTTTTTATTTTTTATCTTTATCAGTTTTTATTACGTACTTCGTATTTACTATTTTTAGATAATCAAATTCTACATAATTTGCAGAAAATAACTGACCCATCACTCAAAAATTAATTTTCTCCAAACCCATTGACTTATTTAGATAATACGCTAGTCATCGACGACATATTTTTCGCCATTTAAACATGAATACAAAATGAACAAACAGCAAGCCTAACACAACAAAATATGCGCGACATTAAACTAATATTATATAATAAATTTACTATAAAATTACAAATAACAACATACTATGGTTTTACCCAAATATTTCTAAATACGTTTCTGGAAAATAATAAATTAACAATAACCCTCCGAAATAACCATCAATAACATAATATATAACATTATAAAACAAAATTAAATTATGTTAAAATTAACGAAATTGCAATAAAATTTAAATAATTTACGCTAAAAACTTTAAGGTTAAATTCGTACTTGCTTGAAGTAAATTCAAAATATAATTAATAAACAAATCTAAACAATCAAAAAAAAAGTAGTAAATGGAACAAAATCCGGACACTGCATGACACCAAAGAATACCAGATGACTCATTGTACAAATCATTGGTAAACGATCACCATAGATCAAAACGGCTGCATCCGAATTGGATCTCGAATTTAAAATTACTACACTAGTTGGGTCCTGAATTATTTTTGGTATACACTAGTTTCTGAATATTTTTTGGTAAGTACTTCATTATACTAACATTTTCCTTCCCATTTTAACAGAATTAGGACTGTCTATGATCTATTTAGACTACAGGTACGGTTACAAATGTTTTTTATAATATTTTTTTTTGTTTTTTAGTTTCTTTTCCATTAATTTTTTTTTTTATATTACTTATATAATAATTTTAAAATATTTAATATTTTTACCAACACAATTGTAATAATTTTAATGGAATAGAAACGAAAAAACAAAAAAAAACTATAAAAAATATTTTTAACCATACCTGTCGTCTATATAGATCATAGACAATCCTAAATCTGTTAAAATGGGAAGAAAAATGTTAGTATAATGAAGTACTTACTAAAAAATGTTCAAAAACTAATGCCTAAATAGGGTGACCAGGCGTCCCGTTTAAAATGGGATTGTCCCTTTTTTTATCATCACGTCCCGTTGTCCCGACAAACTTCGAATGGGACGCTTTTTATCCAATTTTTAGAAGATTGTCTCGTTTTAATCCCGTTATAACTGTATTATTTATTATATAAGTTATTAATGTTTGTAAATAAAATATCTATGTATGAAAATATACAAAACAGTTTTACTCGTAAATTGAAAATGTGAAACTTAAGTTAGAAATCACAGATAAAAGTTTTCGTGAAACGAGCGTCAAGCCCCGATAACGAAGAACTGTAAAATTACCAATTTAATAATTTAATAATAATTAAAAGAAAATATTTTATTACTTAGGTTATTTTATTAAAAAAGGGTAAAGTAAAAAGAAAATAATTGTTTATAATATAACAGAAATTTGGACTTTAACTCACGAAATTTGTGTGTATATGTGTAAATGTATATGGATGAAGTATTTTATTTGAAGGGGAAGTAACAGCTGTCCTGGTTTTTTATTTTATTAATATGGTCACCCTAACCAAAAATAATTCAGGACCCAACTAGTGTAGTACCTATAAAAATCCGGAACCCAATTAGTACACTACCTGCGATTAGCTCCTATTACTCGGGACCCAACTCGGGTGCTCCGAACAAGGCTAGAACCCGATTGAGCACGATTGATCTTTTTCGTAACCTGATTAAGCACGGTTGCAATCAAACAATATGAACCAAAAAAAAAAAACCCAAAAACCACACGATTAAACACGAAAATGGGTGTGACGTTGCCGCTTTGTACCGTAGAATATTATTCGGTGCACCGTATTACTGTGCATTCAAGATTTTTTATAATTATTATGTAATTCAATTTTAGATTTGTAACGATTATTTCATAATTTAAAATATTTACGGCTCAGGTTTCCTAAAAGAAATAACTCTCCAATAAAAAAACGCAAGACACTTTTTTTTTTTGCATTTTTTATGTTGTTGGTTTACAGAGCTCGGTACGTCCATATTATTATTCTAAAATAAAATACATTTGAGTATAATTATTTATAATTAAAAATCTTTTATTGGATTTTAATCATATTTTAAAATTACATTTTTTTTCTGGCAAAAAATAGCACTTATACAATTGTCACGAAAAAAGATAAAAATTTAACTTTTTTTCCTTAAATACTTATTTTCAACTTTCAATAAGTATTTAAGTAGGTTATCAACATTTTTAAATTCAGAGTACTCACGATAAGTATTTTTAACGAACGGTAAAGTCAAGATGCACGCGACAGTTTTCGAAATATCGCACAGTTATTTTACTGCACGACACTCGTGTATTGTGCTCTATTAATTTTAATGTACTTTAAAAAAAACGCGCAATAAAATTACGACGCGTTAAAAATGTCGCGCGGTAAAATAACGCTAGTGTGTTGCCAGCCTGATAATTAGTTTCCAATCTGACAATGTTGTACATAATATTTTTTTTTACCGTGCTCAATCGGTTCGTCAAAAAGTTCGGCCGATAACGACTGTGCTCAATTGGGTATCACCGCCGAAGAAAATCGTATAATAATACAATATAATAACAGACGATATATATTTATAATTATTGTCAACTGAACAATAAATATTTAAAATGCAATCGTAATATCATATGATATTTAGACAATAAAGGGTAACTTAACTTGCATATCATGTTAAAATTGCATCTGTTATATGATATTGAAAATGTATAAGGTGAAAACAGAATTTTAGTTATATGAATAAGGTAATATATAAACCATATAAATTAATAATTAAAGTACACTAATACATCCTCTTTGAATCATAAATTTAATTTCCAATCAAATAACCTCAACACCACATTTTAATATTTTCATTTTCATTCTAAACTCCAATTTAGAGTTACATTTTAATTGTTCCCAGCTGACCTCCGTAATGCACCGATGATTAAATCCTAAACGTTTTCAAAAGCATTGTCATTCTCTACAAGCGCATATCCTCTGATAACCGGCTTATGTTTTGCAATGTAAGATAATATCCAAGCTCAGTCATAAAACATTAAATTTCAAATGCATTCGTTTATTACAATTTCATTTGTTTATTAATTTGATTCGTACCATAGGCTTACTTCTTGAAGTTGAAGTCCTTCTAAAAAAGTTTTAAAAATCAGTTTATAAATCTTACATTATGACATTAATCTTATATGATACTTTAACAACTGTGTTTGATAATAAATCATATGCAAAAATAGTTCAAGAAAGAAAATATGTATATAAATGTAAAAATAATAGTCGATATCTCACTGTTCACCGATTTATGTTTTCCTAAATTATGTTTTTAAAATCTGATTTTTTCTTATTATATTACGCTCTCGTCGATATCGCGAGCGTTTAATGTTTTCGAAGTACTTTTTTTTAATTTTTAATTTTAATTAATTTTAAGTAATTTTAATTTTTAATTTTTAATTCAACACAAATTAAATCCAAAATAGTCAATTATTTATAGTTGAATGTCGGTTTCAAAACAATGTAAGAAATTTATCTAGATGAGCCCAGGTGATTGTAACACGTTTCTCGTCAGTTAAATTTTTACAAATTATACGAAAAAAACATTTCTGTAATTAAATCGCCAGCTTTACCTAGACTATTTCAAAACGAAGTCCTAGTTACAAAACTAAAATGTGAATATATATTTTGATAAATGTACTCATTCTGTATTGAAATACAAAATAACACTTATAAATCAATACAATAATGTTTACTATATTTCCTCCATCTCGACAAACATACTCGAACATAATTATTGGCAAATATTTTAATGCACAACCAATATCTAAAGACTTTTCGTTATTGTGCATAAAAGATTTTTCACACTATACGATACAATCTATTAACACAATTTTTTGGTTCACGGGAATAAGGAAATGTAATTTCCGTCGACGGTGAGACGCTGATGAGTTTTTTCATTAAATACAGCAATTTTAAATATAATTCGTTGTGTAATGCAAAACTTATGGGAAAATTTCCATATCAAATCAGAACTCACCCTCGAAAATAAAGACGAAAGAAACTAATGAATGAAGTGCCAAAACAAAACAAAAATAAATATAATATGAAAATTAATTATGCCGTTTAAAAATGTTAACATTTTTTGCAAAAATCACCCACAGAATTTGTGAACTTGACGTTACATTTATACAGTAGGTATTTTTAATTAATTACCATTAATATATTATGATTAAAAAAACATGCAACTATTATACTGTAATTAGTGTCTCAAATAAATACAAACACACACACACACACACACATCATACTAAATTACATATTTGTAATTACTAAAACATAATTGTCGAATTATTTATAAGAAATTACTCGTATATTATTATATTATATTATATGCTAACGATTTTTTATGAACATTTAAAAAAAAAATAAAAAAGTTTTTTTTATAATATGCACATTTTACTTTTGATAAGTCACTAGTGTATAAATAATTGTAATGTTATTATATCTAGGTAATAATTTAAATTTTTTTATTTAAATTTATTAAATGGTTAACTTAAATTTAAATGTATTCGTACACCGTTAAATATTGAATGCATTGGGATAAAAACGATCAATATTTTTTTGCAAAGAGTTATAAAAGTTAACCCTTATTACAGTGAGTTCTTACCCTCATTTCATTGATAACTAGATAGAAGTGAATTATTTTTTTTTAAATCTTATTGGATCAGTTCGATATCTTTCGGTGTATATATGTTTTAAATGAACTTATTCCAGTTATTCGATAAATAGCTATTTATTTATTATACTTTGGATATATTAATTGTATGCTAAAGATAATATCTTTAATTTTTCACATTTTAAATATTTTAATTTTTTATAATGACTTATTGTAGACCATTAAATCCATTACCACTTTAACTATCTCCTTCCAAGCTTCTCTAGGTGCTGCCAATTTTTCTTCATTCAGCACTCCTAACATTCTGAGGTCTTCCTTAACTCGGTCCTCCCATCAATTTTCAGGTCTTCTTCTTGATCGAATATTATTAGATTTTATTTTAAATAATATAATAATACCATTAAATGTTGTTAAACATAAATCAAATTGTATGTAAATCACTAAGTATAGGATGAATAACTTGTAGTATTGTGCGTCGAAACTACGATGAATCATCACTTTTTAAAAACCGTTCTGAATAAAGCTCAGTATGATACTATATGTGCTTTAGACAAATATAATGATCATCTTATCTTCCATAATTAAAACTCAAGTTTTTCGAGTAATAAAAATATTTTATACTAATGCACTTAAATTTTAAACCTGAAAATAGAAAATTAAGTAGGTACTCTTTTTTTTTTTTTTTTAAAAAAAAAAATATAATTTTAACTACCTTACTATAATATGAATGTAACAAAAGCGGAAAAAAGTAAAAAAGTATTCATTTTGCCAAATTCTATATTTTTTTTAACGATGTAAATGATGATCTACAAAATTATATTTCATAATACAATAATTATACACTTAAATATGAATAAGTCTGCATTTAATTTTCAGAAATAAAATATTTTTAATTGTTTAAAGTTTAATTTAAAAAAAATAATTGCCATTTTTATGACAACAATTCATTTTGCAGCAACCCCAACTTAAAAATATTATCATATTAAAAACCAGCTAGCCAATACTCTTTAGTTATATTTTGTTGATATAGAATGATACATAATAGATACATAATATGATAAAATATCACAAGATTAAAAACAATCTAACTCATCTCAAGGATCTATATGTTGTGACGATTTAAATTACTATAGTGACGACAAAAATGTGCGATAAATTATTTTTTATTCAAAGTAAGTTATTTATTTACATTTTGTACTGCATTTACACAACGATCTTGGTCATAATATTTTTGAACAATAAGAGTACTAGTAATTTATAAAATGACATACTAGTATCTTAGTAGTATCTTATCATTTTAATGTTTTTATTTTTGTAATTTGTAAAGTTTCACTTAACACATTTACGTTTTACATTAGTTGCACCACTTAACACATTTGTTACGAGTGGTTGACATATGCAGACGAAGATCAATAGAGTTCTAAAAATAAATTTGTTTATACTTGTATACTTAATGTATATTAAATGAACATTAAATAAATAACAGGAAAAAGACTAAATTGAGGTACTTAAATTTTAAAAAATATATTTATACTTTTGTTTTAAATAATCCCATACATATGAATACATTGTATTTAGTAAAAATGGTTTGCTTTAAAAATCAAATTCTTTCAATAAAAATGTATGTTTGTTCAACAATGTACAGATTTATTAATTTATTCAACAAAAACCAAATAGACATACATCCAATATAATGAATAAAAATGAAAATAATTCATTATTATTAATTAATATAAAATATAAAAAAAAAGCACTAAATAGACAACAAAATATTACATGCATCTAGCTTATAATTGCAATGTTTTTTATATAATATTTCATAAAATTGCATTTTTTGTAAAAACAATTGTTTAACTTAACTCTCAATTTGAATCAAAAACATTTAAAAAATTGTTGTCCTTTACAAAAATAAATTAACGATGTTTAAGACTAGTGGCATAAACACAAGGATAGTTAACGGGTTATGACCATCCCCCTCCACGAAATGTCTCTCTTATTTTGTAAAATATACAATAATTTAAAGACATTGGTAGTTATATCATGTTATCAATAAACAATTTTCACAGATTTAATTAACTAAATAGTAATACATATAATTTTTATTTTAACTTAGTTTAAACAACTTATTAAAATTAAAAGTTGGTACTTATGTAAAAGAAAATTGAAATTTTAAACTCCCCTACCCCTACAAATATTTTTCTGGCTACGACACTGTTCATGACAATCTATTTTCACTTAATTCAATTGTTTTTTGGTGAATTTTCATAAATACATAATTATATTTTCAAAGCATTCTATGTTTTTATAATTGTTTATTGCAATATATATTAATCATATTTATATATTTCTAATGTTAATTCAATTATGGATAATTTTTAATTATTTTTTGAACGGTGTGTGCTGTTTCGATATTATTGAGGATATTGAGTGAACAATAATACTCTTACGATTAAAATGAAGATATATTTAATATTAGAATGTGAAAAGATAAAAGTATTAAAAGTATTTTCAATATATTATAAATGCATATAAAACTATTATACGTGTAGGGGATAAGTTTACATTTTTCTTTCATTTATTAATTGAACAATAACGAAGAATCTAAAAAATGTTTTTCACTAGTGATCATGGTTTATACTTTTACAGCTAAGGAAAACTTAGTTTGACTTGTATATTATGAAATAAGCCACTAATTTTAACTATATCAAAACTATGTTAATAATAATGTGATAATATTTTACTCGTTGCAATCTTTAGAAGTATATTATTTTAAATGACGCCACCTATTTTTAATGAAAAATGTATATGTTAAATACTTATAAGATTTATATTGTTATTTATTTTAAAAATTGATATGATAGATGTATAGATATCAATTAAATTTTAATATAACACTGATTCATAACTGTAAGGTTATACATTGTAATATTACATATACAGTGGTTAATTTACATGTAAATATCTCACCAAATATTTAGATCAAATTTTTAATGAAACCTCGGAACCGATTACAGTAAGGAATGACCATAACACCCGGTAAAATAAATAATTAATCCAAATCACACTCAAATTGCATCGGAACTGAAAGACATCAGACAAAAGCATGTTGTACAAAACAGCCACAGTGAATGAATATTATACACATACTTAGTTGCCACACGATTCGAATACTATTATTATTATTACTATTATTCACTACTTACGACGTAAATAGCCAATTCATATCCTCAACAAATAACTTATCTTAAACCATAAAATGAATATACCCAGATGATACTAATGTATACATGAATATAGCCGGTACTCGAAAACAAACCATTAAATATCTGCTGTTTTCCGCTTATTTCGGAATAGACACCTAGCCCTAGGCATTTTGCATTTCACTACTTGTAAAACATAATACGGTTATAATCGAAATGGATTTGCGCACTATAACGAAGACGCAAAAATCTGTGGTGAAAATAGACACGCGGACGTCTCTAATGGAAATCGTATGCATTTAAATTGTTTCGTGACGACAATAATAACGTAATACACAAAGGTAAGCAACTCATAAATGGCATCTGCTATTATACCAACACAAAAATTCGATTTGTTGTGTTGAAACAGTGATACGATATTGGAAAATAATTGAATTTGTTAAAGAAGTAATTACAAATCATTTAATAACTAGAATGGTAAAGGAAAAATAATTCATTAGAACAGTTAAATGCAGTAAATTCCGATACTTAGGACATTTTATGTGAAACAAGTGCAGATATGATGATAATACATCAGTTGGAAATTGTAGAACATCATGGTTAGCCAATCTTAGAACGGGTATGGTCGAATTGCACTTGGGTTTAAAAAAGATATTGGTCGAACTGCACTCGGATAAAAAGCAGGTAGTGGTCGAACTGCACTTGGGCTCAAAAAAGTATTTCAATAAAATTATCATGCATTTGAAGGGGTTAGATTTATTTTCTTTAGTTACATTTAGTATTATTAAGTAATCAGTTATCATTGGCGTAGTTAAAAATTATTGTTTTATACATTACATTATGTTAATTATATATATTTACATTATAATTGTTATATTATACATTATATTATATTATACATATCATTATTATTATACATTTTTTTTTTTAACCGTTAAATTTAGCTATCGTCATTATTATAATTCTTTTTTTGTCATTTCGATCACTTTTTGTAGTAATGACTAACTGTATTCAAAAATTCTACCTTGGTAATATGCTTCTGAGTATATAAGTTGATATATTTTTGTATATTATTTATTTTTTTCTGGTACCATGTTGTTGATGGTCTTGTGCCAGTGTTCTGCATTAAAATATAGATGTCGATTTTTAATTGTGTTAAAACATCAATAAATACAAATATATTTGGATGTGCTGATGAAAATGATTTATTGAACTTCGCGTGGAAAGACTCACATGCATTAGTAGTTCTTTGACTAGAAATCGTATTTGAAGCCCAAATATGAGGCGGAAAAAAGTCCTTCGTCAGAAATATAATTATCAACTAAATAGTCACTAAATTCTTTAACAGCGTGAATCTTTGGGATAGTTGACATAAAATCATCTGTATAAGATTCGCCAACTTCAACTACATTTAAAAAACTTAATCCAAATATATTACGAAACCGTTTTCCAATTTCTGATTCAGATTTGTAATCAGTTGAAAGTCCTAAATTTTGTATTTTACGATGCCATGATTAAGATAAATGGAATCTAAAACCTATTATTTTACATAAAGGAAACATTTCATTGATCGTATAATGGATTGCTTGTTCAAAATCTGCTAAAAATAAATTTGGCATAAATATTAAACCAAATTCATTGCAATTTTCAGTAATTATTTTAAACATATTTTATACGTTTCTATAGTTTTATTTGAAAGCAAAGCAAATATTAATGGTACATAATAATTATTGTAAACTGTATGCAGTGTAAACATTTGATAAAAAAATTTTGGGCAATGTGAAAACGTGCCATCCACAAAAATAATCGTTTTTTTCACATATATATTTTAAATTTTTTTTAGTTGAAAATATTATAATGTTATATGCAAAATTGTTATCTAGTAAAAATTCTTCATCAATATTTGTTTTAATTTCTAATTTGTTAATAGTGTCATGTGTATCATTAAGAGATTTTGTTAAAATCGGATAGTTTTTCCGGTGTTCCTGATATATATTTTTTCGTATTCGATTTATGTCGTTACTGTTTAATAATTGTCTTAACTCTGTAGGAGCGTTAACGATTTCTTCCCTAATATTTTTTAATGGTTTATAAATACCTTGGCCAGCTGCTTTTCTTTTTGTTGAATTTGAAATATTTTTCCGAGGTAGATTAAATGGTTCTTCCTGGTTGTGTATCAACTTACACCGAAAAATTACTTTAGAACATTCATCTAGATATAGTTTTGAAATACAACCACGATGGGTACAACGCCATTTAACTCCATCATTTACATGTTTTTTTTTGTAAAACGTATAATTTTGATACACGATTAAGTCACGGCCTCATTCACTTTTAGTAATTTTTAAATAGTTCATATTTATACAGCGACATAAAAGTGTGTACTAATTGTAGTTTACATGGGTCTACATAATACACAGTATACAATATAAATATTAATCTTATATTTGTATTGATAACTATTAATTATCCAGTTAGGTTGGATTCTTTTGTCGATTTTTGGTGACAATAATATTATCTGTTATATTATATAATGTACTATTATATAATGCTATTAAATAAATACGCCGTAGCGTTCTTCAACAGTAAGATTCGTAATATTTTTAAAAGGTTTTTAACTCTTTTTTTTTTAACGAGTGCAGTTTGACTATTACTTTTTTTTCAATCCAAGGGCATTTCGACTATTCATTTGTAGGTAATAATTGCAATTCGACTATCTCGCTTAGAATGTCGGAACAGCTTCTTTGCTCAAAATTCGTATAATAATAATGAAATAATATATATTTTTTCTCATATAATCAACTATAGAATTTTATTTAAATCATAGTCAGTAGAAAGATTTTTTTCAAAATAATCATAAATAAATCTTAATAAAATAAAAATAAAGATTTTTTTAATAAATCATCATAATCTTTATTGTAATTAAATGCAACTATTTTTATAACACATTCATTTTTTGTTCTTATAATTATGAAAACAATTTTATTGTACGTTATAGACAGGACGTCTTTAAAAAATATGAATTAAACAAAGTCGTTAATGTTTAATGTTAATGTTTAATGTTAATGTTAAATGTTTACGCAGGTAAATTTGGTGCAAATGGGCTGTTGGAGATAACATACCTTTTTTATTTTAGCGCAAAGGGTTAACACCCTTCAGAAAATGGTTTGACAAATTTTCTTTAGAATTATCCCGAAGTGTTACTAATAAAACTCGTACATCAATGATGGTCGACAACATTCGAAACGAATCAACACATTAAGAAAAAGAAATACCACAAACACTACATAATTCAATTCTAGTAAAATAATGATAAAACTAGAAAGTTAATTTATATTGCAAATTTTGAATACAATAAATATATTAAATTTAAATTAAAAGTTCTCGGTGCGTCTGTTTGAAATAAGACAAATAATTTTCAATTTATGGTTATAACAAATTTGATTTTTATTATTAATCTCAATCTCAATTCATAACCATAATAACAGAAAATTTCTATAAATACTTTAAATTATATTTTTTTTTCTATAATTATTCTTCATTTAATTGCTAAGGATCTATTGATATACCAATACGACCAATACTTATACATCGAATATGTTTAAAAAAAAAAACAACTATTTTCTCGGTAAGTTATTTTATATCGCCTGTGAATTGATTTAAAACAACATTTCAAGCATAACATTGCATTATTATACGCACCGATGTCAATTATTTCGCTTGAACTATTAATAATATAAATATATTTATATGTACAATGTGGTATCTCTTCAATAAAGTATATATTTTCGTATACAACCGTAACACGCCTCGCCATGCGGACGAGCTTGCATATCATCAATAAAAATAATTTAACATTTGTGTATATTAACCTATATAATACATATACGACGGTAATATATAGGAATCACTTAAAAGTATAACGCACTCCTCCGCAACCACGGACGAGGTCACACGACCAACGTGTAATACCCGACGGCTTCCATGATGTACGGCAGGGATCTTCAACTCGTGGCCCACCCTGTTATAACATGCGGCCCGCGATTACATTTTAAATGTTTTCACATTAAAAATAAAATAAAAAAAATTGTAATTAAAAAAAAAAAAGTTTATCTATTTATGTTTTAATAATATTAATGATTTGTAATTTTAAATGTACCTATCTAATTTTAATAAATGTAAGAATAAAACTGAATTTTATATAAAATACATGTTTTTACTACGATTGCGGCCCGCAAGGTTTAAAAATAATAATATGTGGCTCGTTGCATAAAAAGGTTGAAGACCACTGATGTACGGTGTAATTGTTAGGTTAGCAATAGACCCAATGCCCTTTCAACGGGACGGGCAATACACCCTAACCTGAATTACACTTTGAATCTGTAGCTTAGATTATATTAAGTATGTAAAGTGTAGTATAATATTGTAATATATAAATAGTTTTGAAATTATACCGGATGTATAATAAAATTCCACGTGTTGGACCGAAAACGGCATTAAAAAACATTATAGAAACAAGACAATACTCGATACGTCTATACATGCAGAATTACACATAGAATCGGAACGTTACTTCGGTGTATACCAGTGACGTTCAACCTTTTTCCTTTAGCGGGCCACTTTGGTAAACAATTATCTTCAAGCGGGCCACTAAGTATAAAAGTACAAAAATAATCTTATATATTGGACTTGTTTTCTTATCTTTTATTGTCTATTGAAAAGATTATGAATTAAGGTACACATTAGTTTGATTAGTACGTTATTTTAAGTACACGGATGATATCGATATTTAATTGTGAAGTTTACATATGAAAATGTCGACAGAAAAAAACGCAAATATATTGATGATTGCCGAATTTTCATTGGTCTATAAATTACTTTTTCATTGAAATTAATGGAAAGCCGTTTGTCTTGTGTGTCGTGTAAATGTTTCAGTTTTTTAAAGAATTTAATATCAAACGACATTATGAATCAAAAAATGTTCTTACATTTTTAAAAAAAAATTTTTATTTTAGAAAATTCGTAACGGACCACATAGAATATCTTTGGGGGCCACATGTGGCCCGCGGGCCGCAGGTTGAGCACCACTGGTGTATACAGTGCTGGATCTAGAGTATTTATCGTCCGAGGAATTACAATTTTTGCGCCCTGTGTCGCCCCTCCCTTAAATTCACAAATTATTTACCAAAATTTATAATTATTAAAAAAAAGAAAAAAGATAATTTTGTATAGGTACTTAAATGTATGTGCTGCAATATAAACTATATGACTTCGTAACCAACTATTTTCAAATATCACTGAGGTATAATATCTATATAATAACGTATTATATATTATATGTATATAAACCAAGTTTTCCAAGTCTAAAATATATAACTATACAAATATTCTGTTGATATTATTACTATCAACCAGATGTTAAAATTTGATATTTCATTGAAATCTCATTGAAAATAATTATAAGTTCAAAAGAAATTGATAACAACGGTGTAGTCGTTAAGGACGTAAATGTATGAAATAAACGTTTACAATTTTAATTTATATACGGCCAAAAGTCTTAGATATTAAGGCACCCCTGAGTATACGGCACCCGGGGACAAGAATCCCCGTTTTCCCCCTGCCTCTAAATCCGGCACCGGGTGTATATACAACGTTTAAAAATTAATAATCGAAAACTCTACATATGTCACAAAAATAATAACGTATTAATAAATAAACTAATAGTTTGTATATAGAAATAAAAAATTAATAAACGCTTA
Organism: Sipha flava; assembly: GCF_003268045.1. Classification (NCBI taxonomy): domain Eukaryota; kingdom Metazoa; phylum Arthropoda; class Insecta; order Hemiptera; family Aphididae; genus Sipha; species Sipha flava. The sequence continues at coordinate 967,209 of NW_020271748.1, forward strand.
GCTTGGAGTATTAATATATTTGTAAAGTATGACCGAGTTCGAATTAAAAATTCATTGTCAGGTATAAATAAATTCAATAAAATTGTGACTCAATGATAAATCGGAAAAAAATGAGACATCCTATTAGAATCCTCTGCTCCTCCAGTCCTTTCTCACGCCCTCCTTTCGCACCCAGATGAATTCATATAAAAATATGCTGTTTTACACGTAAGTGTTTGTAATGACACATCTAGTGATTACCAAAATACGACCGCCGAGTAAGCGTTAGGTAACATTTGCGAGGAGTCGACAAAATTGACGAGTCAATCTCAACGAATGCCAACATAGGAAATATAAGACCCCGATTTGTTTTCATAACATTAAACGTTTGTGGCGGTGCGTAGCATAGGTATACGAGGAATTGGAATCGTTGTGCAATCAACGCTTAGCAAATTAGTAATCACTTCAGACGGGGTGGTTAGGATTTATTTACATGTATACGTACACGTGACATTTTAGAATCCTTTCCTGCTTTCTCGCCCCCTCCCCCTCAGTCGAGTTCATACAATGGTGTACACCAAAGCAATTATATAGATGCGTTCATAGACAGATTTAAAAACTACGATTTCGGGTACTACCTGTACCGCGTACGCAGCCGTGTGGACGAGAGAGTTGATCAACGTTTGCCACAAATCGTGATAATCGAAACGGACCGTTAAATCCATTCAATCCGAACATACGGCGACTGGAAAGGGGAAAAGAACACGGAGTGGCGCACCAAGGGTACCGTCTCGTCCCTTCCTCGGGCACAACTCGTGGAACGGTGTACCGTTCGTAATACCACGCGTCCGCAGAGTGTATAGTGTACGTTACCTGTGCGCGCCTGTTCGACGGCCACTGCGGGTGAACGAAAGCGACGACAAGGACGACGACGACGATGACGGGACTTCTAGCGGAGAGTCAATCGCTGTATGGTAAGTGACGTGCACGTGTACGGCGAATAAGGTTCGACCGGTGCACACGTGCGCACATGCACATAACACGTATACGTTTGCGCGCGCACTCGCGCGCGCGTACGTGGTAGACCGACTTAGAGGTAATCGCGAGGATAATACGGGAGAGGGGGAGGGAGAGGAGAAAAATTGAAAAAAAAAAAATTAAAAAAGACTTGTTTCACGTTGTGTACGCACTCACGCACGCGTTTGAACGAGCAACGACGACGACGACACCGCACAGCACCGCCGCCGACCACGGACCGACGCTAACGTTGCGGCGCGCGGATCCCGCCAAAGCGACCGCCGCCGCCGCCGCCGACGCCGACGCCGACGCCGACGCCGCGCCGCGGATAATACGCGTTTTCATTCGCCACCCGATCGCCTCGCACCCGCGCCGCCCTCGTCCACCAGAAACGCATCGACGACGACGTCCTTGTCGTCCGGGAACGCGATGCGTACACGGGATACCGACGACCGTCGCTACGCGATGTCCTCCTTTAACCGATGTCACATGCCGGCGAATCGGGCGACCAGACCGACGGAGCTGTTCTCACGCACCGGCCCTGTCACATGTCCCATGCCCATGCAAACAATACCTATCTGTAATAACACACTCCCGAGGTCGGCTCTCGATTTTCTCACGGAATACATTTTGGCACACATACTGAGCCCGCGAACCTGTTTGTTTTTCACGTTCATTTTCAACTGACATATTGCGTTAACCGTATCATTATGTTCTCTACTTTTTGGCTACGCGCCGCAATGGAACCTCCTCTCGACGAAAAAACATGTATCAAAGATTCGATTTCAAGCCCATTTAAATAAAATACTTAACCGTAATATTGTTATTGTATCGTAATAAAATCAAATTTCCCGAAATTATGAACATCAGTTCTTATCGTGGTTTGGTCCTTAGTCACTCTCTTCAACGGTTTAATTCTAATTCTATTCATTTTTATCTAATACGTTTCGTGACTTATGAATATTATGCAGTACATTATAATAATGGACTAGAAATTTGCAGGGTAAGTAAAAGAAAAAAAAAATATAAGACTTCGAAGTAGTGCTCACACCACCGCATCGACCTACTCGTAAATATCGACATACCTGATATACGGCCCTGAACAGATATAAGAAGTTTAATGATTTAAAAGAATTTTATTGTACTTGAATTTAATTAATACAATGAATACTGTATTTAATATAAAAAAAAAAAATTGTCAAATTGTTTCATTTTTTCGATTAAAGGTTATAATTATTAATGATAATAAATTAAATAATAAAAGATTAATATATAAATAAACAAATTTATATATAGAAATAAATAACAACTTAGCCTGAAGTATTATTATATTTGTAAAGTGCAATCGGTTTCGAATTTAAAAATGCATCATCAAGTACATACAAAGTTAATAATTTTGCAACTAAATATTAAAAAATATAATCGCAATTCAACTCTTAGTTAAAAATACAATAATATTCCAGGATAAGCTTTTATTTATTTATTTCTATAAATACACTATTTGTTTACTTATTTATATATTAATTTACGAGTATTAACCATTTATTAATTTTTAATTTTATTTTGTATTAATTTATTAATAAAAGGCTATTTATTAAAAGTCAAATATCTTTCTTTAAGATTTCTTTAATGTTGTAATTATTAATTTTATTTCAATAAGAAATCAAAAATGTTTATGCTAGATAACCGTAGTTAGGTAGATGTGGGATGAAGCTTACCATGGATTACTTGGAGTAAATAATTTTAGCATTCTCAAATTTTAGATTGAATGCGCACCTATATAAATACATATAAATAGACGTTGGAGCATATCTAGTTGTTTACCATTTATAATCTTAAAATACTGTAGGTGTTGTTTTTAAATTGTGTAAACAAATATTTAAAAATTAAAAATTACTATAAAAATAATACCCATTTAGTCAGTTTTAAAATATCATGTTGCATTATTAGTTAGAAGAATTCATTAAACTTATTAGCTTTTATGTAGATTTTTGAATTATTTTTTAAAATTAATAGTACAGTTACTAAAGAATTTATATTTAGACAGAATTTAGAACTTTTCTCTTACACAATTCTTTGTAAGCTACACTGCGTTCTCATAAAATCGTTTACGTCTACTAAAATAAACAGTCGAACAATTGTGGTATTCGGTGTTTTTTAGTCAACTATTATTCCTTTGCTGACTTTTGACAGTCCATGAAGTTGAGATTTCGTTAAACGTGTTTGCTTTTTGTGAAATACCAAATTTCACTGTTAAGTTGCTTCATTAAAATAAAATTTAACATATTTGGAAAAAATGCGTACAACATGAACAAGTTAAATTTCGAATGGAAGTTTGTAAATACTTTAAAATATGGAGAAAACGTTGAGCAAACGTTTCGAAATAAGTAATACTAACATTTAATTAATTTTGAATGAATGGTGAGTAATAAAAATAAGTAATAAAGTTTGAAACATAACACTAAGATGTTTACAAACATGAATTATTGCTGATTCGTTTTTTTCCCTGAAAAATCTTCAATGCATATAATGTAAAAATAATTATACATAAAATACATTTAATAATACTGAACTTAACTCGGAAAAGTTATTTAAAAGCAATTATCCATAATAATTTTTAAATTAAAATAAAATATGTTGAATATATTAAGTAAAATGTAATACCTGATATAAATGTCTTATCCAATTCCCGTATTCCATCGAATACTTTTTTTCTGTTAGAATATTTTAGAGAAGTAAATCTACACCTAAAATTACATTATAAATCTTTTCAGATTAAAAATAAAACATGTATAGTAATTACTCTAAGTAAGTCACTTCGTTATTTATAAACAATTTCACTTAATTGAATATAATAATAAAAATATTTGTAAATTATAGTATATTTCGTACTAGTACCACTTAACAAAAACAAATAGTCCCACTACTTGGCTGCAAATCATCGATTCAAAATTTATTTGGAATTTCTTCGACAAAAACTTCCCATATTCATATAAATTATTATTAAACGACTGAATAAATTATTTCCAAACAAAACTTCTTTCATAAACCGAAGTTGGGGTTAATTAACTACAGTTTTGACTACATTTTATGGCTTAATCTTCGTGCACTGAAGATCTCTCGATAATTGTTGGTGATAATTTTACATAATATTATAACGTGATCGAGATACAACAGTCGATTCAACCACCGATATAATATTTGCGAAATAGTAATAATTATAGTTATAATCAAAATCAATACAAACCAATCGCCCCGGTCGAGGATTGACGGACAGGGTAGGTGTGCGTTAAATATGCAGTGTAAAAAATGCGGTGTAGATAAATACGAAACGTCTTCACAAACTACCATCCAAGGATTTTTTCAGAGTGATATATCATGCTATAGCCGTTTAGTTCAACTTTTAGTTACTTACATTAGTGTTGTTCGTTAAACGTGTACGGTATCTGAAAATAAACACGGAAGAACTCAAAACCCAAAGTTTTGAACTTTGTCATAGATGCACTTTAAGTTAGAAAGTTTTTTTGTGTAATATTTTATACAATATTTACGTATTAACCAGCTATAATATACAAATTTGTCGTTTTATAAATTTAAATAATACATTTGACCCAATGATGCACTAACAACACCTAACCAGAAATATTAATAAAACCCATCAAACACGTGTAGACTTAAAAATACATAGATTGAGTACCAGATGAAGGGAAGGGCAAAATGGGCAGCTGCCAAGTGCCTTGCCATTTTAGGGACCCTGGGCCTTTTATGGGATTTAATTATTTTGTAAGCCTATAATATTAAATAACAAGTGCCCCCTGTTATGTAAAAATGTACATGGTGTTTTAATTTTTTACTTCAATATTATGTATAATAGATTCCTATATTGTATCATAAATACTACAATAATAAAAATAAATTAATAAACAATAATATATTGTTGACTCTTTGATAATAAAACATAATATCTATACAAATAAAAAATGATTCGACATAAGTTATGTAAAATAGAAAAATATGTCATACAAATATTAGTGTACCCAAGAAAAAAATGTTTAGGTTCCCGAGCCTCGAAAACTCTCTCACCAGTACTACATGGATTGTCAAATAAAGACTATCAACATATAAAAGTAAAATGGAATCTTCACATCTTATTAGTATTGCTGTTCACCACGACAGAAAACCAACAATCGATTATTCCTCAAAGACCGTCTTTTAAATCATTAAAATAATTGCGTCTCAATACATATACAAGTATATAATAATTATTATATATTGTATAATACTATTGTATACTATGATATAAACTATTTTAGAAAAAGAGTAAGACAATGAAACAAATTTTTTTCTAAGTAATTTTTTAATTTTTCTTACATCCAAATATTTATTTATTCATCTATTACTACAACACTGTATTATGATATAGCAGCTTATTTGCAACATAAATACTGGCCCAACTAAAATAGTACACCTCCAGCTTATAATGTTCCCTCCCCCAAAAAGTTATCAAAGATGGATAATGATAAGAGAGAAGCCCTTGCAGGATTGTGAAATGTTTATAATTTGTGCACCCCCAAAAATATAGGTTTGATTGCTCTTATGGTCATCATTAGCGTCATGTTGATAAGGACAACTTATGCAACAGTCTAGACTTTAACTATTCCAAAGTCGGAACATCATCAAAACATAAATACGTCATTTATAAAAAAATTAAAAAATTAAATTCACGTTGTCAATTAGAAAAATGATAAGTTTACTGTATAGGTACTAAGTACAAATATTTATATTTTTGGACTGGTTTGACGTCCCCCTTCTCCCACGTTAATTAGAACTTCGATAAAATGAGCCACTGAGTCTCCAATTTAATAAGAGCATGCCAATTGCTTCACACTGGAAAAAACTGAAACTACAGACCTACTTAAAAAATAATTATGTTACAATTTCTCAAGCCCACTACACTGGCGAATGCGATTATTATCGGACCTCATACGCTATCTGTTGGCCAATCCCAAAACTTCGTCGGTATACTGCGTGGCGTAACTTGACGCGCGCCGTCGTCGTAACTAACGACGTCGGTGCACGTTTAAATATAGTTTTCGTTAATTTCAACAGAACCATCGTTCGTTGCAGATGTTGTTTCAGCTTGAACAGCACTCGCCCGACTTTTTATTTAACAGCAATGAGTGTAATGAGTGTAATGAACGCAAACGTTGCGTATAATTTTAAAATGTATAAACCTCGTGTAAAATTCTATATAATTATTGAATAAAAAAAAAATTAAAAAAAAAACTCTTATGCGTATATATTTTGTACAAGAAAGAAACGGAATTAAAAAGAGTTTATCTTTTCTTTTTTTTTTTTTTGATTTTTTTAATGTATTTTAATATCATATGACTATTTTATAAGAACCCAACATTAAGTATACATATATAAGTGTATTAAAGTGCTCTTATTCATTATAAGGATGAGTGTTAGGGGTAGCTTTTAAAACGTTAATGTCAATCCATATTTTTGCTAGAACTTTAACATACAGGTTGTTTCAAGAGTATGACTAATAAATGATAAAAATATGTAAAAATTGAATTATTCGTAATTTTAAATTTTTTGAACATTTTAATTGATTAATTTTATATCACCATAAATACATTAATTATAATAGTATAACTATTTCCTGTATTTAAAAAAATAATTAGACTGAAATTTAATGTTCAATCAGATATTCAAATGGAGATATTTTATAAGTGAAAATAAATAAACAGTAGCAAGCAGTCGTTATATATTGCAGTGTAATATGAGAAGTTAATAAAAGAAAAGAAAATGCAAATAATTCCAAACAATATCCCCTATTAGTTTAATGACGCTTGGCATACATCCAAATACAACAATAACTCAGCACGTTTTTAACACAATAAAGAAGATTATAATAACAAAATATTTGTACACAATACCATATATATATATATATATATATATATATATTGTAATTTATTTAATTGAAATTGTTACTACATCATTATTATTTTTTATTTTCTTCAGAAACTTAAGTTGTTCTTATTTTAAGTGTAACAACAATAATCTCGTTACTAAAATACTAGTGTCAGTGTCAGTGGCGTATTTATAAGGTTGACTGAGGAGGCCTCAGTATTTCGTATGAAATTTCAGAAAAAAATACTAACTAATGTCCAAAATAATTTTTATTAAAATGTGGATTTCAATTTACGTCAGTCTTATAACAAATATTACGATTTATAATATCAAAACTAACTATTATCTCCTATTATCACTTATCAGTGACGAGATATTTTTTTTTATAGACATGGGCACCGAACCCGGAACATATTAAATTGAAAAACAGGGTTATAGGAAACTTTGTAAGGTCAGCCAGAAAAATTGAAAACCGCGGACAGCTTGTACTATTTCAGAAAGTAATAAAATTTACATGGCGGATAGTTTGTACTATTGTCGATTTCAGGTAAAAAAAAATGTTGAGACATGAACTGTTAGACATAATTTTTAATAAATTCGGGTTATGTATAAGCTTCGTGAATTTTTAAAACATTCACTGTCAATTATGTCATAAATTATAATAATATATACACTTAAAAATTAAAATTATGGCAGATTATTTCAAGTAATTGTGTATTTGTTATTATTTTATTTTCGTGCTGTACACAAGCTTCGTGAATTGTGTTTTGTGTATTTCGGTTTTTTTTTTTTTACGTTTTTTTTTTAAATGACTAGCACATTCATCCAATTTCAAAGATTTTGGATAATCCTAAATTTTGTATTTGTCTCCATACGATTTATAACATATAACTCACCGGTCTATAGAGGTTTATAGTAACTTTCCGCGTACAAGTGACTTTTGAACATTTCCAACGTATATTAAATTTGTTTTTTCTTAAAATTGTATATTCATATACATTTTTAAAAATGTTTGTGTTTAGATTGGTTGTTTGATTTTTGTTAATTTTATATTATCTTAGAGTGTATAGGTTATGTAATACTTCTAATAGTGTGACACCAAACACATGTCTCATACTGATCTCGATCATGATTCGCAATCTAAAGTTTTGAGCAATTTAATTTTATCTTATTTTTTAAAATATATTTCCCGGTTTATTTATACCGCACAAAACGTCCGCGATCGAATTTTACCAATTTATTACCACCGTACAAAGTGTCCGCGATATGCAACTCAAACAATAGGTAGTACAAAATGTCCGTTTACCGAAAAACAAACCAAAAAAAAACCGGACCGGTCTAAACCAGACCGTGCAGAACTCTATTATACTATACCTTTATTACTCTATTATACTATACCTTTATACCTTATATAGACACGCAGTACGCCTCGACCTGACAACCCGCGCTTAGCAACATACAAAATATATAATGGCTGAAAATCAATTCGAATGTGTGGTAAATATAATTAATATATTATACATATTATATTTATTCTTAGTACCTTTATAGGTACATGAGAAAATATATTTTCATAATAAAATATTATGAGTTGGTTACCATAAGCGACGGTATCGTCTTTTCAGAAAAATATAAATAGTAATGTCCGTTATATACAGATATAATTTGGTGTATACTTTATTCATTATATGATTTGTTATTAATATTATCGATACTAATATTTGGAATTTAAATATTTGTATAGCTAAAAAGTGGTATTCAGAATATATGTAAGGTTTGTGGAGGGGTGTGAAAAGCAAAGCTCCACGGGCCCGTGTTAAATAATTGCGAACGTGGAACGCAGTTTTTAAATCGTTGGACTGAGCTCCTCTACTTCATTTTTCCCAATTCGAGCACTGGTTGTGACACGTCACATATACGAGCAAGCGAGCTAGTTTATTAGCTGGAACGTTATCAGACAGGTCGCTCAATCGCGCGCACTGATGAACAGCGAGTAAATTCGCCTAAAGTAATCGAGGCTAAAAGCACGTTACGTACATCATTTAGTTTTCTTAAAAAAAGGTCCATTCTTGGTATAAATCATTTAGATTTATATCAATACTTTATAAAAATATTTATTATAATTTTAAATCGGCCTCTGTTTATCACGTGCCGACACCTTGTCGTGTCCTTAGCTAATTGTACAAGAAACGTCATTCGGACGATATTCATATTATCTGATAGTGCAGCTCCCACGTAGTACGATCATTTATGTCTTAACACTGTACACGAGTCGTGCCTGTGTTCAAAATCGCAGCTCATAAATCTACCCGCGCATTACCAGCAATTATATTATACTGACCTCGTACATTTTTTCCACCTGAAAATGTACACTTATATCACCACCTGCATTGCCCGCTTGGTACAGCGGACCGCAATGTCTTTGAGAATTTACATTTTAAAAGCGAATATCGTAAATCATATTATGTAAATATAGAAATAATAGATATTAAAATATAACGTTACGAACGCATTACACTAGTACATTTTTCGTTGAATAGCTTATAACTTCTTACAACATTTTTCTAGAACGTACATATATATTAATACTGTATAATCAATTACACATTTACAAATAAAACATTTAAACACATCACGTACACCCATGAGATATAGCATGAGGCTATCTATACTATTCCTTTTCGATTTTCCATTTCAATCAACACATTAACATTATAATTACGTATATGATTATATAATGATCATTTTCTCCTTTAAAAAAAATAAACAATCGAGTAGTGATGACCCAAAGCTGATAGGGGATAAAAATTCACTTCGAGATATGTATTATTCGAGATACCTAATTTTAATTTATCAAAATTAAATCAAAACTTCGAATTATGTAATGAAATATAATTTTAAAATTGTACAAGAAAAAAACAATATGAATCATAACTTATGATAAATATTTGTACATAAATGTTATTACAAAATCTTCTGATTTACTTATAATTTTGAATATAGAAGTATCCGCGCCTTCGACAGATACAAATAACTGCCTAACAGTTTGTAATGACATTACTTGGTTCACCATAATCATATTTAAAAAAATTTCTGGCTCATTAGGAATCACTATTTGACATATTTATACCCATTATTTCGTTATTAGTTAACTGACTACATTTTCAGCATACTATTGAAATGCCTGTTGTTCATTATTAAGTTTGTCTACGTTAATTTTCAAATCATACCAACATCATCATCATCGTCATTGTTTTCTAAACATATATCACTGCTCTTTATTAAAATAGAATTCAGCTTTTTTAAAACAATTGTATTTGGTTATACATTACTATACATACTAACCAACATATTTACTGTTATTGTGCATTCGCTAATAATCTGTTTACATCTAACGGTTTTATCTTTAATTTACAGTACAGATATAACAGATATAATAATATACTTTGACTAAGCTATTTATCACGATTTTATATTCGAGTTAATAATACTGTTAATACATGGAATGTTATGAGAATTTCTAAGGCAATAAGAAAAAAATTGAGTTATCGAGGTTCAAGTTATCACGACTCGACTGTAGTATTATTTTGGTACAGGGTTTTAATACCCACCATATAACATTTATTGTTCGACATTTTTACGATATTATTATGAATTAAATACTACGGTATACCTGCTCTAATACTCTTATAAATTATTATGATATAAAATGTGAAAATCATGTAAGTACATTCAGAAGTGGAACTAGGAATTCTTACGCCCGGAGAAAATTTTAAAATTACGCCCTATCATAAATCAATAATCAAATGCTCTTCTAGAGAATTTTTTCTAATAATTAATATACAATCATACTTATTGAGATTTAACAAAGTTAAAAATATTAAATTAGTTGTTAATAATTACAAAAATAACACCCTCTAAAATTTTACGCCCGGGGATGAATCCTAGTCTTCCACCCTCTAGTTCTGCACCTGAGTACATGTGATAAATTAATAAACAGTAATGTTTTTTAGTTCTACAACGAGAACTTGACCTAATCTATGTGAACACAATTAATAGAACTGGTTTTCGATGAAGTTGTTTATAAACATATTATGTATGTATAATGAACAAAACTCAAATTAATGATACATAAAAAATACAAAGAAGTATACATGGACTCGGTTATAAGATAACAATCAAACGATATCAGTGGCGTGGTCAGGACTTCTGTGTGGGAGGGACCATAAACTGCACCTCTAACATATCACGATTAAAATTTGTTCTCTTTTATTTTCTACTCGACATAACGGCTGTCAAATAAAACATTGATGGCTACATTTGGCAGAAAACTAAAACAAATTACACAATCGGTTGATTGATGAACAAAAAAAGTAATACCGTTTATGAAAGGAGGGGAAATAACTTCTCTGCCCACTCTTGTCACTTCACTGAACGATATTAAATTACAACCAATGATGGACACATTTTCAACGGTCTAATCTCATAATTTGTTCATAACTTTTCACACTTTTTTTATGAAGCCATGTAAAATTTGATTTCTATCGCTATATATCGTTCATCTCACACGATTCTTGTTCTTCTAGATATTATTTCGTCGGTTTTAAAATATCGTAGAACTTAGCCTCCACCACATACGTACTGGTATGGAAAGAAATTCACATGCTGAAAATTAACGTTTCACAAATATGAGTGGTTAAGTTCAATTATCGACCCTAAGTAATCAAATTTTATTATAGAGCCTATATATTTGATGAAAATAAAAATTCTTCATTCGATAAGACATGTATCTAATATGTAGAAATATTCCCAATATCAAAAGATAATCAAGATTCGTGAGTACGGCTGTATGAAAATAATTGTAATCGATGAAGTTCACCAATATTTGTTTTTTTTTCAGGCAAAATCAACGCATTTCGGCAACACTCATTTATTTTAAATCTTTGCCTAAAATTGACTACTTGCAAAAAATCGGTGTAGTTTTATTAATTTGTAACGCTAAAGGTGGGTATAACGTTAAGATATTCATCGTTTAACTAAACACTGCTGACTGTTACTCCTTCTAATGGAATCACGTCGTAAAACCATAAATGTACGTACAAATATAATAGACGACTTTAATACGCCCTTGTTCAACAAAAAAAAAAGTCACTTTGACCGTTTTATTCACTGCAAGGAGTTTTAGAAAAAGACTGATTTTTCGTGAATAGTGAGCAAAAAATGAAATCACCATTGACGTTCGTGTAAAATTGTAGAAAGTCGATATACCATTATCGATTGTAGAAATAACAATAATAATTAGAGCAGTGCCCACAGTAGAAGGATTATTTTGTATTAAATAAGGTGTCGAGAGAAATTGTTTCACCACAATTATTAACGTGTTAAAAAAATAACCTCACCCATCAAATTCCTGCGCCATGGGCAAAGTTTTTTTATACCTTTTTATACACAATCGAATGCGCTCTCTGAAAACCGGATGCCGCAGAAGAATAGGACTCGCGTGGGCTTTGGGAGTGTTCCATCACCGCAATACCATAAATGGCATTAAAAAAAAGACCAACCCCCACGCAATGTTGGGTGACTCGTTTTCGCGGCAAATTTATTTTGTAGTACTCAACTGGTATCGCACGTATTCATATATATAATTTATATTATACATATACGTCTAATGACCTAACTCTAAGGTTTTCGGTCAAATGGTCATTTACAACATTTAACTTTAATGCTGTTTGCTGGTTCAATTCTGACGTCGCAATAGTTTACGAAACCATAACCCACCCACTCTGCTAATACAGCTATTATTTGTTCAACCATCATAATTTATTATTACAGTATTAAATATACGAACTGCTCGTGTAGTCATAGATCCATGATATCGTTGCTCTTTCATTCAATTCGCATCCCTTGCTCAACACACTCAACTGCATAGTATTTCCATATAATTAGTTCTTATACCGCAGAATTTTAAACAAATAGTTTATTTATTAATTTTTGTTTTGATAAACACGAGCGAAATAATTACACGTATAATTTTACGATTTTTTATTTTTTTTTTTTTTTGATTTTTACGACAATTCATACTTACCTATATTTATTAATAACTAATTTTACAAAGATTTTTTGCGTAACGAAATATTACTTATATTTAAAGTAGACAATTGTATAATAATTTTTATTTATAAATTTAATAGTAACTAATTTATACAGTAAAACCTTTTTCGTATAATCGATATATTTTTAATATTTATTCTAGTTATACTTTTATTAACGTTATGTATTAATTAAAATCTACTATAAAAATCAAAATAACTACAATCGAAAGCAATTTGAAACAGTTTTAATGTGAAACTAAAATAATGAAATACATACCTATTTTATGTACACATTGAAATGTAATTTCATTGCTGTTTCAATATTTGATTTATCTTTAGTAATAACACATTATTTTTAGCATAGCAACTGCATAATTAATAAAAAATTCATCAAACTTGAAACTTAACTGATACTGTAATGTTAAAAATTTTCTCATTTTGCAATAAATTCATGATAGTCACGTACACTCAAAAGGCCAAAAGCAAAGGTTTCGACTTTTATGATTTCAAAAATACGGCTAGCGTTCTTTATATTTTAAAATTATATATTAACATGTATGAAAATATACAAAGTGAAAGCCAACATCTGTACAGATTTTCTTTTGATATTTATTTTGTACTAGTGCTCATTAACATTCATACTATGAATTCATATGGAATTTGCTGAACGCATCCAACATGCATTCCATTAGACCAATATAATTTTCCCCATAGTCCAAATATCCTTGCACTAGGCTCAATTTCTAATTTCTTATCCCGATCGTGAAAACAACATATTCTTAAATACAGATATCTTAAATCATAATATAATAAAACAATGCACACAGCAATAATTTATTTTATTATAACGAATTCGTTGCATTATATCAATATACTCGAAACAATGCGTAGCAATTTAATCATATATTATTAAAATGCTACGCATATATATTATTATATATATATTTATCTATATTATATATATATATATATTATCTATATTATATCTATATTTTTAATTTTAATTTTAAACGTACCTATTCATTTTACACCAAGTTCAAATCATATACTCAGTATAAGCTTATTTCCATACATTTGAAAATTATAATTAAATGTCGGATCTGAAATTATTTATTATTTTCTTATTTGATTGGACAAAATTTGATTACTAATGAATAAAACAAATGAACGATCTGATACACATTTGTATTTTTATAATATTGAAACACGCTTGTTGTAACTTTTGTAAAATTAAAGATTACTTCTACAAAAAAATATTTACCTATTATCAAAATTAATAAATATCACACACCTAACTATTGTCGCATAATCATACAAACAAAAATTATTTATACAACATGTATATAATATTTATCTTGGTACATAATAATTATTAAGTATTACAGATTAAATAAAATATAATTTTTAATATAATAATATAATCTGTGGTATTATTATGTGTACATATAACATTTTAGTTGTTTATACGATCGCGTTTCGATGATTCGTGAATAAATCCGTTACAACAGTGTATAACAGTGTATTATATTTTATGTTCCTCGATATGCGCACTTAAAACGATTATTACGGAAAATAAAACAAGACGTGGAATGGGCTTTACGTCAAAATAACACCGAAAAAAAGTTTATTGCATCGATAGAACAAGTCATTTGCATGGTAATCGCAACGAAATGATCGCCCACCATAGGCGGTATATTTGATAAAAGAACATGAAAACACACGCGTGAAACCATCGTTAGTCCGCTATCGTCAGCCGGGCAGAGTAATTTGAGGTATTAAGTTTATAAAAAATAACAACACGCGCGGTCAATTGGAGATTTCCTCTCTTTTGATATAATATAGGCGTATTACAATGCAAGGAGGTACAGCGACGGTAGCGCAATTACTCGACGATGATTTCGCACACAATAGTCGTATGGAACTAACGAAATGAAAACGTAAAAGATTAACACCCGTCCGTCTGTGTTCGGGACAACGCGATAATACGAGTCTTATAATCTCTACCCAATCGATCACCGTGTTAACACCGACACTATCATTACGCACGAATCGTTCAGAATTGATATGTTCAAAAAGTAATAATTATAATAATAATACAATCGTTTTACGCTATAAGATAGGTCAAATACACAACCGTAGGAGTGTGTATAAGATGCATGTGGATTGCAATGATTGACCCAGATGCCGTTCGCGAATGTGGGCGCTTGAACGGTTAGTGGCTGCTAAACACGTTGTACCAATGAGAATAGGTATTTGTTTTATTAATTTTTTTTCATTATTCTTCGCGCGCGAGACAATAAAGGAAACGTATTTTTAACAGTCATCTGCTAACCAACGACATTATTCGATTGTGTCGATCATGTTCGTCACCTGCAGTGGCGTACATTCGGGGGAGAGGGGGAGTCCGTGTTCAAACCCCCCCTAGGGCCAAAAAAAAAAAAAAAAGAAAATTATTTTATTATTGACGACGTGTAATATATTTGTAGCTTCATTATTACGCTTTGAACTTAAATTATACAACTATACAAATATTATAATAATTAAATAATTATATTGATAGATGTTTGAAAAGTTTTGTTAACTATGCTGTTTTTATATTCCAATAGCTATTAATTTACTGTAATGTAAAAGTAAACTGTAAATTGGTAAAAAAATTGTATAAAATAATATCTATTCATAGCAATTATTTATCTATGAAAAAAAAAAAAGGATTACGATTATTTTTGTTAAATCCCTTCCCAGAGCAAAATTGAATGTATGCCACTGGTCACCTGTGTCCGCAAATAATCACGTCCTATTGCAACTTCGGACATCAAGCGACCAGGCACTACAATATTACACGAATAATGTTTATCATCTTTATAATTTTTCTTTTTCGATTCGGCAGGTTCGATATGCAAAGAAGAACGGTCGAATAGTTGTCGCGGAACGTTCTTGCTTTTTCACATTGCAACCTAGAGATTGCTACGACTCTGCTCGAATACCGTTGTACATACAATTAAACGTCACGACAATTTAATAAATATACACGATGATAATTAAATATTTAACGCTGTGTATGAGAGCCGTCGTATTAAATCAACCAGGTATACGCATAATTGTACCGGTGATGATTATATAGGCGTCGTTCGGGACGCGCAAAGAACGTAAATACTCATATGGAAATTTAAAATTCATATTACATGGTAATTTGACCAGCATGATGGTTTGGCTTAAAATATACTATCTACTATAATTGTCTTCTTCTCAGTTCATGTAAAACTGATTATTTCTAGACCGCAATCAATTAAAATCCATTCCGAATAATATTGATATATTTCCAATGCTCATTAGTTACAGATTATATTTTTAAATTTTTTAACGTTGTTAAAATTTATTATAAATGTTAAGTTGTGGTAAATTGACCAATTATTATTGATCAACTGATTCCGATCAATATTAAATGTTGTTACCTCAAGATAATCCATTTAAATGGCGAAATGCTACTATTTTGAATATTTTATAACCAACGTAGATGACTCTTAGGATAGATATAAGTAGAAACGGAATATTCTTAAATTATAAGTTACTAACTGTGGAAATAAAATTAATAATGATAATAATATTAATAAAATAATTTGAATAAAAATAATAATTCTATAATATTGGAGAAAAATTATTTTTTTACTTTTTAAATTTAATAAAATAATAGATAAATTAATATATTCTTACACGAAATAATGATTGTAAATACAATAACAAGGGTAAGGCTTACAAATTATAAATTATTCTTAGTAAGTACGCAAACTTAATCAACAAAAAAAACTTATCAAGAATAAAACTTATTAAGAAATGGTAGTATACTTCTAAAAATTAATTTATTGCAAAAAAAATATACATAGGTAGTAAAACCGTCGTCCATAACTATAACTTAACGGTGTACAAATTAAACAACGATGTACGTACGACATAAGTTATTTGTTAATATAGACTAAACGATATAATATTGTTATTCTGGCACGTATATTAAGAACGTTAAGAAACCTAAGAATATAATGGTACATAAAAATTTTGTATTTTATCGTTGTATTTTATACTTTTTCTTTCATAAGCTTTAAAATTAATTTTAAAATATTGTACATAGTTATATAACATTCGATAAAAAAAATATAATAACAATATAACGTCATATAATTTCTGATCATGGCGGTTAGAAAAAATAATTCATAATATTTCCTAGCAACAATGCACCAATTATTAATGCTCTTTGTCAACAGGAACACGAAAGACGGTCAAAATGAATAAATAACAATAATACGGTAAATATTATAGATATCACCTATAAACCTATTACATATACACCAATGGTATACACCCAGTTTTCATACTGAAAGGAAAAGAAAATTTATTTTTATTAAATCGTTGTTTAGCTTCAGTATCAGGTAGAATCGTCGGCCATATATGGGTCGGGTGCCAAAGTCCAAACGAAATCGAAACTGTACGGAATCTAAATATAAATTCTGAGATGGTATTTCTTGTATTTTTTTTTTATTTCATTTAAACGCCCCACCCTGAAAATGGACCGATGGTATACCCAAGGCGACTTTATAAATAAAAAAAATGCCTTACCATAACCAGAGTCCGAGTTCAATCGTACAACAGTATTCAGCGCGCGTTCGGTGGCGGGGGGAAGCCGAGGAGTGGCCAAGGGGAAGGTGGGTGTTTTAAATATAGTACCATCGGTTTCAAACGGACGCCAAATACGGTGCAATCTCGAATTTCGTAGGAGTCACTGTTCCGCGGGTAACCACCGAGCCCGAAACGACGTTCAGTGCGTTAGACAGCCGAAATTGTACACAATATATTTAATAAATGTGAGCGCGGAAGGACAACGGATATTATTATATACACTTAATTAATATAAATATTTTGAAAACCGTCTAGTCATTTTTTAAGTGAAAAATTGTACTGTTTATATTTATTTTATTTATTTTTGTATAATTTTGGTTACTATTTTTCCCTAGTGCTCGTTTAACAGTTATTTTGGATTTAACCACACCATTTTAAGGTATTTATTTATATATACACTATTTATACTATAGGTACAAATTCAACATTAACTGAGCTAAAAATGTAACATTAATTTAGTTGCTCTACAAAACTCCTAAGATTATTCACAATTATATATATTTATATACCCATACCATTATTTTTTTTTTATTTTTTTTTTTTTTTTTTAATGCAACGAAAGATGGATTTTAATATTTTTGCATTCTAAAACGAATAAAATAAAATAAATTATTAATAAAACATTTAGATCAGAAGATTGTTATCTAACCTATCTAAATTATACGTGCTTCACTTTTAGTAGTTTTTAATCTTATACTTATAAAATAATAAATAACAATCAATAGCATAAAATTAATTAAATTTATTTTATAAATTAATTTAATCGGTAAACGTAAGTAATCGAAACATTTTCATAATATGTGGTAATTTAAAACGTAAACTTTTATTGATAAATTTAAAGAAATAAAAAACTTATTCTCGAAGGGCTTAAATTTATGTTGGTCTGTGTATAGTAAATTATTTTAAACGTGACCGTTTTATTACGTTATTAGTCAATATTAAAAAAATAAACAAATAAAAAATAGTAATATAGGTAAATGTGATCGTAAAAACTAATATGCCATTGAATACAATAATAATAGTCATATGTTTTTAACACAAAACTCTGTAGTTAGGTTAGATTAAAACTTTAATTAAATTAGTGGTAAGCCATCATCTTTTATCCATCTAAATATAAAAGTAATACAAGAATTTGGTTAAAGATATTTTGTACCCAGAAAAAAACCAGAACAATGTTTCACTTTTGTATGATATAATACAAAACTGTATCTATGACAAATTGATTTATGTATATATTATATATACATAAATATAATATAAAATATGTATGCATAACAATCGCACGGTGGTCGTAATGTTCAACAGAAAAAATGAATACGTATTCAAAATAAAAATTGTGGATAAAAAACAAGTGTAGACGGGATGATCGGAAAAAAAAATAATATATTAAGTGTACGAGGTTACCGAGGTGGTAACTAAAATGCACTTAAATAGGTACATACTTAAATACTCGAATGAAAACTAAAAAAAGAAAACAAGAGAAAATTTCTAGAGCATGGTCTGGAAATGGTAGGAATAAAATATACATGTAAATATACACTATATACCGCGGTGGCGCTAAAACGATTCTACAATATTAACGTTCTTCCCCGTGCTACATTTATGGTATAACCTACTATTCTACGTATATTTTATAATTTATAAAACGCTAAATTGTTCACCGTGTATGTGTTCAGTGTGTATAGAATACGTATGTAGTTTTCCAAAAGGTAAACGTCGTTTAGGTGCTTTTTACGTTATTAGCTCTTAAATTATTTGCGTAATCGATTAATATGATAGGTGGTGGTAACGTCATGTCGTCAATCTGACCAAAGAAATACCTGCTGCACGAATAGTAAACCGAGATGGTTTTAAATCAAACATTATCGGTTGAATGATTGTACTATTGTATTAATAATTATTGAGAGAAACACAATAATATCTCGTCGTCGTTTGTAATAATAATACTGCGATGATCAAAATGCATTCGATAATCATTTTTTATCTACATTTTTGAAAACTTATGATTACTTACCATTAATTTTCAACTAGCATATTACAGTCACTCATGGGAACTAATAATTTAATATATAAAATAATGTATTTAATAAAGAGTATAGTACTTATTTATTATATTATTTAAATTATTACAATAATTGTAATAAGTCTCTCTAAGTCTCTTACGTTGATCGGTTTTAAAAGGTAAACGGAATTTTTCAAGGAAAAATAATTAATTTTTTTTTTCTCTTTTATTATTCCAATAATAAATATGATGTTATCGATAACCTGCTATAATATATATATACGTAAATATAATTAATCATAATCAAAAAATATAAAAATATATGAAAGTATTATAAACTGGCCGAACATTGGAAAGATTTACGTATTATTATTTCTACATGATTGCTTATACGTAATACTATAACCGATAATCCATAATTATATTACTTATTTACGACTAATAATTTACCGATGAATCGCATCATTATTTTCAAAGTCGTTAGTTTAAAACGACATTATAAATAAAATATAAATGTGAACACTTCATTTTTAATTTTTGGCGATTTCAAACATATTTTACGATCGCAACTTTATTAGCTATTTATGTACACTGTCCCGAGGCTTCCTGAAATAAATTTTTATGTGCTTAAACGAGTTGCTAGTAAGGCCTTTTGTAGACGTTGTTATGTGCATACTACTATTTACATCTGATCCGCGTGGGCAAGATTGTAACTTGCTCGGACCGGTGCTCAATGGCAGCAAGAGTTCCTTTCGACTAGAACGATTCGGTGTTATCAATATGTACAAAACCATTTTAAAAATTAAATAACACTTATGATTTCACCGGTTGTTCTCGATTAATTATTATAGTTGGATTCGAAATTGTTAAAACACGTAATTATACGTTTGAGCCAAAGCCTCCATATTTAAAATTGATTTTTTTACCGAAAGAGCAGTAGGTATCAGCTCTACGCATACATGCATGTTATCTTTATATCGGTTTTCTATTTCATGAGATTTACAAGTGATAAAAGATACTGTTGCACTATAGTCGCATTTTATGAGGAGCAATTTGGGAATTTTAAAGAAGTTAAACAGAAACGATTGTTTGCGCTTTAACTTGCGTACGTTACTGAAATTTTTAAAAAAAAAAATTATTTACAACAAAAAATCAATGAGATTTTCAACGACTGTATGTATAAGATAAAACATCAAAAAATCCAAACCATTTAGCCGAAAGGAGATATTTAGCGTTTTTTTTTTTTTTTGCCCGCATAAATTTCAAAACTGTTCGTCATACACGTCAATATTTTAGCAACGGAAAAAAATTAGCCTAAAGGAAGAACCGTAGGCGTCCCGGGTCCCGCATATAGAGTATGTATGTGCCATTCACCAACCGGTTCTATCGTTTTGTATGAATGAGAAATGTTGGTAAACAACAATATTGAAACGATTATTTATTATTCATTCTCAAATAATCCACAACAGCTGGCGTGTATATGAAATACGCGCGCGCGCAATGAGGTGTGTACGAAAATAAAACCTGTTTACCCGAGTACCTGAGATACTGTTGCGTGACACACGACGACAATGATTATTATTCCGCGTTGCCCGATCGAAATCGGAACGGTTTTAAAAAACTGTCCCCCGGTCCGTGTAGGTCTCTGAAATGTTTGTACGAATTGAAACATCGGTTTCGTTCCGTAGGCGCATGCTACGCGCACCGTTACTATTTTTTTTTCACGATATTTTATATCATCTTCAACCCGGGCAATACGATCCGCGAGTCTAAATAGTCTAATTAGTCGAGTCTAATTAGTTGCATATTTTAATTTTTCTGAATTTAATTTTCACGCTAGTCGAATTCTCGTCGCACGCGAACAATAAAAAAAGTATAAAATACGGCTCCCCTAACCCATTCTAATTGAAAAAAATAATAAATACTATATTTTAAGATATTATATATATTTTATGATAATTAAAAAATTAAAAAATTAAATATTCATATCAATGAATCATATGACTGTACGTCGTACGATATTGTTTGCAAGTCGTTTTACTCGAAATCGTTTAAACGCAATTCCGAGGGTGTTTAGGGATTCAAGTTGGGAAGTAGGTATTATACTACATCACATCGGTATGAAATTGCATATTATTATAAAATGCACGGTATAATTACACTAAATCAACAAAACTATTTCATGCTGCAGGTTTGAAAAAAATAATAAATGGTTTAATTTGACATTTTTAATAATATGGAATGGCTTATAAGTATTTGCTTAATGTATTTTTTGAAAGAGTAGCTTTTTATTTTACTTTTTAATATTCAATGTACCTACACTTAATTTTAAATTAATTTATGTGATGTTACAATAGTTATTAAATAATATATTTTTTTTTATTTTTGTGTCGGTGAACACTTATTTAGCAAACTAAACATTTAAAGAGTTATATCATTTTTAACATAAATTTAACTATCGCAATTTTATTCAAATCGGTAAAAAAAAAGAACATTGAATCAGAAATAAAAATAAAGAATCTCAATTCTAAAAAAATGCATGTATCTGTTAACATAAAACGCAACAAATAATGAAGTATATACAATCAAAAATTATTTTATAGCTATTTCACTACGTTTCTATCAATAAATCTTGGATATCAATCAATTTGCCACTCTTTAGCATGAAATTTAAATAGTATTTAATAATAATTAAAAATACTACGTTTCTAACTAAAACGTTGTTAAACACACAATAACTTATTTATTTTATTTGAATATTAATTTATCATAATTATTGTATAAAATTTCGAATTTGTTATTGTACATCAACTATTTGGTTTTAAAATTTCCTTGGTATAGACAAAATGTAAAAATGTCATGTTTTTAATTTAAAATAATTTCCTTTAATTTTGTATGTATATTTGACAATATAATAAGTACATTATAACCCATAATTAAATTTATTCTTTTGATGTATATCATGCTTCAAAATCAATTCAATGTAATATGTAAATAATAAACAAATAGTTTATACATAGTAATAAATAAATAAATGCTTACTTTGGAGTATTATTATATTTGTAAAGTACGACCGGTTTCAAATAAAAAATTCATCGTCATGTGCATAAAAAGTCAATAAATTGCGACTCTACGAGTACTATCCATTTATTAATTTTTAATTTTTATTATTTTATTAATGAAATATATTTTTAATAAAATACATTAAATGTACAAATTATTGGCAGCTTTAGAATATAATAGAACTATTACCACTTTCAAAGTATAAATATGCTATGTTGATTTAAATTATATTTATATTTATCTTTAAGAACATGATTTGAATAGAAGATACTTGACCTACCTTATAAACACAATCCACCTATGTTTATTGTAATAGCTACAGTAAAAACATTATTATTATTCATTGTTATAAATTTATAGCCACTCACAAATATATAAATTTCAAAAATAGTTTTAAATTATATTCCATACGAATTCGTTCCAGCAATAAAACATAAATAAAAATATTTATTTTTTTTTATCATCCATTTTAAAGAGATTATAATACAACGTTATTACATCTCAATATTTAAGTGTTGATTATAATACATTGAAGCATAATTACAATAGTAGTTCAATATAAATAGTTAAAACCAGTTTAGTTGTGCTATCATCACAATTAAAGATATACTTAGATATATAGAATGGTATTATTTGATTTTAACTGTGATAACACGTTTAATCACTACGTTACACCGGCAACCGTGTCCAGTGCCGGATCTAAGTCTTAAGAAGCCCGGTGCATATACAAATTCAAGGCTTCTTTACAAAAAAAAATGTACTCAACATAATATTTATATATTTATTTAATACATTTTGATGAATTAAATAACTAAAAAAAAATGAAATTTAAACACCTTAAAGGCA
This sequence comes from Sipha flava, assembly GCF_003268045.1. Classification (NCBI taxonomy): domain Eukaryota; kingdom Metazoa; phylum Arthropoda; class Insecta; order Hemiptera; family Aphididae; genus Sipha; species Sipha flava. The sequence continues at coordinate 990,798 of NW_020271748.1, forward strand.
ACACGTTATTTTCTTTCTTTATCTATCACATGCGCAGTATATGAATTTAGACGTTTTCTATTTCCAACATACCGATCGATACATTAATGCCATAAGGATTTTGAAAACTGATTTAAATTTGTCGTAATCTTATTTAGATCTACTTTCCCATTTTTTTTATTTTGTCTCCCAAAATTTCGTAAAATAGAATTAAACAAATTGGAAACATAAAAATTAACTTTTAGTTATGTTAATTACAAAATTTAAAAATTTGAAAAAGTCGATCTAAAGACTTTCCTACGAATACAAATAAGTTTTCAAAATCCTTATCATTTTAATAGATCGATCAATACGTCGGAAATAGAAATCGTCTAAATCCCTATATAGTGCATGTGGTAGAAAGAGATAAAAAATATAATTTTTGAAGATAGCTTGGAAAAAAAACCTTGTAGATTTTATTTTGTTCTCTAATTATAATTTATAATCTAAATTTAAGAAACACTTTGTACTAAAAAAATTATGCATTAATGATTTATATTTTGTAAACGATATTTTTATATTACATTTTTATATTGATCCCTATAGAAATAATAAAAAACATTTAAACCCCCCCTCCCATTAAAAATTCTTGAGCACGCTTTTGAACTTAATAATAATAATAATATTAATACAATAGCAGTATGAAATTATTAGAGTAAAAAGCACATTTAGATATATAGAGAAATTAAACAATAATAGCAAGTATGCATGTAACAAACTGATAGATGATTAAAAGTTATAAAAGTTATAGCTAAAGGCATAATGGCTGTTGGTTAATCACTAATATAGCAGCTAATGGCTAATTACAAAATGGTAAAATATTATCAGTGTAATTTAATTGAACATTATAAAAATTTTATTTGCAGATGCAAGGCATTAGTATTAAAACTCCAGACAAAGGAGTCTTACCCACCAGCAAAGATATCGGAAGGTGAGTTAACATATATAGAACAAGAAATTGAAAAGTAAATCTCATATTATCTCTACAAAACAAATGTTTACATATACCATAGACCAGTGGCTTAATTGTGGGGGTCAAGGGGGGGCAAGTGCCCCTATGACCATTTTTTGAGAGATAAAGGTATAATTTTGCCCCCCCCCCCCAGATAATCCAACAGTATAAATAGCAGCTTTTATTAATGAACTCTTATGGATATTATTTAACAATATTGGTACCTAGTACATGCTACCTACAATTTATGTTTATCTAAACCATAAAATGAGTTAAAAGAGTTATGTAAATCAAACAATCAGATATACCTAGTGTATAAAATACATACAATAAAAATGTGTTTTAACTAGTGAGGGGGAGGGGTGTCAGGGTTTTGGTAATAATAAATATATTATATTGCCCCTCCTAGGTGTTTTCCCAATTACATCACTGCCATAGACGAAATTAACTGTTTCCGTTCACACTCGTAATTATAAATAAATACATAAATTAACTACTAGAGCAATACCTAGGAAAAATAAATTATCATCTTTTGCTGTTCATTTTTGTTTTCAACTATTAAAACTATGTAAGTATTCACCTCCATAGAACCAATACTGTTCAATTGTTTTAATATAACCTTATCAACTATCAACAAAAAATAAATATAAAATAATGTATTCATTTAAGGTTTAACCATCAACCTTTGTGTGTTTTTTTTTAAATTTATATCGTCTCTATTTTATAAAATTGTAATTAATATTCGAACCAATTTCGAATTGAATATGTGTTTGATTTAGAATAATTAAACAAAACATAAATTACCAAAGAAAAGTACTACGCTATTGTAATAAAACAATAATTTCAGTGCAGATTTGTCATAAATGCATTGTGTAATATAAATAATTAAATATACAATGTGTTAACGCTAAGAGAGATGTACCCTTTAACATTTCAGTTTTATAACATTGTATTAAATGGGATTTTCGAGAAATGATAGGAAGTACCAAAATACACAGTTTTAGAGTATTTTTTTTAAAAAAATGTTTGTACAAAAATTTTTTTCTAATTACAAAATTGGCAAAGTTGTAGTATGCTGAAGTTTAATATTTACAAATGATACCAGATTATTTGACGAAATCTTCATTGTGTTCAATTTAATACTTGAAAATCAAAATAAAATCTCCGACATTATTAAATATCTGTTTGTAGGCAGATAAAATATAAATAAAGAAGTCTCAGGCGACATTTGTGGACTGATGAGTCTAAATTTACAAATAATGTTAGGTATAATGAATAAACAAAATCATAGATTTTGGGACAATCAAAACCACACTGGTCTCGAAAAACTAACTTTCAAGGTGTCTGAAGTATAAATGTGTGGTGTGGATTAATCGATAGACAACATTTAGGTCCTTATTTTTATAACGGGACACCTTCAAATAAATTATATCTCGATTTTCATGTAAATCATTTTAAGTTACTGTTAGAAAATGTTATAATAGCCACACCGGAAAATATGTATATACTTACATGATATACCAGATGATGTACCTATGGGGATATTTAAACTTTTGTTGGATTTGCAGACCCACCTATTTATGTGTAATATTTAATTAATTAAAATACAATTGGCACGTAATAATTTGAGAAAAAACTAAATAAACGCTGCTACATCGAAAGAATTTTAAAATTTTTGGAATCTTGATAGAAACATCAAAGCGGATAAGCCTTAAAGAATTTATATGATAAATCTTTAATTGTAAATAAATAAATCTTAATTTTAAATTCATAGTGTGTATATTTTTCTAATTTTCATTACAATCAATATTTAGTTATCTTATTCTGGAAGTATGAATGACAAAATTGGAGTAAATATCAATAAAAAATAAGTGTTTTTTTTTATCTTATTTATTTACAAACAGATATCGGAGATTTGATTTTGATTTTCAAATATTATGTTGAATATAATTAAAATGGCGTCAAAGCCCGATTATTCATATATAGGCTTAGGGACTTCTAGCATTTGCATACTTTTTTTAATTATTGTTAAATATAGTAGAGTGCAAAATAAATTCGTTTCTCGGTGCCATGATATTAGATCTAAAATTTGAATGTGCATATTTTTGCATATTTGATAGATTTTGCAATAAAGTGCATATTTTAAAATTATTAAGCTTATTTTCATATTCTGACAAATTTTTCAAATTTTATTATTTTTATTACTAAAATTAAAAACTATAGATACATATAACATATATACATATTTCAACCGATCGAAAAAAAATATACAAAGAGGACTTAATACTTCCAGTAATATGCTATCTGCAAACTACCTCTCATATTTCGTTATAATTTTTGTGTAAATATAAATAATACTATAAATCTGTATCGACCGTATAACCCGCTGAATATCGATCGGATGTCCATACAGATAATAGTCGATATAGAAAAATAGATTATTTGTTTAGTGTTCAGTTCAGTCGATTATTATCTGTTGTTGTTTATTAAATAATTAAGAATATAAATTACTAGTCTATCATTATAATATGCTATCATCATAACAGAAACACAAGTTGTAGGTAATGAACTGTAAATTATTTTTAAGTTTATATTGAAGAAAAATTAGTTTCGCCCCCACCACCCATGCAGTGCCAGATTAAGGGCCGATCCGCCCTAGAGAAAATAATATTTGCCCCTCTCCCTCTCAAAGAAATAAAGTTTAAGTGAAACCAGAAAAAAAAAATCCTGGTTTCTATGTATAAATTAAAAAAATAAAATACTATTATAAAATATAGGTACCTAATATAATAATTAATCTACTTAAACTAAAAAGTATAAATAGGTATAAATGTTAGATACATAATATGTTATAAATGTTTAATATCACAGAATAGTTTTGCAAAGAATTTTTTTAAGCAAATGGAAAATACTGACAAAATAAATTTTAATAAATTGGTTCAAAATATACAGATAATAATTAAAGTAATAATTACTTTAATATTAAAAAAATTATTTAAATGAATTAAAAAATGTATAGTTTAAAATTATTTTTAATATTAACGCCAATTAAAAAAAAATACTATAATATTTAACAATGTATACATTATATATATTTTTTTTTTTTATAATATTAGTTTTTTTTTAATTATATTTTTTCATGAATTTAATAGTTACAAGTTTTTATGTTAGTTCTTTTCACTTCATTTCCTCGACCAAATCAGATTCTACGCATAAAATTGATAAATTGGACATTTTTTTTGTATTAATGACAATCTTAAATCATTTTTTTGAGACTTTTTTATTTATGCCACCCCACTAAATTTGCCACCTTGGAGCAAATGCTCCTTTTGCACCTAGGTTAATCCGGCCCTGCCCCCATTGCCTCAACTCAAATACGCCCTTGAATACAAGATCATCAAACCGAAATATTTAGTAGTACCTCTTAACGTGTACACGATTTCACGAAACTACCTTATTGACTTAACCCACTCAAGAACCATAAAAATAATATTTTCGATGTAGGCTTTTTTGTTGTATATAAATCATATCGATATATTATTAAAATGGTATACGTTTCCGTGAACTTGGTTGTTATTTCAGTTATTTGTTTTCACACTATATCCGATACAATACCTTTAAATAAATATTAATTTTTTGCATTCATACAAATATATGGTATGGATAGTAAGATATTGTGTACTTGATTATATTATTACGTATAAAAACAGTACACAAAATGAATACTTATTGCGGTTTTATTTTTAAAGTGTAGAACCCTTATTTTACAAACATAGTACACCTAGAAATTGATTGAAGGCAGAACCGTATCAAACATTTCAGTGTCCCAGGGAAAAAAATTTTCTTCGGGGCCACTGGTAGCATATTAAGTGCAGATAAAGGCGTTCACTTACTTTTACAAAACTACGGCACCCGGGGGCAATTGCCCCCTTTGACCCCCCATTAACATGGTTCTGATTGAAAGGAACTAAGTTTCCTTAGTACTCTCTTCGTTTCCCCATTGCCCGTTACAATTTTTTCCATATAATACGTTGTGAGTTCGTAAACTCAAAAAAAAAGTTGTGTCCGACCCAAAATTTATTTATTTTTTTATGTACGTACGTTATAAGAAATACATGCAAAGTTAAAATCGGAATACTCTACATTTTAGACGAAACAAGAAATTGAAATTTTTACCATGGAAGTTCAACTGTTATGTATAGAAATAACCAAAAGTCGGAAATATTTTAGTGGTCACCTGTTGTTCGATTCATCACAATTCGAAAGCAAAAAAAATAATAAAAATAATCTTTTAGGTACTCGTTGTTACCCAAAATCTGTATTTTTCATTATTAATTATCCAAATAAAATACATGAAATGTCGCACTTTGTTGCAGCTTCGGAGCGTCATTGAAAAAACAAAAAGAAATCAGATTTTACGTGGTTCGTCACGTACGTGTTATCGCCAAATAATGGACCTTGAACCTTAGTAATAAAACATATGCGAATAAAAAATGAAATGTTATAGAACCTAAAGCAACAAGGCCGTATACTTCGGGCCGTGATTCTGAGTAGTTCAGTGTCGGTTAAGACGACGCATCCGAGTAGATTTTAGTCAGTTCTCGAACGAACTGAGCCATAACCGTATCTTGGGCCGCGTTAAATCGTTGTCAATAAAAATAGAAAACGCATGTAACGAAAAAACGACCCGGGTCAGGCGTGCGACGATGGGCGTCATAGTCTGAAAGAAACCATCGCTACCGCTTACTCAGTCCACAGACGAACGGATCTGACAGATTTCTTTTCTTTTTTCAACTCCTGCGATTTTATCGAAAAAAGCGTCTTTTATTTTTACGGCCTGAAAACCCCGACTGACGATTTACTGACGTTTTACAAGACGTTTTACACGGGAGAAAAATATAAAATAACCGATGTCGCTTACTCACACATGTTTCCTCCCGTAATTTACACACGGTCGTAATTCCGTTTTCGTAAGCGTTTTCAATAGATATTTTAGAAACGACAGAAGTCGTTCATAATAAAAAGAAAAACGGGCTCGTTAAATACAGAACGCAACGCGACACAAAGGGTGAAAAATAATTTGAAATCGTATTTACCAATACTCTATCTAACGGACGATATTGCGAACAGTAATCACTTTGTACGTGCTCGAATTGAGGTAACACAAACGACGCGGTAGATAGCGCTATCATAATGTTCTCATGATTAAACTCAATTGCATTTTTAGGATAAATTATTGCCATTTAATTTTATTATTCTTGTTACTACCTATGAGAAAATGATTTTTTATTTTTTCACTCGAAATTCAACACTTTTTTTCAGCGTGATTCCGTCCAACAAGTAAACATTGAATTTGAATGTCATGATTAACACCACATGTCGACTCGATCGTTTATGTCGGACATTTTTCTCAATTAAATATTAACCGACCACTTAATTGCATCTACTCCTCACCCCTTCGTTAACTCCAAAATCAAAAAGTTATTTGTATTTCATATAATAGATTAAGAACTATATCGACGGACGATGAGTAATGATGTTTAAACCAATGAACCATGCTTTGACTCCGACGGACAGCATTCAACTTCGCACGCAGAATTTATGTTGAACAGTTCTTCGACTATAGTTGCACGTACCAACGGTTAAAGATAATAATATAATTTCAGCAATCGGAAAGTTTTTAGATGGTGGCCGAGAGGAATTTAATTGATTCTGGGACCCCTTTTTTTAAACGAACAAACGACCTTGCCTTTTTGAAAAAATCCGCCATGAACAGCCAACTCGTATTGAAACATAAAAACAGGTGACCCGAGTAGAGAATGTGAAACGCAAAAACATTCCCCGTCGGGTACAGCCATCAATATCCCTAACACCGCCGGCTGACAACTCTTAGACCACTCCGTTTATACATTACTATTTTTATTGATTTTTTTTTTCTATTAAAAAATGTGTATTTTATATTAACATCTTCTTCTTCTTCTTCTTCTATGACTTCCTATTCGTTCCGAAAATCATATCGGCAATGCTGTCAAGTGATCGACCCTGTCAAGTGATGTCCGAAATAAATCATTCAACTGATGTTTTACTAATACAACAGAGATTCTTCAGCCAAGATATCCTTCTTCTACCTACACTTCAATTTTCTTATACCTTTCCTTATGATATAAGCTAGCAAGGCCGTATCTGTGGGGGGTCCAGGGTGTCTGGACCCCCCCCCAAATTTCTTCAATATTTTACGAATGTTTAAAATAATTATTTATTTTTAATACCAACATAAATATTTTCAGTCAAAAATTACTTAAGCTCCAATTAACCATTGACTGATTTTAGTTTTATATCATAATATCATATGAAAATATGATTTTAATTTTAATAAAAGAATATTAAATCTTTTTCTGTCTTATTTTTAACCAAATATCAAAAGTTAAAATCTAAATTCGATAAAATTACAATATACATGTTTTGGACCCCTCCCAAAAAAAATTTCTTGATACGACCTTGTAAGCTAGAGTATATTGTATCGCTGATTATTTCTCATTGTGTGTCTCATGTATTCAAGCTTCCGTGATTTTATTGTGGTTAATAGTTTTTTCAAGGGTTTTTTCTGATTACCCATTATTTCCAATATGTACTCTTCAATTATTAATTCAATTTATCCTTGACATTTTTAGTATTTGCTTTTAAAACTACATTTTAAAGGCTTCAATTTTTTTTGCATGTTACTCTGTTAGTGTTCAGATTTTGACTCCATATTATAATACAGAGAACATAAAACAACATACTCGTAATACATATAATATAATATTATTATTATAATATGTATTGTCTAAATATAAATAATTATTGGAGTATTCTAAACAATATGATCATGTATAATACTATTATAAATAATACATATACATATTTTATAATATACATTTTTACGTAGTTTGTTGCTGGGTCTGCTGTCATCCTCGTGTCCCTCGTTATAGGTATAAATAAAACAACTGTCACTATACGAATGCGATTGGACATGAAATTTTCTATTTTTTCATATACTATATATTATTTTTACTATCGTCACAGAGATCAAAGTTATGTATCGTTTTTATGAACAAAATCCCAGCGGCCGGTCGTCAATATTATAATAACGTGAATGTTATCGGAATTCCCTTGCATGCTTCATACACTGGTATTATTTTGTCGCTCGTCAGCTATTTACGCGTATGCAATGGCCACGTATAGGTACGTTTTCGTATCGCCGTGATTTAATTCGTATACCTACGAAATATTGATATTATTGCGTTTAAATTCCATTGCACCGTCGAAACGAAACGATGTCCGAAAATAACACATAACATTAAGCCTAGCGTTTTACACGGGCGCGCGTGTCGACGACACGTCTATTATTAGCCGTTTATCATAACATTCGAAAGCCATTAGTCGTAGCAATACGTCGGATAATCCGTGCGATTGAAATTTCAATACTTTTCCATATAATACTTTTCCACACCCGCATGTGTTGTCTCCGTCTAACAAACGTACGTAACGTAACAAATTTGCGTTCAGTATTTCAAATGTAGTGATGTTAGCTTTAATATTAAAGTACACTGACCCATATCAAACTTAAAAGGGAGAACATTATCTGTGTTTTATTGATCGGTATTTTCGGATATTTTAGTTTTAAGCGGCTTATAAGTAGGCAATGGTGGTTTCACGGAAAAAGATCCAGGGGGTCTGGACTAAATTATTCGCTCGGGATGCTCGGGTTTAAAATTCTATGTTAGATATTTTTCGTTTATAAGAATTAAATTTAAGAATATAAGAAATTAAATTTAAGAATTAAATTATAAATTTAAAATGGGTTAAACATTTTTGTGTTTTAATATATTATTAAACTGAAACTCGAAAACTTGTGTTCGTATCGTCGTTAACCGTTCAACAAACGGCGTGGCGAAGGTATTATTTTTAAACAATTGTTCTTACGAAATTCGGTGGCAACTCTTTGGGTATAGTCATATCTTATTAACACATACAATATTATAGAAACTTATAAGATGACAAGTGTAATAAATTAATTATTTAACGAATTACGAATATCTGTACTTTAAATATGTTTTCTCTCCTCAACAAAAATTAATTAAACACGCCAATGACGTGTTATATGACGTCTTAGTCACAAGATTAATTTTTAATGCGATACAACGTAAAGGAAGAAAAATTATGAACAAGAATAATTTGTATCACAATAATAAATATCTTTAATCTCGAAACAACCCTACTTCTGGTTTTAAATAAATTTATTGTTACCACAAATTATAATGTCTTACAACAACTGATTGAACCGTAAAAAATTACTAATTGTTTTTTCTTTTTAATTTTTCGGTTGAGTCATTCATTATTTGTTAAACATTATCACATTAATTTCACTTATTGTATTATTCAAAACGGTCAATAATAAATTAATATTGCTATCGCTGTAGTAATATAAGTATAACATTTCAACAATTACAACCAAAATATTTTATATTTTTCCGGTGTAAAATGTTGCAATTAACTATTTAGGTAAAAAAATTATCATTTTCGATTCAACATTTAAACATTAAGAAATCGTAAATAAATACTATACATATATACATATATTATGTATCAAAATGTGTGTATACTATGTCCTATCAAATTGTTGTTTTTATTACTATTGTAATAAAGACATTCGATATTAGTCATTTAAATACGTATAAATTAAATTGTTCCATACGTAATATAATAGTCTTATACAAAACACAGTTAATTTAATGTACTGAAATAACTATTAAAAAAATCATGATTCATTATAATATAATGGGATATTATGGTCCTTCGTAACTACAATATTTTCAACTTGTAAGGTTATATGAAATAACTGAGCGTTTGATAATATTTGTTAGGTATGAATAGATTTTTTTGTTTCAAATACTAATAAGTAATTTGAGGATTAAATAGTCACTTGCTCTTAATGCCTTCAATAAGTTTACAAAATCATAGAATTGTCTTTAAACATTTTGTGAGGTAGGATACAAAGTTAAAATTAGAATTTTTTGTTATACCAGATTACTTAAAATTATTTTTTTCCTTATTAGTTTCAAATAGAGCTCTTAAAACACGTGTCACGGAATTCACGTGTACACGTGAAATACATGTTTATCCAAAATATATATCCATTTTTACACTGGTAAAATTAGTAATTTTATGTTATACACTTGAAGTTTTAATAAAATATTAATAGTACTGTATTAAGTTAAGGATATATGTTTTTATTTTGGATTTTACACGTGACACGTGTATTAGGAGTTCTAGTTTCAACCAATAATATTCACAATATTACATACTTAAAGTATAGGAACTACAATGGTTTTAGAATAAAAAGAACAGTTATAATCAATTCGATCGAAATAAAAATCCTATTTAACTGCATGGAATTTAGCCAACTAAGCATTAATTAATTATAGTAATTTATGATCATATTTAAATTTAAGTTAGGATTATAGTTCATCATATTTAATATTATTTGTCAGAAAATTTTTTGTTTTTCGACTGAAAACTTATTCAATTTTTGATACAAATTCACTTTACTTTTAGAAGCCGCAGAAAATCTCGATGGAAGCTTAAATTTCATCATCAAGCATTACCTCCGGAGTATTTGAACCACTATGAGGCATCAATGACGTCTCCTCAACCATCTCCAGGAATTACACCCTCACCTGCATCTACACCAGTCTCTTTTACGGGGAATGTAAAATCTAAACTTCCTCCAGAAGCTCAGACTAGCGTCCGTTTCGATGATCTGCCGTTCATGGGAGAGATGACTTTAGACAATGCAAAACCGCGAAGGGGTCGCAAACCAAAAAAGGTAAATAAAGTAATAGTATTCTAAGTTTCAATAAGCTTAAAAATAAATAATTTAAATATTACGGCCAATAAGATTGATTTTTATTTTGTTCAACATGTTCATTTGATTGATCTTGATAAATCTGTATCATTTACACTATTGATTTCTTAAATAAAACCTTTTATTGACATTTTTTATTTGAAAATAGTATGCACTAGACATATTCAGGGACGGCATGAGGGGGTGGGCAATAGGGGCAGTTGCCCAGGGCCCCGCGGTTCTAATTTAACTGAACTTAAAATATTTTATTAATATAAATTATAAGACTCAACATTTATTTTGCCCTGGGCCTCGCAAACTCTAGCACCATTACTGGACATATAAGACCAATTTTAAAATAAGATACAATTAAAATTAACAACAAATTTAACATTGTTTTATGTATAATATTGTATAACTGCAGATTTACCAAAGTCACAGAATGCATATAATTTATTAGTTTGTTAATTGAAAATAAGTAGGTAGTAGTAAAATCTAAAAAACAAATTTGCAATGAAATAATGAAATAAAATGAAGTGTGTTGTGAAAACTGTACCAATAGTAATTCTTATCGTATGTTTTTATATGTTTTTATTGTGTTATAGGCTGATATATGTCATTTGATTTATAAAAACTACGGTACCACCGTTGTAGAAGAACCTTTGAACCTATGCGTCAGAGACCAAATATCATTAATTAGTGATTTTCAAATACCAGGTTCCACGGGGTCAGCTATTCAAGAAACAATGAATCTTCAATTGAAAGATTCAAAACGCAAAAGCAAAAAATCGTTAGCCAGAGAGCGTTTGGAAAAGACATTTAAGGAAAAAGGATTCTTAATACAGACGCAACAACTGGAATCCGCCCAAGGAGCCACTTACTGTAAATTTAGGCAGTTGAGGAAATTCACACGGTATTTGTTTAGAAGCTGGAAACATCACTTACCTGGTGATGTAGTAGACAACGGTGTCAATAGTCAAGTCACTTGAATGTGTGTTATTTTTATACGAGTGAACTATATTTAAATAATTCTCAGAATTCTGTGCACAGACGAGTGAGAATATCTAAAATTGGAAGCAAAATATTATAAGAGACATTATTATCGAGTTAGTCATTTCCTTACAGTTTCCATAACCATAACAATGGAAACAATTTGTGGGACTAAAATACATTTATGTTAAGTAATGTGTTCTATTTTAAAAACCATTTTCAAGATTTTAATCGATTTACTTTTTAATATTAAAATCCCAGGTGTAAGTCAATCAATAAAGCCGTAAGTACACGATGTTGGTTTTATAACTCAAATCTTTAATATTTGTTGTATTTATTATTCATATTATTATTATTATTATTATTATTATTATTATTATTATTATTATTACACACAAAATAAAATGTTTGAATTGTTTTAAGATATATTTAATTTTTTTTTCATTTTATTCATTTTAAAAGATTATTAGCACATAAAAATGTTAATAAATATGTTTTATTGTACACATCATTTAAAATTATGGTTTTTAATAATACGCAAAACATTTAAGAAAATAATTGAATAAGTTAAAATCCAAAAGAACATAAATAAAAAAACCTGATCATCTATTTGTAATAATAAACAATTTAATGATGATTTATAATAATACTTCATAAGTATATGCATAGATAACATATTGATAATATTTATCAATAGCAAAGCTTGGGTTCTGGATTGGAGGTGAAAACATTTTAAATCATCAAATTGAGCGGTAGTATAGTTAGTTATAAATAAGCACCATTTTTATTAATACTTAATAATTGTAAACTCATTTAACACTTAGATCACTCTATAAGTTAAATCTATTTTTCTATATTTTGTTTCTGTGAAAATATTGATAACTTAATCAGTAAGTGTATGATTTACACTAAGCTCATTTTTTTTACGGACACCGGAATATTAAATCGCGATATCGATAATGTTTATTCAATACAAGCTAGGGAAACACAATAAAGTACAAATTAATTTCCATTGTTCAGTAGGTATAGGTACTAGGGATATTAACAATGTATCGTTAAATTGAAAATATCGATGTATTTGTCCGACATATCGATAAATACTTCGATAAATATTCACAATTGATAAAATCATTCATAAAATCAAAATATTATAACATATTTCAACAATATATTTATTTTTCATTTGCAACAATAATAATTATAAGTTATAAACTTAATATTGTTTGAGCACCCTGACTTCGCATTGCTTAACATTGGCCCCCTCCTGGCACGTGACAAACTGATATTTCAGAAAGACTGACCAATTGACGGTCGAATTTGTTTTGTTTTTGACGTCGATCTTTGCGTATTACTTGTGTCGCTCCGTTTTGTGGATACTGTATGTTATTCCTCTATAACCCTCATATACGTGGTTTTCGACTTTATTTTCATTTTTTTTTCTTAGAGATATATGTATTAATATCGATTTTCATCAATATTAAAATTACAATATTTATCATGATCTTTGATAATGATTTTAGATTCTGAGCGGAGCGAGGAATGTAATAGTTTTACAATGATGTTTATTTCTTTTTCTTTTTCTTTTTTATTCTGTTAACATTTTTTTCCCCTCTAAACTTGCTCAAAAGTACAAAGGGTAGCATCTTTTCCGAAAGGTAATGTTCATGAGCTGGTACTTTAAAAAGATCATTTTTCGATTTTCGAAACGGTACTCGAAATAAAAGCGGTTAAAGGAGAAAAAACGTACGATTTCACGATTTTATAATATTAAATAATTACGAACGACGTTTTCTACCATAAATATTACTTCAAATGACAAAAGATCTTTTTGTTGTATTTTGGATTTTGTTCCTTACGGTTTAAAATTTGGAAAATTTTAGCTATTTTTGAGCTATTTATAGACATTTTAATTTTTGGAGTTTTTTATTGTAATTCGGTTAAAAACATTCGAAAAACTTGAAATTTGAGTTGTTTGCTTATATTAACCTTACCTAGACATGGTAAAATTTTCCAAACATTTGAGCGACTTTTGAACTTTTTCTTTTATTTTATATTTTTTTTCATTTTTATGATATTTCCTAATTATAAATTATAATTATAATTATATAAATTACCTATTTATATAAATCGTTCTTAAGCTGTTCTTAAAACGCTTTGTTTATCACCATAGAAACGAATAAAATTAAATAAAAATGATTCCCTCGTCCGCTCAGAATCGTTTTTTATCGAATGCAATCATTGCATTCAAATCGAATACAGTAAAATTACACTATCCTGCCCGAGTTATTTTATATCGATATTTTAAATATCGCACCTTTGAACGATATTTATATCCCTAGTAAGTAAGTACAGATAATGAGACTAAACGTATTTATTTATAGTGATAACCAGGGTTCAGGAGTTGTAACATTTGCATAATTTTGTTATTTATTGTAAAATATAACAGTAAACGAAATTAATTAATTTATCGATGGCATAATTTAAAATCTATAATTTGAATGTGCTAATTTTTTACATATTTCATAGATTATGTAGGAAAATGCTTATTTGCGCTTATTTTGTTTAATTTGACAAATTATTCAAATTAAAAAAATAAAAACTATACAAATTTCAACGTGCATTAATATGTACCGGTCTACCAATTTGCAATTCATGGTTCGTTATAATTATTGTGTTGAAAAAATAACTTAATTCTTAAAATATACGATGGTCCACATCATCCATATCGCCCGATATAATTATAAAACGTTCATGTTTTACCTAAAGGTATTCTCGACAAATATACTCGTTTGGTTGACTAGCGGTCAATATTTGTAGAGTTATTTAATAATTTTGTATACAATTCAAAAACTAAGAAAAAAAAGTACCAATTCAAAAAACTGATTAATTTTTAATGTGTTTATAGTAATTTGTTATGTTAAAAAATGTATAACTATTAATACCACAACTAATTAATAATTATTAATAATTAACATATTAAATGCATATTTCACCATTTTAAGAGCATATTTTAACGCTTTTTATAGAGTTTTTAAGTGCTATAAGTCCCGAACCCTGATGATAACCAATAATTTGGTGTATAGTTCTCGATTAAATTTGTTCATGAGATATATCTTTTTAGTTACTTGCACGCGAAACCCCTCTTTTCGTCACTTATCACACTATATGGACATATATATGAGGTATACTGCCAGTGTCTACTATCTGATCTTTGTTATTTGGACTTATTGCTCCTTGGCCGAAAAAAAAATTATGTATGCTTATTGTGTATATATATACTTCTATGAATAATAGAGTAATGATAAACATAATTGAGATATAGGGTTATGAACATTTAAATGTAAAATGTCAGTATATCTATAATATACAATAATATTTATTATAAAATGTATTTTTTCTTTCTGATCGAAAGTAATTTATGCTTTAATAGAAATAATAAAATAGAAATCTTGGAATCAATAAAATCACATTCATAATAGTTTTCATATTTATATAGTTTAATTAGTGAGTTTATAATCAGATACGCTATTAAATATGAAAAATTATTAAAATATAATAGATTTAGTTTTTTATGAAAGGATATTTTATGAAGATTCAATTAAAGACTAAAAAATGATGTATTTATCTGTGATAAAAAAGGTTCTAAACCATGTATGAAAATGTTTTATAATACTTTGTTGAAAATATTTTAATATTGTAATTATTGTATTATATGAATCTTGATTATTTTGTTTTTTATTTGTATTTACATTGTTAAGAAATAATATTTATTTATGGTTGAAATATATTATTACCAATATCATTAACAGAGCTGTTAAACTATTCATGTTTTTAAAATAACAACGAATTTATTGCTGTAATATTAATTTTTTTTTTTTTTTTTTTAATAAGTATCATTTTCCTGTATTTTATATTTTTAAATTTAATCATCTTCTTGAGTTCGTTTAAACTTTTAAGTGTGAAAACCAAATAATGTATAATATTATAATATAAATGATATATAAGAATCCGGCATATTTTGTAATCCGAGCATTTAAAAAAAAAAGTACAATGTACGAAATATAATTTTGATCTCATAAAAATAAAGAGGAAAAATTATATTTCAAATTTTAATGTGTTCATCAATAAATAAATAAATTGTATTTTATATAAACAAACACTATCATGTTGGAACATCAATCCCATCAACCGTATTTTATGGTATTTCACCAAATTGCAAACTTACAGTATAATTTGAATAAACGTTGTATACAACTTATAAATATAATATAGATATAATATGGGAGGGGGGCAAAGCTCCCCAATTACCATAAGTTGATTAAATTTTAAAACACCCCCGTTAAATGAATCCTGGATACGCCATTATATACGTATATATATATATATATATATATTAAAATGGATAACTAACAAGAATAAGATGTTAATATTCAAACGATGGAAGAATATTATTTATTGTGTATAATTTTATATTTTTTACATGTATAAATATATATATATATATATATGTTCATAGTAAAATAAATAATGATTAATGAACATTTAAATCATTAATATAATTTCATATTGTGTTAAAATTGTATTATAATATATTATTGTAGGAACAAAGTAATATGTGATCATCGATAACAACTGAGTCGTCAATGACCAATGTGTTTTTTATGCGAGAAATTCTTTTAGAATCATCTTTTTTACTGGTTGAATAAATAGTAAATAAAAAAATTATAGTTATAAAATGTAAGATTATAACACCAAAAAATCCGAAAAGTACTACATCTTAAAAATGCTATTAAAACTCTAACAAATAATTTTGTTATTTGAACTGTATAAAAACAATTCATAATGGTTGTAATTTATTTTAAGAATTGTTGATAAATGTGTTAATTGGCATATACCACAGTAAATATATATTCATTAAATATAAAATTTCCTGTTTCCTGAAATAAATTGTATTTGAACGCTTAACCGCTATCCAGATTGACAGTGATTATTATTTATAATAATCATCATTCATGTATTCATACACTATACACTACTGCAGTGGTAATTTTGGTGGTGAGGCAAATGAGGTGGTGCCTCACTTAAAAATTTAGTAATTATATTACATTTTTGTTTTTTCATTTGTGTAATAAATTATCAATGTTCAGAATTGTCATAGAAAAATGTCAAAACAGAATATTAGATTTTAATACAAACATTATTCCATGGTTAATAGTTATTAATAATATGGTATCAGTTTATACGGGTGTACGGATCATGGGGCACAGGTTGTTTCAGGCTAAAATTATACGCGATTTTGTTGCCCGGAGTCGACTGGTCTCGTAATCTTCTGACCGTATCCGTAAGAGCGACCGCTGACGGTGCCTCTTACATGTAGGTGGTGTATTTAATATTACTAAATAATACGATCCCGCATGCACACGCGCCGTACGCATATCACATGCACTCCATAGGCGATGATTGAGGCGGCATGTAAACATTGGCTCGGCCGCAGTGCTCGAATTGAGAAAAATTAAGTAAAGGAGCTCAGTACAACGATTTAAAAACTGCGTTCCATGTACGCAATTATTTAACACAGACACGCGGAAGGTTTTGTCCCTGACCCCCTCCAGCAACCTTACATATATTTTGAATGCCACTTTTCAGCTAAACTAATATTTAAATTCCAAATATAATATATTTTGATAGCAATACCAACATCCTACATGTTACAATAGAAAATAAAAATAAAATAATAATTAACATAATTGTAGGCGATCAGGCAGTCTCATGAATCGAATGATATAATCATATATTTGGTTTTTGTTTTTATCTATTTTTACTCTTTAGTGCAGGCCACGGCCTTAGAAGATTAGTCTAAGGTCGTGGTGAGGACATTTATTTTTTTCCGAAATGACGATATCGCCGATCGCCAATATTAATAACAAACCGTACAATGTATAAAGTATAATACACCAAATTCACAGACATTCTTATTTATATTTCTTTAGAAATGATTACGCTGTCCCTTATCATAACAACCATATAATCTTTAATTATGAAAATAGTTTTGATATTATAAATCATAAAATTCGTTTTCAAATTGACGTAAATTGAAATTCACATAAAAATCCCCCGTTCCGGAGAAAAAATATAGTTGGGGTACGCACAAAAAAAAATAATAGAGGAGTTCCGTCCCCTTGTGCCCCCCCCCCCCCCATTCGAGCACTGCTCGGCCAAAGAAGTACACGATTAATGTACAAAATAATTATTGAATTATCATCAGTGTTGGTGACACTGCGTAAAAATCAGCTAAACGACGTACAATCACAACACTGCAGTTATCTTCTATTCGTATCATAGAGTAAGATAGAGACGGCGTTAGCTATCAAAACTGAAGCCAATCTGTCAGTCATTGCCTCCATGAAAAGTCCAAGTACGATAATTTTATCCGGTAGTTTCGCTGTCTTCAATGAATGAAAAGTGATATATATATATATATATATACATACAGCGCGACTAACGGAGAAAATTATCTTACTTGGACTCTTCAATTGGGGTCGGTCAATAACCGACGGATTGAATTTAATTGTGATACATGGTTTTGATAGCTATCGTTGCCTTTATCTTACTCTATGATTCGTATCGACTTATTAATCATAGTAAGTGATTGGCACTTGTTCGAAAAATGATAGGAGCGTCTAAACACAGGAATGCACCTTATGCATTCTGTGCATGCGCGTAATTTATTCACCACTATCATAATGTTAGGCTGTTATCAATATATTATATCAAATCATTATAATACGATAATAATATTATTTTTGAATCAAACTATTCAAAATTTGAACATACTACTTACGTATTTTACACTTTTTTTTTGTGCTTCGACCATTTTAGTAAATAAATCATTATACATGCTAGATACATTTGAAAAAAAAAATTCAAAACAGCAATAACTATCTAATATGTTGAGATGGCTTTTAATGATGTTTATTTATATCTAAATTTACCCAATTACCTATTTGAACATTTCATAAACCAGACTTTATCAACATTTATTACACAAAGGCTATTTACTTAATGTTTTATTGAGTATTAACAATACAATTCACAAACATCTTAAACATAAAAATTCAATATTAATAGTATAGTAAGTACAAGAATTATTAAAACCAACTAGTGTAGTGTACCAAGTTGTGAGTTCAACACGGTTACACAATATTAGGATCTAAGGATTTTAGAGTTAGATTAATAACTTTATCAAGAATACTTATTACGGTATTACTGATATTTTATTTAACACTTTTTAATCTAAGATCAGCATAGACAAAGTAAATGATAGTAACAAATATAAGCGGAGCGTATATACTGGATGGTTGGATACATTTGGTTGCTAATACTGTTTCGCATCTTTTTCCTATTCGAGATTTTACGATTCGCACGTGGTTCATATTACCTACTTCTATTAATTTGTTTATGGTTATAATTGTAAATACGTAGTAACTACAAAATACGTATGAAAAAATATAATGTATACATAGTACATTAGACTAGAGTTGAAACTAAACATCTCAATAATATACTACTACAAAGAAAATTTATAACGAAACTGAACATTATTATTTAACAACTAAAATAAAATGACAATATATAATTTACATAGGAAGTATGTAGTTAAATTTTGAATAGTTTGATTCATAACTCATATTATTTAGTGATTTGATATGATGTATTGATAACAGCCCATAGAGTAACTCTATGTAACAGCCTAACATTATGATAGTGGTGAATAAATTACGCACATGCGCAGAATGCTTAAGGTGCGTTCCTGTGTTTAGATGCTCCTAAAATAATACGGACCAAAGAAATGATAAGGTCCGAGATGGTTAATACATCCATATTGATAAATCATGATTTTACTAGTATAGTTTTATTTCCATACACCGCACAGCCACGATTCCGTTCAACGCCAATCATACAATATATACACGTTACATGCACACACAATAATTAAATAATTAAACTTAATAGAAAAAACAGGAACTCATGGACAAATTAAAATTGACCATCGTTATTTTTTACTATTTTTTGAAAACAGGACATTTTAGTGTCCCAAAAATTTTCCTGGGTATCACGGGACTGTTATCGATTTTTAAGGTAGCCCTTGAATTACGTTTATGCACACTGGGACTCAGTAATATGCTTTTGTAAACAAATAGAAATTAATGCAATAAAGCATTTTCAAATTTTCTGTTGTTTTAGGAAAACATCTTCAATTGTCTGTGATATTATGGATGATATAAAATGATGATGTAGATATTTTAGAGCAAGGGGTCTACCCAACCACCAAAAAAATCAAAGGTAGAAGTTGCTACTCTTGATTCTTAAAGTGTCCGCCAATGGTACCTATGTAAACTTATGTAGCACTTTTTGTAAAATATTTTTCTTAAAATTTGCAAAAAGTATGAATGTCCGTTACATATCCTGTTTAGTTAATGAATTTAATTTTGTCAAAAAATATTAATTTTATTAATATCATTAAAACAACCTAAGTTCACATACATAGTATAGGTATTTGAAAATATAAATATATATATATATATTATATAATTCCAATCGGTATTACTTATTTTTTAATTTTCGTAAGTTAGCTGTATTTTTGATTTTATTCGATTTAATAATAATTTGCAACTCACTTACCTAGTGATGATGGTAATTATTTTATATATATATTATGATGGACTTTTCTCCGATTTCTAATAACAATTTACGGTATTACCTTATTCGTATATTATACTACAAAAAGTACAATTCAATAAAAAAGGTTAAACGGAGGAAATTATGTATCTCATTTTTCAGCCGTTTGCCTACTACTCACTAGTGATGGAAACAATAGAGAGAAAATACTCGAAATACTCGATTGTTTTGGAAATCATCGAGTGATTCTTTCGGTATCAAAATCAGTTGAAATAATCGAGTGAAAAATGCTCGATTACTCATACACTCGTTTAGTTCCGAGTTATTCTCTCGGTAACAAAATCTTATATCAGTTAAAGTAATCGAGCGAAAAGTGCTGGTTAGGTTAGATAAGGTCTAAGATAATATAACATTTAACTAATAGGTAGTCGGTATTAGATTACTTTTTGTTTTTACTCTTCGCACATCATACCCGAAATATTTGTAATCGAATTATGAAAAAATAAAAATGAAAAATTGTAAAACATTTTGATATTTGTATTTTTTTCTGTGTCTTCGCTTCCTTTTTAAACATTCGAAACACGTTTATGAGCGAATAAAATGGTACTAATTTATTATTGCCATACCAGAAATAATAATTAAATTTGGGTACTCTAACTCCCAACACCCAGTTTTGATTATTTAAAAATATAATACACAACATATTTTTAAGTTTAAAAATTTGATTAGGTATTTTATCGTTGAATCCAACTATTCAAATTCTTAATCACTGCTTGTAAAGATGTCATTAAATTAAATATTACAAATGTAGTAGTTTAAAATTGACAAATTTTAATGGTATAATATTGTGATATTATATTTTATTTTAGTTTTTATCCATTTTTAGTCACAATAATATTTTTAAACAGCAATTTAAACATTTTTTAACTTTATAACGTTTTTTTTTATTTACTATATATTGAGTTGTAATTTTATAAGTATCAATTTTTATTGTTTTAAACAAGGATGTAGTTTTATTTTATTTATGTGAAGTTGATTATAAACTAAAATATTCCCAAAAAAATACGACATGTTTAATTTTATAGTTTATTAATATATGGTATATAATTAAAATGTATTATTGTTAATGTATTTATTATAAGTAATACAACGTACTTATTATTCAAACGAACGAGCGATTTCGTAATATAATATTACACTAGGTACTACTTACTAGAATTTTAAATTATTATTCAGTAATCAGTAAATAGTTACTATCAACTAAGTACTAACCGAGAGATTTTTTTCGAATGAATCTCTTGATTGTTAAATCTTCTCGATTACTAATCTCTCGATTGTTGAAATCACTCGATTGTTCCCATCACTACTACTCACCAACCGATTCCGACGAAAATTATATGTAGGTCGCTTACCACGGTCCACGGTTAAATATGGAACGAGGTTCATTAAATTGGTATACTATTTTGTTAAATTACGTGATCACACTGAACCGTGAACTATACTATATGCTGGTAAGCTGCGGAAAAACGTTTTGCTAGACGCCTCTGAAGACAACATAATTCGGAAGACCGCCAATACTATGAATAATAATAATTTTCTCTCGGTCCGATAATCAAAAATATATTTTATTGGATTCACCGATTTTTTTTAATTCGTATAAGTTTTGTTGGTGTTTTTCTTTTTCAAATGCGGCGGACGACACTCCAACGATAGCATTACAAAGTAAGTGATTACCTTTACAATACCAGTGACATATCAAAATATTTTTTTTTTACAACAAATCTATAGTTGTTAACATATATTTTATATTAATTCTGTGCTCGAAATTCTAATTTTAATGGTTTTTGTAGATTTTTTTCTGTTAACAATAGCTGACTGAATATGTTTATTTTCAACTTGGGTGATTAATACAACGTTATAGTTATTATTACTTTTGGAATATTGATCTTCATATGAAATAATGTACCATAATATGATACACGTCTCTACTGTGCGGCGAATATTGGGGATAACTATTAAAATATCGTAATTCCACAATTTATGTACCCTTATGATGATTGGCATTGCGATTTTCAATTGCTATTTAAGTAGCCCCATTAATAGTCAACTGATAATTTAAGTCAACAGGGGGTTTTCATGTTTCCGGTTTTGATTTTTGATCCAATTTAACTAAGAAAATGTAATATCATTATGTACGAATATAATGACTAAATTCTTTACATTTTTTTTTCTACTTAAAATTATAAATAATGTAGAAAACATTAAACAACATTAACACAAATGATTTATGTGTACGTTATAAGTAACAACTGTAATTTCTTTTTCTTCTCCTTCGCCTTTTCCCCAGCTATTTGGGGTTGGTCACCCTTGTCCTAAACCTTCACTCGTCTTGATTTTCTACATCCCTTACGCACACCTAATTTACCTTTCAGCCTCATGATAATTCTCTACTAGCCTTCAGACAGGAGTTAGAGCCTTAGATTTCTTTGTAATGCTATAGTGCATTTTTGAATTGGTTTATGATGAGATTTTAAATTTAGAAGAGGAATTGTAATTTAATTTATACTTGATATATGGAGTTTTAAATAATTATATGATATTTATAAAATATATATATTGCATCTTATTTGGAAATTAATGTTTTTTCAGAATATAAAATGAAAGAATTTTTTTTTTTTTGCAATCTACTACAAAGTTTTATGTTATGTTATAAACTTAATATGATACTATTGTAGTCATTATTTCTTATATTTATATTTTAAAATCTAGGAAAGACCCATATTTTCTAAATTAATAGTTAAGCATATTTAGATAAGTTAAACAGTGCACAAAAAATATTTATATCATTTTTTGGAAAGAAGAAAATTAACATTCATACATATTCTAATATTTTATAAATACGTTTGAAATAAAACATTGAACATTTAATTTCAAACTAATAATTGTTTACCACTATGTCTTGTGGTAATATGTATTCAAACTTTATGTGGATAAATATTAGAATGTAATTTTGTTGTGTAAAGTATGTCTTTTTCTAGGTTAAATATATATACGTATTTTCTACACCATTGATAATATATACCTATACTTAAATAGGAATAAACAAATCGATGCTCATATTGTTCCAGTAAACTTTTTTATATTCATTAGACAATTTTGAATTTGATGAACATAAAATAATAATTTATCAATTTCTTGATTGAATATTGAAAATAATATTTTCTGATATTTTAAGATACTATTTTATTATCGAAAAATTTGAAAAAAAAAAATTAACTACACTGTTGTAAAATCAAATAGTTCTTTCTTTCGCTGAAAATATAATAAAATGTTAAAAGTACTTATGTATTATGAAACACGAATCTAATAATGTAATCAGATATGAACCAGGTTAGGATTATAACCATGGCATAATCTTGTACTCGATTATTTTTTAGCTTCTTAATGGCCAATTTATGATAAGAACTTATTAATGTATCACATGTATTAATAATTTATTGTACATTTTACACTCATTAAATATTGATTTACAAATTTGCTGATATAAGTACAATATTAATTATTTAATTTAAGAAATATTAATACATTGGAGACGGAGTATAAGTAGGTTATTTAATTAGTACGTTGAAGACGAAGGTCTCATGTGATTAGTTTTTTCATATAGAATTCGATGAAGCCGTTTATGACGAAGGAATTGGTCAAAATTTTCTATTCGTATATTTATAATGAATGAAGGACGTATCAAACAAGTCTTTGATTTTAAAATATCGATATAATATTGTATTTAATTGGGTGACCCGTCAAAATGTCTCCGACAAAATATCCGTTAAAAATATTTTCGTTAAAAATATCTCCGCAAAAAATATTTCAATTTTGATTATTATTATTATTTATTATAAATTTAAAATTAAATGTTCTCACAATTATGCATTAGTTAAGGAAAATAAAATCTTTTATCCTAGTCCTTATATTTTGACTGGCTCTCCAGAAATTTATTTTTCTATTTTTTTTAAAAATTATGATTAAAATCATAATATATTTCTAGATTTCTCTTGGAAATACTCTTACTTGGTATATATTATTAATATTTGTTATATTTATTATTAATATGTTGTTATATAATATCTACATTAAAAATATTCATTAATTTCTCTTAAAATTATTTTTACTGAAGATATTATTACTGGAAATATTTTGACGGAGATATTGTTACAGGAGATATTTTGACGAGGATATTTTTACTGAAGGTATTTTAATAAGCATTCAATTTTTTCTACAGTAAAAAAGAAAAAATACAATTATTGATATATACCAGGTGTTTTATTTTTATTTTTTGATAATATTCAGCCATATGTTTAAGACAAATCTTGTCGTCCACTACGCCCGCCAGGCACGGGGGTTGATTTTTTATTTTACATGTACTAAAAGTTATTGTTGTCACTTTTTATCTCTGTGTACCTTATGATAACTCTATCACTCGATATGATATTCTCTACTACTGTATATATTATGTATTATTTATATTTGTCAAAATTAAAAAAAAAAATTGTCACTATTGGGTTATTGCTCGTATATGGTAATTATATGTGACTGATGAATTTTTATTTATAAAAATGTTATGCTATCTTTTGTAAACTGGTGAGTTTATTCAAATAAATTGTGCATGATTTTAATTAAACATACAATAATAAAAAAATTATGAATTATACCATTAATTATATATATTATAAGTATTCATAATCAAAAGTAATACTAATAATTATGAGTGTATTTTATAATCTAGGAATATTGTAAAAAATATGTAAAGAATGCTTGTCCACGATTAATAAAAAGGCGGGAAATTGCTAATTTGTTCAATGAAAGTAAAAGACTCGTTAGATAATTAAGTCCTTCGTCCCCTACATTTGTGTAAACACCAATTGGACTCGTCTATTCGTTAAAAATAGTATGTGCTCATATGGACCTTCATCTCCAACTTATTAAAATAAATGTGTTACGTCTATAATGAAATTTATTGATTAATGAGTCGTTTTGAACTAGTACACAAACATTTCCAAAAAATTGAAATAATCTCTGTTCTCTAAGAATCTAAGCACCAAACAAATTTCAATTTTAAATTATGCCAAAACTCCACAATTCATAAATTTATGTGAGTTAATTTGCGCCGTTGTAAATAATGAAATGATGACATTGATCATATTATAATATAATTTTTAAATAAATAAAATATATTTGTTCAGCCGATTGTTAATGTTTACAATTAGGATTAATTATAGATATCAAGATGCTATGTTAATTTTAATTGAATAGTGTTTATAAAAAATAACTTTTTTTTGTTTATAGTTACCCATAAACCTATAACCTAACCTATTAACTTAAGTTTAATAAATATTACTTACTTAATATAACAATTGTATTTATTAATACATTTTATAATTTTTTAAGAGTACAGAAAAAGTCAGTATGAGATGTTTAATGCAAAAACAAATGTAAAATACAAACTGATGAAACTTACAAGTAATTACTATTATATTAATCATACACTATAGTCCGGAGCGGATTGGCCCGCCGGGATACCGGGAAGTCCCCGGTGGGTCGGTAATCATATTATAACACTGGGTCGATGTACTTGTATTAAAAATAATTTATTTAAGTAAATTGTATTTAATTGTGAAACTGTGACAAAAACCTAGTGTAAACGTGATGTAAACAGTTCTACGAGCAATTAATCCATGAATAAATGAAACTTTTATGGAAAATTATTATTATTGGATGATGGATTTAACCAATCCGCCGCTGACTATAGTCAAGTGTAGGGCTTGGATTTTAAAGCAAATGCTTCTTTTTATATATTTAAGATAGAAATCTAATTTTTATACATAAATTCGTTTCACGTTAATCTGATTTGAAATAAACGAATTTATTTTTGCTTTTTTTTGCTTTTTTTAGTATAAATGCTTTTTTGCTTTTTTATTGCTTTATTCAGTTATTCTAGCTGTGGAATTTTTATTTTTTTGTTATGCTATAGTAATGAAAAAAATGTTTAAATAATTTATAAGAAATGTGAAAACCCGCAATAATAATTATAAAATTAATATAAATATAGATATTATATTTTACCCATCGCCGGACCGTGACTGAACGCGATATAAGAAACCCTAGATGTCACAGTGCGGGTTTAAAATATGACGCTCTTATTGGTCGATTTCAAATTGCCGCGCTTTTATATATGAATTATTATTATTGTGCTATTATTTGTATATCAATACAAATATTATTTAATTTACTTTAATTTTTCTTATTTATTTCATCTATGATGATAGCACAATAATAATAATTCATATAAATAAGTCATCAAATATGCATCTTAAAAATATCATACCTGAATTTATTCTAAAAATTGTAACTGCCACTGGTTTTGATGTCATGATTATGTTTACCAATCAAAGTAAATCTTGAAGATAATGTAGGTATAATTTTAAGAGGTCATGTAAAATAATGTTGATATTATGTAAATCACAAAATAAATATACAATATTCTGGCATTATTTTGGACAATTGTTCTTATTTATTTCATCTATGATATTTTTAAGATGATAATTTAATTTTAAATTTTCAATAACTGAATAATTAATATTTGTAACACTCTTAAATGAGGGTAATGTGAACTTAGGGTTTCTTAAAAAAATGTCCTAATTGTTTTGATTAATTTGTTGCAATATTGTTCATTTTTGTTAATAGTTAATAATGCTTACTAGGTACAACTTACAATTTCAGTATATAATAGTTAGAACTTAGATACAATTATTATAAAATAATTTAAATACCTGTCCTATTTGTTTTTCATTTCATATAGATAATATTAAAATTACTATTACCGATCCTATTTGATATTAACACAAATTTTATATTATTTTAATCATTATTATTTATAATATTCAGTGATATTACTAACAAGTAATTTCTACATCTTAAAATTTGACATTCAAAATATCATTAAGAATGTCTAAATATTAAAAATAGTAATAATAAATATTAGTAGTTATAAATATACTTAATTATATATTTTACACATCTCACTGCATTATTAAATTGTCCCTGAACAATCCAATTAGTGGCACTTTTTTCTTTGAATAAAGCAAAAAATATGTCAACATCATCTTCAGTATTTAAATTACAATGTATCACTTCGACATCATTCTTAATAATATCTAATTCGCAATGCAATTCGCTTTTACTTATTTTATCTATGATATTTTTAAGATTCATATTTGATGACTTGATGTACAGATATTATTTAAAAAAATAAAAAAGTAACATTTTTTTCTCAATATAATTATTAAGTGAGAATCAATAATAACAATGATATTAACATGATGAATAAGCGATAATTATCACATAGTTAAACATAATAATAATATAATTAAAATATAGATAATCAGTAATAATTCATATATAAAAGCGCGGAAATTTGAAATCGACCAATAAGAGCGTCGTATTTTAAACCCGCACTGTGACGTCTAGGGTTTCATATATTGCTGACCGTACTATTAGTGTGGAACGACCATAAACGTATAGATTATCGATCTACAGACACAGCTTAGAAGTCGATAGCTTATCGGCTATTGCATATAGCCTGTAGAAACTGCTCTTAGTACTCACTAATCGTATAACATCGATATCGATGTATGCACCGATCACTTCGGTAGATATAGAGCGGTCATTTTCTATGTATAAAAACATCCTGTCTGTTCTCCGTCGAAGCCGCTCCTGTGTGTTTGCGGTCGGCGGCAACGACTGGCGTCGGGTTGGGAAAGGGTGACTTTGGCATAGTGACAAATAATAAAAAATAATGCGGTTATTTTTTCTGGTATATGACTTGCCGAATAGCACCGTCTTACTATTAAATAATAATTATTTTAAATACACAAGTATGGGGAACGGGCACCCAGGGGTTACAATAATAATATTAATTATAATAATAATAATAATAATACACAAGATAAGTGCAAAAATATAAGAAAAAAAGGGGCACCGTATGGGCTACACCAACTACCAGGAGGTTTAAATGTATTAACAAAGACACGACCTTGACGACGGCAACAAATCCCGACGATGACAAATCCCAACGGCGACAACTCGACGGTGACAAATCGAAAGGCGGCAACTGTGCGCCACGTCCAACGCAACGTTGGCAAAATAAAGGCCGACTCTGGTATGTCCACAGCGACGACACACAAAAATACAAAAAAAAATTGACTTAAGACTGCAACGCCTGGTCACTTGACAGTGGACGGAGCGCTCACGCTCTACACAGTCCGCCGAACTGAGAGTGACTCCACTCCACACGACACAATTACGTCTCATACGGGAGACCTATTTCGGGAGCGTCGTCATCGGGGAGAATGCCGAAATCATCGCGCCGCGCTCGAACACTGTCAGACAATAGAGTCAGTTTAACTTCTGAAAATCTTGCTAAATACATGGTAGTAAATTTTTTTTTTAATTTAAATTAATTTTTCAATTTTTTTTATTCAATTTTATAAAATTATAACTAATTTATGTAAATTTTTTATCATGCTTTTTTTTGTTTTTTTTAAAAATATTAATGCTTCATTTTTGCTTTTTTTAAACAATTTTGTACTTTTTTTGTTATTTATTATGCTTTAAAATCCGAGCCCTTATTACTTCTTACTACCCTTACTATTTTTATTACTCTTGTTACTTGGTATACATAGCAAGGCTTTATGAATATTTGTTATAGCTTATTATAATATCTAAACAAATAACTTCGAAAAAATAAAATTATAGAAAATTAATATCATAAATGATAAAAAAATTGGATTTAAAATTCAAAATAATTTTAACTATCAACACGTCACATTTAGTGATCGATCGTTACAGTCCCTTAACAATTAAATCGATTTATGATTTGGTGTCCTCCTTACACAAACGGATATATGGGGGGAGGTAATTTAACTTTGACTTTGGGATTTAAATTGCTCAAATGAAAGTCGTCTTTATTGCACTTTATATACAACTCATAAATATTCCTATTCGCCTCATTCTTAAATAAGCTCCATCTCTACTTTAGGTAAAAAACTAATAAAAATATAAAAAATTCTGAATAAACGTATACCTACAGTTCAAAGTTATATGAGTACAGACGTTCAATTTGTACTTTAATCTCGTACAATTAATTGGCGTGTCTTGTACTTTGGTAATCAGACACAAAAAGAGATTCTAACATTTTTTATAGATTTTACGCCACGTATTTACTTGTAGACAGTCGATTGCAACTTAGGTAATATTTATCGTAACTCACAGTCGTGGGTACATATCGGAAGGATGAGGCTGCGTCGTAGATCTGGCGGCGCACGCGAATGGACCGGCGACGTAAAAGTGGGCAGTACATAATTGAGGCGGCGGCACGGTCGATTGACGGTGACCGAGTGGTGGCTGCACACGGAACAGCGCACGGTCGCGATCCAAAAACCGGTTCTTTTTTCCACGCGATTTTCCTCGCTCTGTGTACGCACACGCACCATTTACCCACCCGGCGTTTGCTAATGAAAAGTGGTCGAAAAATACTTTGTGGGTATGCCAAAAACCTTTGTTATGACTGATGAGTAGTGAGGGAGAGAGTTTTTTTTGTAATTTTTTCGGTATGTGCTACGCACGCAGTATTAGTAGGCCCGACGAGAGGGGCAGATGGGGCTGTAGCCAAGGGGACCAGGCTTCAAAAAAGGCCCGGGGCCTGACCAAGTTCACTACGTCTCGGTCATGGTGTCGAGCTAATTATGGATGAATTGTGCTAATAACCTACCCAAATAATTATAGCGTATTCACTGTATAACGAGTCGACATTAAAGTGAATATTACAATATTGATTTAAAACGTTGACAAATAACATTTTCAAGAAAGACCCATGGGCTATAAATAATTATTTTCATTTAATCTGTGGAATAATCATAACTGCGATTACATTATCTCTTTGATATACACATTTTAAAAGAAGACGCTGGATGCAATGGTAAGTTTAATACGTCGTGTGAGAAGCGCCTGGATTAATTTGTCTCTGGGGCCCTTGATTTCTCTCCACGGCCCTGAGTATAAAAAGGCTTTAAGAACTATTGCATTAGTGTTCGTAATACGGCGGTTGTTGAGTTCGATTGCTTACTCGGGTTGGTCGGCACCATGTGGAAAACACCGCGTAATCTGTTGTTGATATTAAAATCACGAACACGACGCACGGAAGACAACCTTAGATCGCATGGTTTCGCCTCGGAAAGTCGAAAAAATTAGACGCAACACAGTCGCACACACACTCGCTACGACACATCCAGTAGTCCCTCTCGTGTACTAGTTTCTCTCGCTCCCGCTCAATCAATCTCTCACGCTCTCTCTCTCTTTCACTCCCTGTCCTCCACCCGAGACTGGTCTCTCATTCTCGCTATATCCCCACCATCAGTGTTGTCGCGTCGCGGCGGAGGAGGTCACGGTTCCGCGTCGGACAGTAGTGGTAAGCGCGCGCAGCGGTTTATCGTATTCCGTGTATAACATTCGTATATTAATAATAATAACACAGAATACCGTATTGTACACACGCAACATAGACATCGTTATTTATCATAATATCGTATGAACAATGTCAACCGGTCGCTTCTCTCCAAAAATAACTGCAATATTAATAATTTAATGATACATATTTTTTTTTCGTTTTGTTTATTTTACCCCCCGTCGGCGATTTTGCTCGCTCTTCTCTCACTCCTGTCGACGGACTGACACAGCTTGTTAACGCGCGCCGCGCTCCTAGGACCGCCGACAACTCGACGAGCATTCACATACGCCACTGATCGTTTCGCTGGTACCTTGTGACGTGTTTTTATCGAAAGTTTTTACCCATTAGACTCCTCGCGTTTGATAATAAGTACGATAATAGTAAAAACGATAACTAAATTATAGAGTATTATTATTACTATTACTATTATTAGTATTATTATCATTATTACTATTATTTTTTTAATACGCGCTTTTCTGCCTTATCTCTTCCCGTGTTCGACCGGCGTTATCTGAGCACGGACGATACGACGACGACGACGACGACGACGACGACGGCGACCACAACGACATGCCGACCAACAATAATAACAACGCCACTTACTTGAGAGCTTTTGGTAAGTGCACAAACGGTATGATATTATCATCACTCCATCAACGATTAGTATTTCAATTTTTCGACTAATAATTTGTTCAACGTTCATCGTGTTGGCTCCTTGATTATTTTAATTTTCAAATTTTATTCGTGGTAAACGATACTATTTTAGTTCCTCCGTAGTAGAATTTTTTATAAAGGTCTTAATGAAGTTACTCGTATCGTAAGATATTGCGCGTATTAAATGGCATGTGATGGCTAACGTCTGAATTATTTCGGTTACATAAGTTCAATTACCATTCTTACCAGCTATCATAATTATTATGATTTAATACATGAAATATTTGCGTTTATTATTGTGCCATGGAACGGGTTTAATAGCTCGACGTTTGACGTTATGAAATTATGTGTAGTATGTGGACTTTCAAAATCGTGTCGGTAGTTGACGGACTATTGATTTTATCTAGGAATAAAGAACAATTATCAAATGTATTGTTTCAATATGTATTAGCTTTGAATAAATAATAAATTAATAACTCTTAATTTAGGTTCAATGCAGTTAGTTATTTACAGAAAAATTATAGTTTTATGATGAAATGGATATCCGTTTAATATAAATTATCGATGTATAATAATTACTGATTTAAAATCATTAGAATTTTAAATTTTCTACGTAAATGGAATTTACTTAATTAATATTAAAGTTAGTTTACCTACACGATTATGTGTTGTTTGGGAATTGTTGCTCAAAGTTGATATACACCCCGTGGTCTTGAATATATTTATCATTATATTAATTTTATATTTTCTACTTGATTCTATATTATGTATGTTAGTAAATGTTCTTCTCGTATAGTATAAAATTAATTATGATCTACCCTAAAGCGGCCTCTTGATATTATTACAATTACCCAATGAATAATATTTATTATTTGAGTTTATAAAATAGTACTATGTTAAACTAAAACAGAAATCGTCGTTTCTTTCCTTAAACTGTGCTTGCATTGTTTAATTATTACATTTCATCTAGCCAAATAGTGACAATTTGTTTGGACTGTTGTAATAACATCAAGAAAACGTAAAAAATGTTGGTATCTTACTAGGTGGTAGACATGAAATGTTTGTGATACCCGAGGTTTAAACAATTAGTAGTCGATATGGCCGATTTCAAAGTCAAGGTTGGCCATTAGAGGGAATGCCTGCTTTAATGGCTTCTGCTGCGTTAATTTCTTCAAAATTCTACTGAGTCAAGTTCACTGACCAGGTTCAAGTGAAACTTGGGTGACTGACCGATCGGTCGATAGGTGACAAAACGTTTTGCCACTGATCTTGGTCTAGCACATTGGTGTATTATCATCGAGAAATTGATAGTGCGTAATCATGACGTTTCCATATTGTGTTTCGTCGTATCAGTCTGGGGCCGCCCATTGTAGTAGTAATAATAATAATAATAATAATAAAAAGAGCCTTATCCTCTGACATACATTTACTTGCACACACACCGATAAGATAAAATAATAACGTATTTACGTGTACTATTTTGTTCGTGTATTTTGTTGAACAAAAAGTCGTTTTAGTAGGTATACTTTGCTCGTTCGGTTTTGCCGCGTGATATTGTGGTCCTTGCGTACGCATACTATCCCATCAACAATTCTATTATGAATCTTTATCCGCCTGCCACTGCTATGAGACGAAGACAAAGGCAAGTTTTTTTTTTTTTTTTAATTTTGTTGGTCGTAATAATTGTGTGCGTTTTAATCGTAAAATGTTCTTGTCGAATAAATAATATTCTGCTCTCATGGGTTTTCGTTTGGTTTGCTTGCGTGATGAAGCAATTCGATGGATTTTTAACGAGCTCAGAGATAAATGCGGTTAAAGTTCACATAGGCTTTCGGAGATAAGAGAATTTTTTTTATTTATTTTCATTTGGATCTCGTCTATGCTTGTCAGTCGGTGGTAGTGTGCAGTTGCCCACCACATCTTATCAACGACTCGGTGCAAAGATCACGGACCGTCGTTTCCAGTGAGAAGGGGAAAAATAATATTATATTATATTAATAAAAACATATTCGTTATTGACAATGTTTGGAGGGCAAATTCCATAACTTTAACATTTATTCGTATAATAACCGCAGATTTTAAACATGTAGACGTGTCCGTCTGTGTTGCCGTGATATAAATGTTTTTCTTTCATTATTTGTTTTAAATATCAAGATTTGCTGAACTGTTATACCATTTTACAATTTTGACAATATTAATAATTTATTTTTTGGAATCAAAAATTTAGTTTAATTTCCAATGTTCCATGGATCAAAACACAGTTTAAATGTCTTAAAATTTATTGGAAAACATTCGATGTCATTACAATTACGACTAGCTAAATTGTGGTTTATTTTGGTGTGGATTTTCCATGAAATGTTGAATGAGCTACAATTATTAATAACAACCAACGAGAATGTCCGTGGAAAATAAATTTGTAAATCGCAGGAATCCACTTATTGCTTGGAATATAATTATTATTAATATGCGGTGTAATAATCGGTAATTTTGATCAATTTATAATAGAATAACTTGTGGTTTCTTTTCAGAAAGTTTACAATTTATGCATATTCATTGTGTTCGTTGTACAACTATTGGTTAAATTATATTATAGAAAAAAATGATGACGTCAGTAATTTTCGAACGTAGACCATTATTATTGATAAGAGAGTTCAAATGTTCGAGCACGATTACTAATAAAAGCCGCATTTATAATAAGTTTTAACTAATAACACTCTGCCTATAGGATGGTAAATTTAATCATTAAAGCTAATTGCTTGAATAATTGTGTACATGTTACCACAAAAATAATGTTTAAAAACTGCGCATATCAAATGTATGAAATTGTTTTTCAAAGGGCATTTACAAAACCACGATGCCGTTAGCGTGTTGCTTATAAAGTTACTATTACTGCTAATTATTATCTTCACGGATATTGTATTCTGTAACTATTATTTAGGTATAGTTTATTTTGCATTATCCTATGGGAATTAAACATTTTTAAATTTTTTAAGTACTTAAAAGAATTATTATTTAATTTATTTGTCGGTCAAAAGCACATTGCTAGCAATAATATTGTTTCCTACAATAATTTATTTTATATGCACAATATATATTAATTTTTTTATTTTTTCGTTAAATGAAATTATTTCAATTGTTTAAAATCGGAATCTTGGATATTGATATTATACGTGACTGATGAACCATAACATCTAAAAACCATAAACGTTTTATAAAGATTTATTGGCAGACTATAGTTTTTATAGTTAATATAAAATTCTTAAGCATGTTGGGAATTGAATTATAATATCGTACATTTAAGCAATATAATAATATTAAAATTCTAGCATTAAATTGTACATTTTTTAATGGGTTGTAATTGTTTTTTTTATACAAATTTTCTATTCTTATACTTGAGAAATTTGAACCAACATAAATGGGGAAACGGGTGTGTTCAGTACTTCCCCATAACTAGGCATGCCCCGGCCTATCATTCAGTTTATCCCGGTAAATAGAAGCTGAGAGAAAATAACATTTAATATTGTATCATTTAATAATAAAACATAGAATAATATTATATCATTATTTTATGGTTATCTAATCGGCATGGTTATGTACAATAAAAATGTATACTTGTAAATTATATTCTTATTTTTATTTCCATATAAATGTCACATAAAAAAAGTCATTCAATATGACGTCCCAGTTTAGGGATTTCAAAATCTGGCAACCCATAGCAATTATTATATGAGTGTACCTAAGGTGACCATATTTTTAATAGAAATACATTTTTTTATAAAAAACTTTTTTTATAAGAATAAATGTTTACATAAAGAAAACGGTTAACAATTACTGTAAAACTAAAATAATGAAGTATGGAAAATATTCAGTAATTTTGTATTGGAGTTGATATTGCGATGTTTATATAGTTTAATACATTAGGCTTATACGTCCGTACATAGTTCGCCACATAGGTATTTTTATATTTTATTAATGTAGTTATCTGTCTTGATTTACCTACAGCCAATATGCTATTCACCATCGTCACTCATCACCATCAACCATGTACTCGTAATACAGCATATACATGTCATATATATAAATACTAGTTAAATATAATAGAAACATTAATTCATTAATAAATTAAAACTGATTATCGTTATTTTTTTACTAATTTCTAAAAACGGGAATTCAAAATCATATGCAATTTTTTAGTAATTTTATTTGGCCTTCAGTTGTATTGTTTTCATGTGTATAGTACTAGACAATATGGGAGTGTTAGGAAATTGCTGATATTAGATTTTATAAATGTAAAAATATAAATTATTATTTAAGTGTTTATTTATTTATACAAGAATCATTTTATTGATTGAACGTTATTTGTTCATTTTTATTAAAATAAATTCGATTTAATACTTACATACTTATCATTAACTATTATTATACTAATTAAATATTGAATTTCATACTTATATATTTAATTAAGTAAAAACTAAATAGCTGTAAAAATAATCCTGAGAAACAATTTTTATTTAAAAAAATGTATATCATTATATGTATATGAGGTTCAAATTATTCATTACCAATATTTAATTTAATTCTGAAATGAGTACGTATCTGTCAAATATTGAATTAGTGTTTTTTACAGAAAACCTTAAGAGTGTATTTTTAAATTAATTTATTGTTTAAACGAATCATTTTAAAATGTTATTTTATTAAATATGTGCTCGTCTCTAATACTGAATATATACATATCTATTATATTTAATATTTCTTGGAAATGTTTTAATTTTTATTGCATCATATTTTTACTTGTTGAAAAACTTAGTCTTAAAAAAACATATAGACTGTGGTTTTAATATTTTAAAAACGCTCAAATATATATTTTTAAACTTAAACATTGATTTTTGAATTTTTAATTAATGATTAAAATATCATTGAACTGTACGTATTCATTTCATTCATTCGTTAATAAACTCTGTAGGTAATATGTAATCTAACATTATGGTTCATATCAGTCAGAAACGTTTGATTTCAATATAATGACGTAATTTTATTTCAATTTAATGTTTGTTCGTGGAGTAAAAGCAATAATAATTGACCTATGAAAAAACATGATTCTTGCGGATTTTCCCGATACTATAATGTACTATATTTTTAAAGCTCAGCATAATTTTCTAATATAATTTTAGAAGTAAAATGAATAGTTTATTATTATTAAATTAAAATTAGTTTGCTGTTGATAAGACGCAATTTATATTATAGGTATAATATATGTAAGTTAGAGTATACTTATTAAATTGCATGTATATGTTATACATATTGTATTTTAATATAATGAATGCGGTTGGTTTGGGATGTGTAGCCGAGATCCATGATGGTCATTACTAAGTACAAAATCTCGGCTTA
The DNA here is from genome assembly GCF_003268045.1 of Sipha flava. NCBI lineage: Eukaryota > Metazoa > Arthropoda > Insecta > Hemiptera > Aphididae > Sipha > Sipha flava. The sequence goes on from NW_020271748.1 coordinate 1,027,926, forward strand.
TCAGTATTTTTTTAATTGGATAAAAAATTATAATTTTGTGCTGTGTACAAGGAAAATAAGTACAAATCATAACTATTTACAGTTGATTTAATTACATAAAATCTGTACAGGCGTCATCGTTCATGTTACGAGTTGAACGAGAGGGATGATCTTTGATCTTTCATCTTAAACACACATGCATGCACGCACGAACTGATGACGGTACGTGGACCGAGGTCTACGTTGTTAAACTTTGGATTTCTGTTAGCAATCATAAAGAATAATGGATATTTGCATACAAATTATATATTTAATTTTAATTCTTGGACTATTCATATTACATTCATATATACATACTTAGCATTTTCCTATAGTTATACAAATTATAATTATTACACACAAAAATAAATTATAAACTTAGTGATACGTTAATTGTAGTTTCAGTTCATAATAATCAATATTTTGAAAAATACAAATTTGTGACGCATAGTAAAAATCTTCAAAAAAATGTTTTTACTCCATAAAATTGGATAAGTTGGATAAGTAAATAATATTAAACTAAAAATTATTTTAATAAATAAAATGTTAAATTATGTTTATGTAAAATTAAATTAATACATTGTTTCAATCGTGTATTTATTTTTTCGTGGCATTTGTTTTGTAGCTTCTACTTAAAATAATTGCTAATTACACTAGGAAAAATCAGTAATGGTTAATAATTATATTGTTTAGTTTTTAATTTCTATCGTATTTATTTAATAAAATCAGTAGACTATAATATAAAAAAAACATACAAGCTAAATGTCATTTTTGTAAGTTTGATATTAATGAATCATTTTATTCTCATATGGAAATGTTTATGTAAACAGTTATATTCCAACTAAGCTTAAATAAAATTTTTTTTCTTAATCTATGGTTTAAATTTTTTTTAATTTGTTGGATACATTTATTTTATATGAAATAATATTTTGTATTTAACTATATTTCTAAATTTTAAATAATTAGTTACTATTAATTAATCCACTAACTTTAACCATTACTTATTTGTAAGCTAAGGTATAACATAATTTTATGAAATACATATCTTTTGTTATAGTTTCTATCATGCATATTCTTGGTAAGATTTCCAGCTGTAATTATCACTAGTCAGTTTTTACTTTATGTAGTATTTACAAATTATGTAAACAAAAATAAATTAATATAAATCAGTACTGATATTGTGTATAAACAATATACATTAATTTATATATATATATTGTTCATATCACAATAATGTATAAGTTAATCATAATTTTCATATTATATGTAAGTATATCAGTGGTTCAGAATAATTGATAATTCATTTCACATTTGATTATAATATATACAAACATTAATTTTTCACTTTTGATTAATATTAACAAATTGATATAGGCTAATCTGAATTGTTTCCATAAAAACATAATTGTAATTCCTGATAAAAATATAGGTATAAAGTTTTGATAAAAGAATCTAATCTAACTTTTTTTTGTTTATATTTATTATATCATATATTGATATGCAAGGCTAAGGATCTCTCTATTTAAGAATTCAATTATTATTATTAATTGATCAATTGCTATAACTTTTGGGATACACATAATTTATTGTATAAATGTTACATGCGTTTATTTGGTTTTAAAAAACTGATTTTTGTTTTAGATTTTTTGAATTTAAATTGCATCAAGTTAATTAGTTATTTCTGAACATAAAGTAGTAACATCATTACATTTTTTATTTTAAATTTTTATTTATGCGATCTAAGTTTTTCTCCATATTTTGAATTTACTATTTTGCAATTTTTTGAATAAGATTCCTTTATTCAGTTTAGGTTTTATTATCGATGTCCACTGAAAATGAAAAAATAAGTGGTTAAGACAAAAATAATTTTATATTATACTGTATACTATCTTATATTAATTTTCAATATTTAAAATTAAAAATATGTTTTTAAAAGTTATATCATTAATGCTTATTATTTAAGACTGGCACATCTCTTTACTCTATATGGCTTTCTTATTTGTTGATATTGAACATAATTTGAAGTACCTATTTAACATTATATTATTTTTAACATGAGAATAATAGTATTAATTTATGAATATATATTTACACAATAAGCTCAAATAAATTAACTAATTTTATCTAAAGTAATAATAATAAATAATACATGTATCCAATTAAAATCTTTTATACACATATTATTAAAATCATTTAATATTTTTTTTGATTTCTATGCTTGACGCCCATTATTAATATTTTTTTTTGTCTTTTCGCTATTCAACCTTTTTAAACCTTTTTTGTTTATCTTCTTGATTATAATTTCATACTTTTTATTTGTATACTATAATATAAGATTTGAAAATTAGTCTACTTGGCTCATTAGTCATAATTCATAGTTCATAAGTATAAAACAAGATATATTATAAAAGTTATATAAATAAATTATTAAAATTTTTATACTGGTACTTAATATTTTTCTTTATCGGTTCTCTCTCCAATATTCGTTTTTTACATATTAATATTTCCAATAAAATTAATTTATAATTAGATAGTATTTTTATTAATAATATTGAACTAAATTTAACAATTGGATCTGTATACATGGATGATACACTATAACAGGAGTGGTTAACTTTTATAAATTTGTGAGTTTTTACTGATTATTACGTTCAATAAAAAAATAAAAATATTGTCATTGATCAAAAATATATTTTATATACATGCACGTTACACTTTTTTATTTCTTTTATTTAAAATATTATTAAGTAATAATAATTTGAATTTTACAATTTTACATAACATGTATTTTCATATATATTATATCAATTTATACAAACGCGACAAAGACTGTTATTTAATACGGAATATTCAGTATATTATGTACACTATACCTACATAGCTACTTGATCTTAGTGTATAATTGAGTTTTTCAGTTATTTTTTACTATATATAATACTATTACTATATATTGCCTTTATAAATTATTATTTATCTAATTTTTAAATTTGTGTATTGAACAAAAGTATAAAATTTACAAAAAAAAAATAAATAATTTATTTGTTTTCTAAAAAATAATGAAAAAATAAAAATAAAAAGTAATCGCAGTCGACTCAAACTCACTCAAAGAAACTCAATCCTGTGCTGTAATACCAAAATTGGCTGATTTCGTTCTGGCCAACTCAAACAATTATTTTTTATCTATACATGTTTTTATTGAAAATAGTGTATTTAATTATCCTTCACAACTGATATAATAATATATAATGCATAAGCTCTTGACGGTAAAGACAACGACGAAATCTTTTTAACAAGCCATATTTGTTTATCATTTGACAATCGTAGTTGAATTTATAAACATCGTAATTTTTTGTTCTATCATGTCAACTATCCCAAATAATTTTAAATGCACATAATATGTTTGGTATTCATATTATAATAATGTCGTAAAATATTATATTATTTTAGATAGCGTGATAAAAGTATACATTTTACGGTTTACCTGAAATAATAATTGAAATATTGTGATGTTCGGTATATTGGCCATTTTTTTTTATTGGTTTAAATTATTGTAAACGATTCAGTTATTTTGAATGTTGTCAAAATATATAAATTAATATTTGGTTGAAACATTTATTGTGTTGAAAGTTAGAAAATAAATTATACTAAGATATGATAAATTTCCTTAACCTAACCCATAAAAATCAAATTAACTAACTGGAAAAATTACTTATTCTAAAGGATATTCTTTTAAGAATACCATGAGTTAAACAATAAATAATAATTTCCTAATATATGTATATCGCTAAATATATGTGTATTATGTTGGAACGAATGTTTACTTTCGTTGCTTTGAAAAATTATAACAAGAATTATGTTAGGGACAATATTTTTGAGAAATCAATAGCATTATTATTCTACCATTTCGACTACCTGATTAACTATTCTGAAGAATTGCTATTATAGCAATATATATATATATATATATATAGTATTGGAACAATATTAACCAGTAACTGTTACTTATTACGTCTAATGCTGTGTGTAACATACATCTATTTTATTATTAGTACTACACTTTAATTATGCAAAGGAAAGAGAAATTCTTTTTGAGCAAGTTTATTTTGCAACTCGGTAATAATATTACATACGTATTTCATTTTACATTGCTTCTCCTTAGTTTTTTCCCACAATAATTTTTTATTTTTATTGATCTGGTTCAACGTGCACCTGCACAGTATGGGCAATACATCTCCGACTTATGAGTAACGGAACGTTGGCGGTACGTGACATTTTATGCACTTGTTCAGATCCCATTCACAGAGCACAACCACACGTACAAGGTTCAAGGGACTTACAATTGCTATGTTTTTACCAATTTATTATGAATTGTAACGTTTTCATATTAATACAAGATAATATATTAGACGTACTTAATGGAATTTTACTGTACTTTTCAGTAAAAAGTGAATATATTATGTTTTTGAAGAATTACCATAGTGTTAAGATAAATTTTATTCGAATTTGAGTACTTAATTATAAATTATCGTCAATTGTCGTATTATATTATATTATATAATATACTATTATTTTTCACTTTTAACATTAATTACGTTAAAATTAAAATAATTAAATTATTTACTTGAAATTGGTTTTTAGTAGATCAATGGTGGCCAAACTATGGCCCTCGGGCCAACTCCGGCCCGCCATCATTTAATATCTGGTCCGCGAAAGTCTTCTATATTACAGCACTTATTTGTATAACTGTAATATTTTGCATTTACGTAAAAAAAAATTTAGAATGCATTTTTTTATGGCCCGCGATAAAAAAAAAAGTTGTTTTTAATGGCCCGAGGAAAAAAAAGTTTGGCCACCACTGTAGTAGAAGATGAAAACTTTTACATATTTAATTAATGAAACTCTGAAAAATATTTTTGAATCTAAATCGCAATGAAATTATGAATATTCACAAGTATATTATTCTAAAGAATTAAAAAAAAAGTATTTTAATATAATAGTTGTGTGGTTTTGTATGAACTTATTAAATTACTTTAAACGTATGTAGATATATTTTTTGTAACAAAAATATTTCATTATATATAATACATGTATTTGACTAATTTAATGTTTTTCTCCTTAGAGAAAACAGTTCTTAATATTCATTTTTTTTTTATTGAGAGCTACGCCTGAAATTAAGAATAACACCACAATATTAACATATGTGTTAATGTGTTTGATGTCATGTGTATTTAATAGCTAATCAAATTCAATATGAAATAGTGATTTATTGCTCATAACACGGGTTTCTGTGGTTACGCAAGGAGTGGATCGACAATAATATCTTAAAAATATTCTTTATAATTTTCGATTTTATATTAAGGTCTATAATTCAAAATATTTTATTAGTAATATTTATATTAATATATTTTACTTTTCATTTTCTACTGATTTGTTTTTATATTCCGTACGATAATAAACTTCAATAATAACACATTTTTACAAATCATAAGTTTTAGTTTTGATCATGGTTGTAAGCATATGTTTTATATTTTAATTATTTAATGACAACAATTATATTTAATGTTCAATGTAACTAATTTGTTTTAGATTTCATCTAGCCTCTTCGTATCAAAATTATATATATTTTTGTTTTATCAAAATTAAGAAGCACATTTAATTTATATATTTATATATTTATACAATTACCTATTATATTATTTATAGTAAAAGTGTGACATTTTTCTTCTAAAATGTATTTACGTACATTTATTTTTCTGATGTCATGACTTAATGCAATAATTTTATTATTCATATATAGCAATAATTTAAGTAATTTATACGTGATTAAAACATTACATTTTATAAATATTTTTGATAGTTTATATGGTTATAAAAAAGGACCAGGTTATAAAAAAAATAACTATCACATACAAACTATTTGAGTACCTATTAACTTATTAGGTAAACTTATAATTTCATAAATATATAGGTACCATATCAAATTCTAAGAAAACATAAATTCGTAATTTTAGAAATTGTTCAAAATTATAATTTCTTTGGGATTTTAATTTATAATATACATTTATTGCCGTTAATCATATAGTTTAGCAAGATTAAATGAACCTATATTTATATTTTATACACGTATTTTATTTATTATTTTTCCATAATTTGACTTTTTATCTTTTGTCATTTAAGTTAAAAATATTAAAATAAAAAATACTTATGAATTATTGGTTTTTGTGTGCTTTATTAATTTTCACATTGCAATAAATTGAATATTTAAGTATTATCAAATAATAATGTTTTATTTTAATTTTATTATATTTGGGATTTTGTGGACAAATATTATAATTAATTTTTATAAACTTTATATTGTTGAATAATATTGTGTTGTCTTCATGATTTCGCCTACGTGTGGCTAATGTATCTGCCCGGCTTTACGGTGTGCGAAGTAACCAAGGTCATTAGTCACATTCCTATACGTGTGTACTTGCTGTGCAACTAGAAACTATAGTCCAACAATTTTTCGTACCGTCCGTGTTTAAAAGGTGAATGAGGAGAAGTAGGGGAAAATTTTTTTATAGTGTAGTGTTTTCGTATAGAACGTAATTGACGTAATATAATATTAATTTAATGTTTGCTAGATAACAAAAATTAACTTTATTAAATTAAGTGATGTTTAAAATATTACCTAGGTATATGGGAGATGGTAAATTTTAGGTAGGAAATTCAACGGTTTTCTAAATGATAAGATTTGTATTAAAACAATAGTTTCCAGTGAAGGTCGTACGTGTAAATTACAAAAAAAAACTAAATTGTTGTTAAATTATTATTCTTGACGTAGTATTATATTTTCGTTGTGACTATAGACTATAACTAAGAACTTAACATTCTTAATTTATTGGAATTTTTTATAAAAAAAAAATATTCTTGTTGGTTCTAATATTGGTTAAAATTAAATTTATATATATGGTATATATTTATTGAAAAAAGTAAATTAAAAAAACGTTTGATAACTTTGTGCAGTCTCTAATTTCCATCTATTGTTACTATAAATAAATTAAAATACATTATGATGATTAAGATTTCCTTATTTTTTTTTTTCATAAAACGCCATAAATAATCGCATACTTTTTATATAGTTTTAGAAAATGAAATTTTTGATTTGAAATTTTTCTCTGTGCATACTGATATATAACTAATATTAAGAGTTGTTTTGTATTTATAAATTATAAGGGTAAAGGTTTTTCATAATTTTGTTGAAGTAATACATATATTGATTTCTTTTGGATATAATAACGTCTTATAATGTCTTTTGAAATAATATAAATACTTAAAAATAAAAATGGTATAAAAAAATATGTATCTATAAGAATAGTGTATTTAAAATTTAAGTTATTTTTCATTGTAATTAGACATTAAATAATTGTAAATATTATCAACGAATAGGTTATACTTCAAGGAAGTTACTTGAAAGATTGAATAGGTTATCTTATGCTATATATTGTTCGTTAATCATCTACAAACAATTCATTAACATTGCCGTAATAAGTAACTATGTAAATGCAATAGTAATTAAGCATATTGATATTTTTGCAAATATATGAAATTTAATTTTTTTTTGTATTGGGATTCATAAAAAATATTTAAAATGTATACATTTATTTATCAATTTACTGTTTATTGAAAGTAAAAAATTGTGTTAATCGTACATGTTTGTTTTGCTTCTATATCGGTTTATTTAGATAGATTTTATTAAATATATTAGTATAATATTTGCTCATTGTGTCCACGTAAGAATATTAAAAATTACACAAAAACAAATGTGAGTATCCTATAAAATAAAATATTCTAAAAGAATGTGAGAAAGTTCGCATTCGTTTTTTTTAAACTCATTTTTTTTTGTTTTACAATTAATATATTTATATTAATATTAAGAATTTATAAGTACCTTTTTATATTATTTAGTTCTAATTAACTAAAAATGTTAGTTATGTTTTGATTTATTACTCAATATTAATTTAATAATCTTCGTTTAATCAATACTTCAACTTGATTTGTGATATTAAATACTAATTTAGCAAAATTTGTTTTTATAGTAATAATGTAATAGATAGGTAACTTAATTTATTTATTTGATATTTTTATGTAATTAAAAGTTATAAATAGTAATATAATTACTATGCAAATAAACTATGAACCCTAATAAAATATAATCATTTATTTTCTATTTAAAATTATTTTCCGCTTTAATTATAGTTTATTATTGTTTATTAAAGGTCTGGAATTATTTTTACTTTGACATATTTATATAGTTTTCATTTTGTTTGGCACCATAATGAATTAGTCTGATAACATTTAGAAGTGCACATTTGTAATATTGTAATACTATCAGATATAGATTATAATGACGAAGTTTTACTTTATTATTACAAGAAATAAATTATTATTAGTTTACATATTTTATAGTCTAAAAGAAAATTAAAAAAAAAACAGTGTGTGTATATTGTTTAGCAGTATTCTCCAAGGAGTCCATGTGCACAACTACGGAACGACTATGGTGGGCGTAAATATTATACTAAACATACAAACGGACACATGTTGCTTTTTTCTGTCTTTTTTTTTTGCTATTGACATGTTTTGGGTTTTTTTCTCCTATTATTTCTAGTACATCTTCTAATAATCTAGTAGACGAGATGACAAACGGATCGTTAGCGTGTGCCACAAAACCTGGTTCTCGGAGCAATCCCCAGGGATTGGCACATGCTCAAAAGAGAGACCTGGTGGACGTCAACGAAAATAGCAATTAGTTATTAGATATGTTTTCGGATCTGGTTTAGCTTAAAAAAACCATCCCACTGATGTCGAACACGTCTTAATGTAGTTGTAATTTGCGTTTTCCATGACGCCTTCGTAACTCTGGTTAACGTCACTCTGTAATATGAAATATTTTTTATGTTAATTTTAAGGATAAGTTAATTTTTGTTAGTTTTTATGACATTTTAAAGTACCCAAAAAATTCATTAAAATATGATTTTTGCTTATCAAAGTTATATATATATATATATATATATAACATTTTTTTATAACTAATATAGTAAATTTTGTGTAAAATCCAATAATTACACGATAAAATGATATATTTTTAAAATAAATACATATATATAATATAAGTACTATATATTTTATAAGTACTACAGTCATAATAATAGTAACATTATTTGTGTGTATGTATGTATATTCATTTAATTTGCGGATAATTGACGTACGGATATCGACGCTCCACTGTATTTACATATTTCTTCTTATCCTTTGCCTTTCTCCTATTTAAGGCCGGCTACCTTTATTCTAAACGTCCACTTCTCTCAATTTTCTCCATCCTATATACATCTTATATCATTCTCAATCGGTGTCCAACCATCATTATAGGTCTTTTTCTTCTTATTTTCTCTTCAACGTTCAATTATATATTTATTTTTTATTTTTCAGTTATACTAATTGACCATAACATTATCAAAAGAAAAAGTTTTTAAAATTCAAAAAAAAAATATTTTGATTTACAAATAGTTAATATTGATTACTAAAATATGCTCAGGTCGATGTCTGAAACAGTTGATTTAATACTGTTTATTTTATAGTATACTATAATTAGGGCTCGGAAGTTGATGCATTTTGCAATTTTCTTTGGAAGTTTTTAGACGATGCTCTCCTGGCCATAACGGGTTTCATTAGCATGTGAATCTGAGTAACTAATTTTTATTTTGCATTTTTCGGAGTTTATTATTTTTTAAGTCATTTTTGACATTTTTAGGTCATTTTCTTACATTTTTAGCCATTTTTACTGATTTCGCATTATTTTACTTTTTGTCGTTAATTGTCGACCATTATGCCGATAACTTAAGACTTGTTCGATTTTATCTCGCCAATTACATTCGTCATTGTTGTGTTGTAGTGAATAATACCTATTATATCTACATTTTATTATTTTTTCGTAATATTTTACGAAATGGCGAAAATTAAAACGACGATAAGTGCTGGTCTGCGTCTTCCTTCACTTCATTGGACGTGGAAAAATTTCCAATTATAAATATTTATAAGCAGATAATCGTCGTTTATTTACTTTTGATAACATCAAATACGTATCTAATTGTATAGTGCAGGGGTGGCAAATTTGCGGCTCGCGAGGCACATATGGCTCTTGTTATTGTTAGATGTGGCTCGCGCTTAACTTATAAAATTTAAATTTAATTATCATATTATTATTATTATTTTGGATTTTAATTTTATAGGTTTAAATTTATAAAATATTATCAAATTATTTAAAATGTATCTTTATTTATCTGTGTGGCTCGTGAACCAATTCATGTTGGCCACCCCTGGTATAATGCAATGATTTTGTGTTATGAGTAATTTATAAGCTTTGATAAATTTATAAAACAAATATTTGTAATTTTTTTATTTCATATTTTAAGGATATTTTTTGTCATTTTTATGTCATATTTGCATATTTTTTTAGGTAATTTTTTAATGTTTTAAAAGTCATCAACTTCCGAGCCCTAATTATAACTATATAGCATATTATGTACCTAATATAATTTTAAAAAAGAAAATTTAGAACAAATTCAGTTTTTTTTATTTCTGAGTAAAAATTATGAACATATTTTGATTTTAGTTTAAATAAAAAATATACTTTTTTCAATTTAAAACTTTATTAAACTGACATTTTACTATATATTTTGATATTTTGGATTAACATAATGCCAGTAAAAATAATATTGTTTTAGTTTAAATTAATTAGAATTTGATTTAAAATTAAAATGTGTATTCATATTTCCATAGTTTTGCTAAATAATAAAAAGTAACTAACACTAATTTCAAAACATACTTATTATATTATTATACATTTTATTGTAGTTTCTTATCTTTATTTTAATTTATTTTTAATTTAGTGTTTACTTATTACAATTTATTGGTGGTTCAATTTTTTAATATTTTTTTTAGTTTAAATATTGTTATTATATAACTTGTTCTTATTGAATTTATATTCAAAATTAATTGTTAATGTGTTTTTTACGTACCTGCTCTTGAGATTAATTATATCCTACCGCACTTTTATTTATATATTTTGATAATATTTTTAAGAAACATGTACATTTGACAATAAAATGTATACGTGATCAGAGTTCAACGCTAGTGCTATTATTATTTTACTTCTAGTAAAGATTATGAATACCACCCTGTCGAAATTAGACTTCCTCGAACATAACACACTTGCATTTGTCACTGAGTGTACACATAATCTTCACGACCATTTGCCGAAATAACTGTTGATTATTCTAAAGAAATAAAACTAATCAACTAAATCCAAACCTTTATTAATATTCAACAGACCCTTGTATTATTGTAAAGTAGTATAGATTATATCAATGTATTATGTATATTATGATTTGTTGAATAATTTTATTATTAAGCAAAAACGATGAAACGCATCAATTTCTTTGCTCTGTGTCGATAAGCTGTTATTATTAAGCCGCACATAATTTGTCATCCTCGAAAATGAATGATAAATTTAATGGGTTTTCATTATATGTACTTAATAGTTGGTGAATGATCACTCTTAAGATCATTGGGTGCATTATCGGCATCACGGTCTTAACGGAACTCAATGGATTGACTACCCTTTGTGTAGGACAGGAAATGTGTGTGACCTACACATCAATATATTCCTTCATATTATTATTATATTCATCCACTTTTTAATACAATGTATATACATATATATTTGGTGTATACTCATGAGAAGACCTACTACTAGCCTATTATCACATTGGTAGTTTCATATAATGTTCACATTATATCCTTTTATCTTGTAGACAATTCGACGGGTCAATTGATTGCCGATTTATAATGTTATTATATTTTTATTATTATGTTCTGTCGGCAAATGCATCAGAAACGCAGTCAGCAAGAGACGACTACTATCTACACCGTTTTAATATTATGTGATTTTTTAAAATAATTGTTTAGTTTAAATCAGCTTGACGTTCTTTACTGACAGTTTATTCCAAAATGTCGCGTTCCCATTGAGCATTATTATATTATAATCAGTTAAAAGGGAAACAAGTGTCGACTTGTTATCTCTTTATGTGGTTACTGTACCGGACACTTCCTGCGAGAAATTCGCGATAAAATGTGTCTGCTCTTTAATTCCTTTACCGACTATAGCGTACATTACAACAAGCAATGGAAGTTAGTGACAAGTGGTAAAATAGAAACTTCGTAATGCGGGTTTAAGTGATTTTCGTATTGTTTTTTGTACACTGTCGAAGAGTAAAAATCGGCTTAGTGTGTCCGTGCGTATACCGGCGTGAGAGAGTATGGGCCTAAACAAACGGGCTATTGATTCACACCTGAGGTCCTGTTTCCATTATACGACGAGGCGTACAGTAAATAAGAACCATGGGAACCCTTTGTTTGCGTAGGTTGAATTTTGGCTTAGTTTTTTCTTCATTTTTATAACGCTGGCAAACAAATTGTCCCCGAAGAGACGTTATTGTGACTAAAAGACTTACGCCACCTCTCAGGTAATGTCGAAGGACATGCTGCACTACTGTACTATATGAATATACTATTATGACTTTACTGACTGTATTGAAAGCCGCGAGTGTTATCAAATATCTCAGGGGTCACCAAAGTAAATCAATTGTGTATAATTTGAATATTTTTCGTAAACAAAATAAATATTATTTATTGCCTATAAATATTGATACGTCGAATTTTTAGTTAGTGTTGTAATTTGACTCTAGTTTTGACGAGGGAAAAATTCTTTATTCCTTCTTGAACTCTAGATATAGACCTCCCTCGATGATTAGGAAATGCACATCCTTATCACATGTATGCCAGACCCACTATAACATAGACAACTTGACCTTACAAATGTTCAGATCCATAATATGAAAAAAAAAGGTTATCGTGCAGGGTAGAGTTTTATCCGAGATTATTAAGTCCAGGAAATATAATCATCCCAATATACAATTTATATTTACTTTTTTTTATATAATTTATTGTTTATATATCATCGAAACTGAAAAGCACAATAAACGAAACATTGATACTTATCTAATTTTTTGTTCCCAATGAGATATAATACTTGTGGTAATTCATTAAAATCCAATTATGTTAATCGAATGACTTGAGGTAATGATATATTAAACATCTTCATTACTATTTGATTACGTAATTCCATATAAATAGAACTATAAATTCTATAAAATTAAAGTAAATTAATAATACATATGTTATTTGCGCTGATTTTTTTTCTCATTAATAATTAATGAGTTAAAATTAAATTAAATTATGTTGGTATAGTATCAATTAAATCTACCCGATATGGAGTATAAATAAAAGGGGCATTTCAATGATTGAAACGCATTATTATTTATAGTTATATATATTTTTTTAAATTTGCATTATTTGCCTTTTAAATTTGGTAATTTAGTATCCATTTTACAAAGTATTATACGAGTATTTTTATGGTGTATTTATTTATATATTCTTGATTGTGAATGCGATCATTTAAATAAAATTCTTGAAAGTCTTGAAATTAGAGATTTTTACAATGAAATATTTAAATATATACTTATTTACAACTATCCTTATTTTATACTCATAAACAAAAATAATAATTCGTAACTAAGTTAATAATTTTTTAAATTTTAACTGGTACATTATAAAATATAGAAATATTTATATAGCCTATTGGTACAACAGTTTAGTAAATTACAAATAGAACTAAGTCCATTTTAATTTACCAACTATATATCTATATACATGTAGTCTTTATAAATAATTCTGATTTATTTAAGTAAAAATTAAAAGTTGGTGTAGGTATTAAAGTAAATAGTTAATTCATAAATATGATTTGAAAGAAATTAAATACAATATTTAAAAAAATTACTATAGTTAGTGTAGTGCTTTAGTTACTTTGAATCGTCCGTTTAACCCAAAGTATCGAAATTAATTTGTAACCAACTAACACAAATATTTATATTTAAATGTAGAGATTAAATATTTCTTTCTTATATGATTTATAAATGTTTAGTATAGTTATCAGACTATCTGATGTTATTTGCTTACATTATATAGCCATAATATATTAACCAACAATATATTATAATTATTAAGTTATAACTAGAGACCGGATTTGACCGGATATGAGTTTAAAATCTTAAAAAAAAGATGTTATGATTTATAATTTCATTAAAATAATCTATTGTATGTATAAATATTTTTTTTTCGGAAAAAATTATTTTTCATAAAAATATATTAAATACTGAAAAAAATAAGAGTAACAATTTAGAACAATTATAAATTTTTCCTTTATTAAAGGAATTATAATACATATAGTTGAATTAATCCTAACCTTTAAAAAAATATTCAAACAGTCATATTTAATCTATATTATGGTGATGTACTGGTGTATATTGGTTTTTATATTTTACATGGGTTACCACATAGTCAAATAACACTTGAATTTCAGATTTATTTAAAAATAATATAAATAACATGTTTTAAATAATAAAAATAAAAAATAACTGCTGGTATATAAGTATCAAAAAATAGTACACTTAAACGAACACTTAAATATTTAAGTTTAAACATGTACCCGTATTAGAGCATTTATAATCAGGGTTCGGAAAAAAACAGTTTTTTTAATTTTAAACAAAATCATTTTTCTGTTTTTTTTTCAATTGTTTTAAATATTTAAACATTATAAAATAAGAAAAGAATTGTCATAAATTACTTTTAAATGACAATGGGAAATGGCACATAGAACAAAAATAATGTATGTTATTATGTTGCAATATTTATTTTTGAAGCTGGTCATAGTTTGGGATATCGAGGGCATTTAAACAAACGCATACATATAATTTAAATTAGTAATAAATTAAGTAATTAAAGTACTATAGTAATTTGGAATGTTGACAATTACTTGTAGTTAAATATTTGTCTATCCTCTTCAGACCGAAGGGAAAATATGGTAGATAGCTAATGTGTATAAAATAGAACACGCTATAAAATTGACGTTTTTATAAATTTGAATTATAACTTACTACCAATATAAATTAATATAATTAGTTGTTATTACTTATTTACAAAACCGAACACAAATTAAATTTGAATAATAATATGTGGTATTTTTTTAAGTTTTAAAAGAATTTATTGAAAAACATTTTTAACATATAGGTAATGTAAAAAACATTTTTTAAACAATTTGTATTAAACATTTTGTTTAATACATTTTTAATTTCAATTGTTTAAACATGTTTAAATCAAATGTCTATCAACAACATATTTAAAACTGCAAACCCTGTTTATAATAAACTACCTACGATATTACAATAATAATCGTGCAGTCACAAGTCATACATAAAGAATATCTTTTTATCTATAATCGTTGTACGTGTACAAAAGTCTATTAGTATAAGGCACGAATTAAAATCTTAATCCGTGGTATAAGGTTTATGGATATCAGTGATATTTTTATTTGTATATCTCATCACTAATCACAGAAAAATTAATATTCTTACCAATGTTATGTTCCTATCAATATTGCTTTGCATATTTTGTCTTGAAAAGGAAAGAGACTGACGGAGGTTAAAATCATTTTTGCGTTTTTTTTATAAACCATTACATTTTTAATAAAATATTTTATTAAAATTAAACCTCAATGTGGCAATGTATTCCTGAAACATATTATTTTGCACAATACATTCTTTAACCTTGAAATATGCTTTTTTATACTCTACAAATTTTCGTACATCAATTGATAGAAAATAAACCGTCGAGAAAGTTTAATCAATAGGAGTTGCATACTCTTAGTAAAAATATGTAAAAATATAGAAATTAGGTCTCTAGTTATAACATTTTTTATACTATTGATAATTTTACATATGATAATTTTTATTGCACAATTTTTTTCTTTTTTACAAATAATAAAACAGTAAATTATTCAATTTTCGTATATTAAATCAATAATTTTATATGTAAGTAAAAGTATTATTATAGTGATCAAATTATTTTGATTCGTCATTTAAAATTAATTACAACAAAATGTGTATTGATTCTTGTTTATATTACTTGTTCAGTAAGTTATAATTAGAAACTTTATAAAAAAAAAAAATTATCTTTATATCCGTAAGTCGATTTTAATAATATTACTCTTTGGATTTTCGATGTTTTAATTTGATTGATATTGTGTTTAGTGCATTTTATAAGAAATTTTCACTGGGCGACAAAAAATGTTTTTCTCAAAATAGTCAATGTAATACCAGAGTACGATTATAGTATTACACGTTTGTTTCGCATTATTTCGCCCAATCTTTCAAAATATTGTCGCCAGAGTATAATCACCGGGCGGCATTTGTATCGCCTAGTTAACTAGTTTAAAAATGCACTGATTGTGTTCAAATATTTAGTTTTGACAGAAAGGAATCGAAACATAAGTATTCTATGTAGATTATAATTTAAGTTTTCTCGTCGACTTAATTCAAGCTTTTTACTATTTGTCCAGTTTTAATAACTTTGAAAAAAGTCAACAAAACAAAATATTTAATTATTTTAATCTTGTACTAGTTGTGATTACTACACAGTAGCCTTACTTTGAAGCGGAAAAGAAAAAAAGTGATATAATAATAATCGTCAAAATATCTATCGGTGCACGTGATTAGGAATACAAACGAAATGTTTTTATCAGTATAGCACCTCAATGTCTATAAATTATACTGATATTGTCGTCTGGGTCTGACGAAGTTTGTCTGTTATATCTTTTTCGTGACGTAACATAAATAATTAAAATTAATAGTTAGCAAATTTTACAAATCCTTCTTTTTAATACCTTTGTGACTAGTGAGATGGAAACTTATACACAAGTGAATATTCTCCTTTTTATTGTACGTATATTGTATACGCACTACACACCCACACAAACATAGTTTTTAACATTTTATTTGAAGTGTTGATTAGTGTTGATATTCTGATGATTTATTGATGATTCTTCAATCAATGATTATATTCAGTACCGTAATTACAAGATTACTTCGAGACCGGTGTGCAAATTAAATTTTGAGTGAGACCTCTTATACATTTTTCAATAGCAACTAAAAAAAATATTTTTATAGGAGGAGGGATTTTTTTAAGTTTAAAAGTTTGATTAAAATACGATACTAAATATCTAATTAAATATAATGGTTTATCATTGAAATAATTCTCTCTAAACTATTATACTAGTTTAGTTCTCTTTCTATATTATTATACATTTAATATATTTTTTTTAGTGTTGTGTACAAAGAGTAAGGCGTTACAATTTCAACTAAATATTTAATCACTTTTCTACTGCGCATAATAGGAGTACGAGATTCGGGATTGATTTTTTGAAGATCGAAACCGTTATATTCTTTTAACCTTGCTTGTTTTGTGTTAATATAGGTTTGCCGGCAACGACAGGAGAAGAATCGTTGTTGGAACACCACCACCATCATGTGGTCGTTATCGGTGGCGGTGGAAGAGATTCCGGGGGTGGTGGTGAGTTTGACACGTCAGCCGAGGAAGACAGAGCAGCGGCGGACACCATAGACGAGCTGAACAGCCGTCGTGGCGACATAAACAATACGGTGGTGGCCGCCGATCCAGACGACGAGCCGTCGCCCGTCGTTGAGACGATCGCGGCGTCGCAGCATTGTTGCGGCGACGGCGCGGCCGATGTAGCGTCAGTGGCGAACGAAGAAAATGGCGGCGGCATCGCGGGCACGCCCAGCATCGGCTACGGGTCGCCGGCGGTAGATGGTGCGCCGGTCGGTAGGACGTCGTTCGGTGCGGAGGAGGAGGAGCCGGCTGTCGTCGACCGTTTACAGCAACAACAGGTTCACGGTACGACAGACGAACGGCCGACTGGCAACGTGTACGAGCACCGTGATGATATGAACTATCATCAACATCACCACCAGCAGCAGCAGCAGCAGCAGCGAACCAGTCCGTCGCAGCAAAACGTCGCAGTCAGCAGTAGCAACAGTAACAGCAGTGGCAGCAACAGCGCCGGCAACAATAATACTACTAATAACGGACCGTCGACAATTATTAACCGTTACGACATGATAGTGGCACAGAATTATCAGCAATCCAAGTACGGCAATAGTCGGGACTTGATCGCCTCGATTTTCCCACAGACCCTAACCACGGATCAGCTCCAGCAGCAACACCAGCAGCAACGTGATGATGAAGAAGATTTCTACGAGTACCAGCAGGTGTACCAGCAGCAACAGCAGCAGCAGGCCAAGTTCGAACACATTGTGTTGAAGCAAGAGCCGCACGTGTATACGGACGAGTACTTTCACCAGGAACACCAACCGCAGTTGCAGTTGCAGCATCAGCAGCAGGACCATTGCTCCAGTCCGGGCAGCTCGGCCGGCGCATATGACGAGGAGGTGGTGGCCGCTAAGGGCGGCGAATTACTGGACTTGCACATGTCTCGCGCGGACGATGGAACCGTCACTGTGCAGTCCAACCCTTTCGTTCACCTAGTGGCCTCGTTACACAGCGACTCGGGCAGCGTGTCGCCCATGCAGGGTCACCTGCAAGATGACCAACAGGGCTCCGGGGGTGGATCACCTACTGTCGTGTTACAGCAGCCTCACGTGGCCGATCACTCGTACACGCCGTCGTCCGCGACCACCGCCGAACAACAGTTAACCCAGCATCTGTCGCAGAACCATCACAGCGTCGTTTACCACCCGGGTGCCACTAACGTTATTCACCATAACAACAGCGGTTCCAGCATCTCGGGGTAAGCTTTTTTTTATGTTTTTCCGATCTACTCTGCCCACCACTCGTAATGTAATTATTCCCATTAAATATGATTATTCCCCTCCCCCGCTCCGTCACTCGTGCCTTATCCACGTGTGGTATTCCGTAGGAATCCCCGGTATCCACGGGTTCACTGGTTGAGCAGACCAACAAGAAATAGTGTGTAATCGCACACCGTAATCGACGTTAGTTATCAGGTTCGGGGTTAAGGGCCTTCACGCGTACTTGTATCAGTTTCGGTCGGTGACGACTAGTCGTCGACGGCCGTCGATTATCGTGTGGGCCACGCGTGTACGTGAGCACGGTGCGCGGGTCATCGCCACGGCAAGATCTCCACGCAGCAATCGCTGACCTATACGTCTCGTCTACGGTACTCCCGATAATTCCACTCATTGTCGCACCTTCGCAGTGTCAATTATATCGCTCCAACCGTGTTTACACGGAGATAGAGACGCGCTATCCAAATCGTACGGTTTTCCGATCGAGCGTAACTGAAATAGCGTGTGGGGGTCTCATTTCTTTGCGTAATACTACGAGTACCACCCTCATCCTTTTCGATCGACCGGTCTAGTACGTTGGGCGCAATAATGTTTTGCCAGAATAACGCACGCGCGTGTCGGACACCAGACCCGGTGTCCTATGTGTAAAAATCGGTTCCTCGTCACCCCCTTATATGGGTAGCAATTATATTGATATATGTAAGATATTTCATCTAATTACTTTCATTTTTATTTATACATTTATTGCGTTTTATTATTAAAACCACCGTGTATAAGATAACCGCGGTCGTTGGCCTAGCCGCCCCGTGTGCGCGCGTATCGTCGTAGGTATACATCGTGTTCACCAGACGACTCGGCGGCGGCAGCGGAATGTCCTAAAATATGTTTATATTTAGCATCGACTAGAATCGTTCGTACGATTTGTCCACGATTTGTCTCTTCGGGCCTATTATGTATCAATAAAAGATAAAAGTCATAAAAATAAATAAATAATGTTTGAAATCATACGTCCTCATTAACTACGTGCTGGTTTCTGTATGCCGGTCTGTTTGTGATGGTTTCGTATTCGTTCCCCGGTAATTGGCATACAACTTTTCTCGCTGTAACTGCTATTTTTTCTTAGTCATATATTGGACTTCTGTCTAATTTTACTTGAACTAAATAATTAATCTCGTTCGGCTATTATTTCATAACTGAAATATTGTTACTACGTTCATGGCCCATTATAGAGAACGGTCTGATAATATTATGGACTTTATTAATTGGTTGATTGTTTTAAATATTGCCATCATTATCGTAGTTAAATGCGTGGAGTAGGAAAAAAATACAATATTTGTGTTTTTAAATTGCTGACCTCAATTAGTTATAAAAAAAAATAAATAAAAAATAAATAAAAATATTCAACGTTCTGGGATTATTGATATTATCTTATATTTTCAAATCATCCAATTAATTATCACCCAAGAGTACATGAGTACGTGAATGTTAAATTTTCATCATTTATACACCTTCGTTATTCATATTACAATTTTTACGTATTCAATTGCCACATCGAACTAATCATCTCTATATTTTACCATGGATTTATATCTCCGTAAACATTTTACGTTTTAGTATATAAATTTGGTAATGTTCTTTTAAAGAGTTTGAATCTGTTTCGTAAACATTAACATTTAAAGAATTTTAAATTAAGAATTGAATTTTAATTATGTTGGATGAGAATGAAGTATATTATGCTATTATATTTTTTCTTTGGGATTATAATTGTTCTAATAATACGATAAAATTATTTAAATAGTTCGGACCTATTATGTGTAATTTTAGCAGTTTATAAATATTATATTGTATTTATCATTTCTAATTTGTTTTTTTTTTCAATCAATACTTTTATATTCGTACGTAAATGAAACAAAATAACAATTAAAGTTACAATATTGATATAATTTCAAATTTTAAGAGATTGTTGAAAGTTTCCCTTCAAAAATGTATTTACAACTTAAGAATAATTTCTGCGTAACATTCTAAAAACGTATTAGTCTGTACTGTTGTACAACGTTAGAAAAATAAAACCTGCCATGCACTCGGACTGTAAATTATATGTTGCACGACACCTGACGTTTATTACCCATGCTGTATTGCATATATTATCCCATCATATTCCGGTCGTCTACCTCCTTCTCTGGAAATTTTCAAAAATCGCATCGACGTCAAATTCGTGTTTCTCTGGGTCGAAAGAAGAAATAAACCCGAATACATATATTATCGTAACTCACCAGTTCTCAGAAAGTAAGAAAGAAAAAAAATTATATCATCAGCAAATCTGATGAAACACCTACTATAGCAAAACAATTACTATGCACGCTCACAAAACTATAAAGAGTAGTACTGATTTACAGATTTTCGTCATAATTTTGCTAACGATATTATTTTATTGAGGTCAACTATCATCTCCTGGTTTTTGATGTAAATAACCCAAGTAAACGTCGAAGTGATTCTATTTTTTTTTCTATAAGATTTAATTGGTTTTTCGAATTTATTTTCAAAAATTTATAATCAACCATTTTTTTTCTTCAAAATTCATAAGTATTTAGGACCAGTATACAATATTTTTACTCTTTAAATGACGAAATATTTTTTTGTGTAAAAATAACCTCTTTATCGAGACTCGTTCTTATGCTATCGGTGTTTGGACAATTCACTAGTATGCGCGTTTATGAGTGATCGGAGGACAACCGTGCCTGATTAGGGCCTGTAACAAAAACAAAAATATATTTAATGTTTGGTCAAATATATTTATTTTACTCTACTCTACATAATTATTCCTGGTTTAATTGTTTTTTTTTACACTCAACTGGTTATTATAAAATCGCTCTGGTTTATTTCTCATCGTTGTTATAATATACAAAGTAGACAACTGCAGTTGAAGACTGCTTTAAAAGTCGAAAAAATAATTATTTCATTTTTAAACTCTTAAATACTGTATTTTGAAAATGGCTTTTTAAAAATTTTAAATACATTCTTGTAATTCTATTTGATTATATATTTGTGCTGCGAGTAAAATAGTAATCAAATAATACGTGACATTTCTACAAAAAATTCATTTGTAATTTGTCATCTTAATACTTTTATTATACATTACGAATCAAATTACATAAACACCTAAGTTAATTTCTTTACCATTTATCGATGTTCGTTGTATTAGTTTTGAAGTATATATATATATTTATCTAATAATATGATTATAAATAACAAAAACTAATTATTATATTCCATTTTTGTGTTACGTATACATTTTTAGATTTATTATAAATTAAATATTTTTTCGACTAAGTGATAACATCGGATTATATTTATTTTACCATTTACCATTTACGTTGTAGAAGTGTCAACTTCATCCAAATCATAATTTTACCGTAATAATTTAAATTTTGTTAATAATTCGGTGAAATTTTGTTTCTTGCGTAGGGTTACTATATTTAACTACTAGGATCTCGTCGGAACATTCTAATAATTCTAGGTTGGAGTGTATAAAACACTCTAATTTCGTAATAAAAATTATAACTTTTTTTTTTTAGATAAACTTTGTTTATTAATTTAGGTTACATTAAAAAAAAATATTTATAATTAATTACAGAGTACTCGAATAGCCATACTTTCAGAAGATTTTGCTTTTTTCAATAGCTTGTTCCTTTTAAAATATTTGTATAACTTTGCGCAAGTCATGTAATAATTAACTTGACTTTGTAAAATTGACTCCATAGTTTCTGGGAGTATGCGATCTCATTAATCAGTCCACTGGGTCGTCATTAACGAAAACACTGTTACGTTTAGTCATAGAAGTTTAAAAACATAATTTTTCATTTTCGGTCGGATATATTCGTAAACTAAAAGCAAAATGTGCGAAATTTAGAATGAACAATTTCAATCGGGACATTTTAGTTTTTTTCGGGACGTCGGCATGTATAGCTCAATAACGGTGACGATCCTGATGGATCGGGACGGATGGCAACCCTATTCTTGCGGCTATTGATACCTTAAATAATAATATTGAAATTTATAAAAAATTACAACTAACATCATGTAATCGAACACTTGGTGAACATAATAACTTAATATTATAACTCCGTTACACAGGTTGTTGCGCGATGTAAAGTATTTTCGATTTTTCGTTTTGTAGGTTAACAATTGTGTACTTCAATAATTATTTTATTCTTTGGTTGTTGGAAGAGAAAAAAAATTCTTCGCTGCCGGAATTATAATTGGAACGTTATTTATTGGTTTCGAGCGTCGTCATTGGGATTGTTGTACATGAAATTCGGTTCTATTAATATATGAATACCCGAGGTCGAACGGAATTTCCACAACTATTTCACGATAAACGTAAACGCGCGTGTGTATGTGCATGCACGCGCGGTGTACACCAACATACCTATACATGCTCGTAGAGTCGTATGTTTATTATGTGTGTGTGTATGTATATATATAAATATATATATAAACTACCGTATATGCATGTACTACTATAGTGTGTAGTGTATAATAATATCACGTGTGCAACGAGTATGGTTTGTTCAGCGTTTAAACGAGCCGTTGTTGCAGGAGAAATAAAATATAATAAAAACTGTCGTTGTGTGCTGCTGTCGCGGTCGCCGACACCCCGCGTCCCCTCTGTGGCCGATCCGTACGACCGGCCGAGGCCTAATGAATAAATGGTAATTGTTCCAACACGTTCTTCGCGCGCTCGCCCATTGTGAGCAGCAACGTGTGCAAAGACCGTGTAAATTCATTATTACTTCGAAACGAAATGTGAAAAAAAAAATAAATGTTATATTTATGCTGGTCACCGTTTTTTTTTCCCATCTAATTTTATGGACGCGATTTAAGTGTTCGCACGAACCAAGGACATCATTGCCTATTCCCCCTACGGGTCCCCCTTAAGTTTGTTTTAACTGCCCGCGTAAACCTAGATAAAAACCGATTTTGACTAATTTTCCTTACCGTCTTCCGTTCACATGGAAAATCCTTTGGTGCGCACGCGCGTTTCGCCTCTACCGTTAACTCCTCCTTCGTCGCGCAACCGTATTGTATTATGTACACTGAAAAATTGACATCGGGGCCGGGGGTTTGTCTGGAGTAGGGCTTGTTACGCACATATTTTCGAATTATTTTCGGTTTTTGAACATAGAAATTTTAAACTATTTCTACGAAAAGATCAAAATTCTTCTAATGCCCCAGCAGTTGATATCAGAATTTCGCTAATCACCATAATCTTAATCGGGATTTTTATATCCGTGAAATTTTAATGATTTGGAAACTAAAATTTACGCTCACGTCGACCGTGCTCAGGTGAGATTAATTAACGTTTGATGACAATTTTTTGCCTCAAAAAAAAAAAAAAAAAACATTCATTATTGCTCAATAGATAATAATATTTTAGCAATATTACTCAGGATTACATTTTTTTTCGGTTTTAGCAGTATTCTATTTTTTTCTTCTAATGTATTTTTTATCAATCAAATCAACTCTGACATTAAAAGCCGTAGTTGGCAAAACGAAATAATACATTTATCGTTATAAATTCATTAAAATTTTACCCAACAAATACTAAAGACAAATTATAGAAAGTCGACACGCGAGCAGGTTGATGTACCCACATAAAACAATCCGACCTTTCGGCGGTGTTGGTTTCGGATTTCGTGTTGGACTTATTAGGTTTTTTTTCGTCCTTGGTCATATGTCGACAATATTGTGCGTAATAATTGCGCGTATCGTTTGATCCATCGTTCGTTTTTACTGCACGTTCCGCCGACGAACTGTGTTTTTTTATTCAAATGCTGACTCACTGTTTCAGCAACGAGAAAAGAGTCAGCGGCATACTACATATCGCAACACTATGTGCAACAGTGTATTTTCTCTCGGTTAGTTTAGTTACATTAATAATAATAATTATTATTATGACTCCGTCAGGTATACGAGACTAAAATGACGTGGTGCGCACAAGACTGATTTTGCGAGATTTATTTTCGATTTATTTATTTTTATTAATTTTTTTCTTCCTCGTTTTATAATGCACGTGTAGTTTTTTTCGCGATCCTCTGTCGCTTCTTTTGAAATACGATCGAATAGCATTGCGATCCGTGTTTATATTACGTACCCCGTCCGAGAGTTGGCAGTAGAGAGAATTTAACAGAAAAAAAAAAGGAAAAAAAATATCTAAGAAGATAGTCGTCTTGTACATAAAAACGCCATTGCGTCGTCGTCGTGTTTGATATTATGATGACGATAATCGTACAATATTATTAAATTATGTTTTTTCCTTTCACAAAGGATCGGCGGCGGCGGCGATGATGTGCTTAGCTAAGCATTCCGCTCGTGTCGCTACCGCATACCCAAATCTGCCGCATATATAGTTATATTATAACGTAGTCGTGTACTCTACGCACCACGGCCCCGCGGAGAGGTGACGTTGTGATCCGCCCACGGATTCGTTCTGGGAAACCGGCGGCTGTGCGACGCGAACGTTGTTTACACACTTCGCTGCTTACGCTTTATAGTGAACGACATTATTGTATAATAATAAGTAGTTATGTTGTTCTTTTGTGAAATGTGTATTAGTTCGTTCGAAAATACCAACCGGAGATACGTTTTTCGTTTCAATTTTTAAAGCCGTCCCCTCAGAGGAGGAGATATATTATTACCGTTATTTTCGCCGTGCTAAGAGCAGCACAATGCTACGGTGGAGCGATTATAAATATTTTCACATTTTCTATTGATAACGTCACATAATATCTGATGTCTATTGACATTAAATTGACCCCCGGGTTTATAATGTGCATCGCGTTCGGTACTTGATGACGACCGAGTTCAATGTGAATGAATCATCGTTGAACCAGTCGTATTTGTTGTCAACTACGTTTTATTTATTTTGACTATTTCGTGTTGATGTTTCCGATTCTATACCTACACGCGTCCACCAGATTTCGAATTTTTTGTACATCATTGTTTTTCGTACTCGATGTTTATTTTCCTGGTCGTAGAGAGGAAAAATAAATGATTTAAAATTAACCGACCGTTAACATAGCCTCCTTTACCCCTTTCCACCAGCTGTACATGAACAATAGACGAACCTTGTTAGACTCGAAAAAGCGAACCGTCGCATTTATTCCACCCACAGGGTGATACACTTACGCCTCGCAGGTGCCCACCAGCATGCGTGTATAATCTTCAGAGTGTGATTCCTCTTGCGGGCGAACCGTCGCGTCCGTCATTCAGAGCGCGCACGCGTTTCACCGATAAAAACAACCGTTAGTTTTTCCTCGTCCGTTTCCATTAATTTGCAATACTAATTTATCTTCCATCATATTGTTTTAGTGTAACCGTTGTTTTTACTCAGTGCCAATATGTGTCGTTTCTTGTGTGCGATTTCGACCGGCACATTTTTTTCTCCAATCGATTTGACGAGTTTACGATAAAATTTTGTGGATATTAGTGTTGTAGAGTAAATTGGTTAAAAATCGTAATATTTTATTTAAGAATAATAAGTGAGGGAAAACGTATATTTCAGAAGATAATAACAAAAACACGTTTTAACTATCATGAAACTTTCCTTGTTTTGTACATATTACCCAAATCTATAAGCCGTGTTAAGTCTTATAAATATTTGTTTGCCTTCATCTTAATATCTAAAAATTCATAGACATCGGTGAATGTCTCTTATGTGACACTGTCGTTGTTTTCAGATATATTTTGTCGATTTTATTTTAATCCTTTGTCACTAGAACAATTTTATTTTATTAGTTCGTGCCGTAACACACAATTCAACAGGTCTTGTAATTCCAAGTAGTTTTTGATTGTGTTGATGTAGTTGAGAACATAAACATTACTATTTATTTATATTTTATATATATTATTTTCATATATATATATATATATATATATATGTTTTTTAAGACCGTCCGTGAAAAACAAACTAGTTGTGTTTATAATACGTGAGCACAACGGCAGCAGCGTATATGACAAGGACAATGTTATTATTAAACATGTTCGTTTTGGGAATAATATTTATTATAATATCATTATGTTCTCTATATAGTATGACACGTAATCTCGTGTCATTGAAAACTGGAGCGTTTTTTCGCACTGTTATCGATAAAGGGACGTTTTATTTTGATTGTTTGTGTAAAAAAAAAATAAAGAAAAACACCTTAAATTATTACCGAAAATCCGTTGGTGCACTGATATCATCTAATGTAATCCGATACTTCGGAGGTATATTATCCTTACCTTGAACGAAAACGTTGATTAGCTTTGATTATTATAAGGTATCGGTTTTCCGTGTTGATTTTATATTATGTGTAAATTGTGATATATATTTGTATAATACGACGCCGGTGTTCGGTTAAATCCTTCTTTTTTTTTTTTTTTGATTTCCTCTGGAATTTGTCGTACACAATTTATCGAGCACTATTTTAGCACATACGATCACGTACGATCAAACACCGTCCGAGTATGTACGACGAAGCTAAAGATCACGTTTGTTATTAAAATTTCAAATTTTTTCACAGTTTGAAGCGCATTAACTTAGGAAATTCTACAAAGTACACATAGTTCCTATAGTTAGCCATGGTTATTCGATTATTATGAGAATATTTATTTATACGGTTATTCCTATTTTTTCCCTGTTATTTCTCCATAACTAAACGGTATTAAAAATTAAAATGTTATAATTTATAGTAATGATAATGTAGCTTATGCTTATTTAAGTGTTCTAAATATTTTATTGCACATCTAGAATTTTAAAATTAATTTATTAGTCTTATATTATAGTCACTCGAGTGTAGAAAGATTTAATCATAAAATGTCATCTTCTAACATATTTCCGTTCAAAATCTATCTTGTCACTTATTTTATGCATTTAGATTTAAAAAAAATTTTCGGTATCGTGTCTACTTGTTGTGGAACTAAGGCGGGGTCAATTAGGTAGTGACTCCATGGCTTTTTTTCCTTTAAATTTTCCTTATTTATTATTTAAATCACATTAAAAAATACATAAATAGTGAATCCATGTATGAAGTCCGCACTTGTCGGACTTATAGTTTTAAGGTCTGGAATTCCCCCTGGTCCCAAATATAGGTTGTTATATATTCGCTCGGGACGCTAAGGTTAAACAAGTTATGTTGTGTTTTTTTTTTTTATCTAAGAATTCAATTTCAAGTAATAAAGGATTAATGGGTTAAAACATTTTTGTGTCTTAATATATTATATGATTATATCAAAGGATCACCCTCCCCCCAAAAAAAAAAAAAAAATTCTAAAATCCGCCACTGGTGGATCGTGCAGCTTTTGACTTATACCACTGCGCGTTATTCCAAGTCATTCGGTCAAAGATCCATTTTTTTTTACCAATGCCCCCAAAGTATTTACGTCGTGTGAAGTTTTCAAATGGTTTCGAACGGTGTAGCGACTACGTTTTGACGTATTTTTAAATGCGAGCGGACTCTCTGATATCCCTTGCAAATCGTTATACAACGACGACACAGCTTTCGTCAAGTGTACGATCAGTCGACCGCTGCCGCCGTAACAATAACAATAATAATATTTCATTAAAGAGAAGCATGTGCCCTCCCCATCACCATTTTCCGCCGTCCGCCCGCTATCGGGTGTGTATAATCTGTTATAACGTATTATGATGCTCTGCCAAGGCTGAACGTGCCGCCCGGTGAAAACACCGGCAAGGCCACATCGCAACACTGCAACACGTTTCGGGCCGTATGCTGGCCAGTAAAGTTACCGTCGGAGACTGGTCAGTACCTCTGGGCTGTCCCTCTCTCTCGCTCTGTCGTGCCCTCCCTCTCCCTCGCTCACTCTTCTCTGGAATCTGCGTGTTTATGTATATATTACAAACCGTGCCAGTCGTTAATTGTAGTACTCGTACTTAACTCATCGCCGCAATGTATTATTCATCTTCTGATCGTCGTGCTTTATTTTCCACGCAGCTCTTCCATGTACCCGAGAAGTAACGGAGCCGGCTTGTACTCGGCAACGCTGCAGCAGTACTTCACTTCCTCGCCCGAACTCGTGGCCCAGCAGCAGACCACAAATAATATTATCACGTCCGTTGCCGGCAACCACATGTGGTCCACAGGTAAGATACTCTTCTTCACCTCTTACTCCGCCATCTCCTCCGCATACGTTCTAAACGTATCGCTGTGTCCAAACTTTTCCTATTTTTTCGACCACTGTTGTTATTATCGATAAATCTATAAATCGAACATGTTTTTTCTCCTGTAGTCGTTTCCGATGACGGTACCGAAGTGTATTCGCCAACATCGTCCGGTGGTGGCGGCGGCGGCGGCGGCGGCGGCGGCGGCAGTGGCTCCAAACAGCAACAGCAGCAGCAGCAGCAGCAACAACAGCAACAGCAACAGCAGTCTGGACACAACGGCGGCGGCGGGCTACCGGCTTTCGGGCAACGTTTCGTCACGCACACGTCATCCGCGTACACGTCGCCCGGTACGTCGCGCTCGTCCGCGTCCTACCACCCGATCGCCACCTCCGGCGTTGTGCCGTATCACTTGGCTCCCGCGGCCGTCGTCAACAACGCCAGCGGTTCGTCGGATCCCTCTACGCTGCAGTGGGCCACGACCGCGACCGTTGCGACCCACGGGTACCCGAATACCGACGGTTCCATAAACTACGTTCCAATAGCCAACAACCAGACGAGCAGGAGCCGGTCGAATGCCACGTTCTCCGCGGCCGCGTCCCTCCACGCCTGTAAGTACCGATGTAATTGCAAACAATATAATATATACCTGTACGTCGTCTTATACTGTCCCATTGTTGTCTAATGAACAGCAAACAACACGTTTTACTGATGCAGCTTTTTATTCACTGCCGTTTCTGTTTTATTCAAAATTATTATTATCAGGGCTTGTGATTTGCGAAATTAGCATATTTATTTTGAAAATTCCTAGAGATTCTGAATAAGTTTTAACATCTGTTTCGGATATAACTGTTGGAATGTAAAACTGAAATACAAGATATTTTTTTACATAATATTTTTCCGTTCTTCAAATTTTAAATGCTATTACACTCGTATAATAACATTTCAAAGTAGGAAAATTAAATAGTACTTAAAATATTAAACAATCAAAGTAGCAATTATACTTTTCATTTACTTTTTCACTTTCTATGTAATTTTTTTTTGCGTATTTTTACATTATTAGTGCAAATCTATGTTTATCATGATCATCTTTTTTTGAATTACAAGTTACGAGCCCTTTTAATCAAATACGTGTCACCGATGATTATATTTTGTATATAATACCCACCAATATGTTTTCAATACGTACAAACGTTGTGTTGTCCGGTTTCACGGAAAATCGTGCTAAAACCCACTCGGTGACTAAATTATCTCATATCGTCGAGTAAGATTAGGTTCTACTTTTATACTACGAACATCATGCGTTTGCACTCAGTAAATACATCGATTAGAATGAAATTCGATGCACTTAGGCATTACTTTTCATCCTATATTTTTTAAAATAAAGAAGTATGTACTCGGAGTAGTTAAAAATATTAAATTTGTTAGAATTCTGAATGGTTTTGTTGTATTATGTCGGCTTTATTGTCTATAGCATATTCTATGTGAGTTCTGTATTGTGTACATATATTAATACTATTGTAATCACTATTTTAATAACTATTTTAATAACTGTTCCGAAAATATTAGTTTGTATAATTTTCTAATTGTATTGGTTCGAATAGAACTCGCAACCTCCCGATTACTGGATTTGTTTAATACACATATATAATTTGTATATTATACTCCTATACTCGATTTCATCTGCAAGACTGGCAGGTCTCATCGGTGTGAACTTCACTGGATTTTGCGCTAGTGTGTGTGTGTGTGTGTGTGTGTGTGTGTGTGTGTGTGTCCTAACCCCCGATACGTGTAGTCGTGTGAGCGCGTGTTGTGTTCATTCGGGTCGTTTTTTTCGGCCTAAGAGAAAAATAAAAGTAAAGTCGGCATGCACGTTCGAGAAACAAACCCCCTGTGGTGGCGGTGGACCAACCGATTAATAGGTATCTTTTTCGAGGTTCGCGGCCACCCAAAGTGATGTGATGCCTTTGCGCTGGACCGTCGTGTGTACGAGTTTACATAAAAGAGTACAAAAACAATGTGTGAGTCCGAAAATGGGGAACCATGCAGCAGTCTCCGTTTACACACATGATACGATTATAATATCTGTTGGCCATTAATTAAACGCTGGTTTAGGACATATACCGCATTCTTTGCCCGATTACCCGGTCACACACATACACTCGCACATATTTAATACTATACAATGGTGGTCGTGTACAACATGTGTTCGCGAACCTATAGGGTTCTTGCCTATTTTTGTTGTCATTATTGTTATTATTATTATTGTAACGATATAATGTATACAACCCGCAGTAAATACTCGTAAATATTGATCACACACACCCAACCCATTTCGTCCAAGCGAATTGTGCGTGCCAATATGTTTTGGGTCCCTACGTGTGCTTCGAACGTCCCCTTGTCCAAATATCGTTCGACTCCTCGTTGATTGATGTCGTTGCGCGTTCTCGTCCAGCCGTTTAGGAAAAAACGTGTGCACATAACCGTGACAACTTCCACTATTATGCAGTTATCACTATTGTCTACGACTACGTCAGTACCCCCTCCCCCCGGGAGGTATTTGTCCTTTTTTTTCTTCTATTTGATGATCGTATCCAGATTCTAAACATACGTTGATCTCCATATTATTTTCGTGAGAAATGTTCTGCTTCGAGACATTTTAACGAACGATTTAATATTATTTACATATCACATCGCACGGTCACACTTCGTATTTAAATTTTTCGAATAAGTTATTATATTCGGTTGATATATAAAAAAAAAAACCGTAACAAAACAGTTGCCTGTTAGTATATTTGTTTTAAATAACTAATCGAAGATTGACTCGTCAGGATTTATTTCATCACATATAAATAAACGGACATATTGTAATTTTCAAATGCACTCGCATATATTTATATAGAACGCGGACGAGGCTGATCATCGTTACTCATCTGTACACATGATGACACATTTGTACTACAATAATTATTGATTTATGTAAATCAGAAAGTATATCCGTTATTTTAAATTATTATATTTTCTAATTCCCAATCATTTAGTAATGTTATATATATATATGTATATATATATATTTATAAAACCCGTTGTAGTAAACAACAAATATTTATTTTAATTTTCTTTTTTCGTTTGTGGAGAGTAAAACAGTAAAATAAAACTAGGTTAGGTTACTATTTCGTTATCGTCTACGATTTCCGTTAAAAATAATGTATTAATATATATATATATATATATATATATACATATTTTTTTGTATTCGTTTCATTTGTTTATCACAAATTTGTTTCTCCCTCGATAACCGTTGTGCGTAAGTCCAAACTACACACGGAAAACGGAAGCTTGTTATCACTAGCGACTTTATACGCCATGTCGAAAACGAAAATTATACATGCACCGAACAGGATCAATAGCCTCGTACATAATATTATAATAAAGTATATAGATCCCCTACTGAAACAACTGCAGTAGTAAACCATATATACTTAATAATTGTTACAATGTACTAAAAAAAAAAAAATACGTTCCTACTTACGGTTTTTTTTTTTTTTAGTTAGCTATTTTTTCTTATGTTTGTTAATCGCAATTGCGTGCTATTTTTCATTGTCGTTGTACTAATCGAACGTTGTTTTGTCACGTAGTGATTTGGACACATATTTCAGACTCTTGGGCGTGTTTTAAAACTGTCTGAAACCAATTAATTAAATTTATAATTTTAGTTATTTGTAAGAATATTCTATTCTATTATGCAAATACCTACAGCTCACATGTATTATTTCGTTTACGCTAAAATCTTAGTTAAAAAAAAAAAATTGATTTAAAACGTACACAGTGGAAACGTGTGTATCGGATTCTTTTTTTGTTTTGCGTTTTGTTTTACATGCTATTAATACCGCCCACCTATTTATATCTATGTTGCTCTAAGATAACCGTTTGGATGATGGGTAGTTGACGGGGTACGTCTTGATTGTAATCGATCCATCGATACGTTGTTGCTGTTTATCAGGTCTTACTGGTAGATAGGTCCACCGCCGGAGAAGGGTCGTGACATGAGCTAGAAATATTGTTGACATTGACGCGGCTTGTTGACCTCGAGGGTATTGTATATGATACATACGCATATACACTAACACACATTTAGACACACTCCCGGAAAACGTAAACGGCGGGCGGAAAGGATAATAGTGAGATAATATCAGGCCTTCAATATAAAATCCTCTATTAGTCCTTTTCGCCCCTTTTAATATTTGCCTTTCGGAC
The DNA here is from genome assembly GCF_003268045.1 of Sipha flava. NCBI lineage: Eukaryota > Metazoa > Arthropoda > Insecta > Hemiptera > Aphididae > Sipha > Sipha flava. The sequence goes on from NW_020271748.1 coordinate 1,061,205, forward strand.
CACCTCATCAAATATTTATCGAATCACCAACTCGTTAATGTGTGTCTCCGGCGCTAAAACACCACCCGCGAGTGCAATGCAAAGGGAACACTCCGCAGGCAATCGATTAGTATTCAAAACAATGCACACATATGTTGTCTCACGTTTACGACCATTCTCCTTAACCGCGTTATATAATTTTATTCTCTTCTACCATGTAGGTATTATGTAAAGGCCATAAAAACCACACGAATTTATTTGTATGTGTGGTCGGTCTCTGCGTTCAAGTCAGTTTATTTCACTTTATTTTCAATTAAAATTTTAGATAAACGGTAGTGCGGGAATTAAAAATAAAACAAATATTAAAATATATTAATTTATGTTGTGTATACGCGCGCGTATGTGTGTATAATATGTATTTACGTGTAGACATATTTCGTCGGATAGCTCAATAAATGTGCACGCATATATGAATAAATAGTTAACATTGTAGGTATGGAATTAAGCCAAGTTCAATTTACCTTTTATTTAAGTCAATTCCAAATTGAATTGTTTGAAAATTTAGCGAGATACGTACCTTTGAATTTCAAAACGACAAAGTGGGCCTTTTTTTTTACGAAATTTCAAATGGTCATATCTCTGCAGTTATCATAGTGGCAGCTTAGATCCAAGTCGGTTCGAATGAAGGAAAGATAGAAATACATTGAGCTGTCAAAAACTGAAATAAGATTTTTTTTTTTTAATTTGTCCATCTCAAAAAATAAAATTGACAAGATATGGGAACTTTTCTTATATACGTACACAAATATTGATAATTTTCGAGTTAGATGCCTTCAACTTTTTATACGGCGACGTTTCCATCCACGGTAGTTAGAATTCGAAAAGACATAAATGACATTGTGTTGTTTTGTGCGCAGTCAACGAGATGGAAATGTTATGCGAGGGTCGGGAGTGCGTGAATTGCGGAGCGATTTCCACACCATTGTGGAGACGCGATGGCACCGGCCATTACTTGTGCAACGCGTGTGGACTTTACCACAAGATGAACGGCATGAACAGACCTTTAGTGAAACAACCCAAACGGCTGGTTAGTGTTAAAAAAAAACCCTTGTATGTGGTGTAAAATATATATATATGTAGTGTGCGTAGTAAATTAGTAAATACATCTATATATTATTACACACTTAAAAATTATGGTTTCTATATTGCGTGATACTGCCGCGTTAACGATACACATAGCGATTAATGTGCATGTATGATGAGCTTGTCCGCTATCTATACAATTATTTTTTGTCCCTTGTATTGGGTATATTATGTGCGATATAGATAAAATAAATAAACAATGAATAGCTTAAAACTGTATGTGAAATAATATTAGATAGTGACGTCGTTGTTATACACATTGGGCACTGGACTCGCGTACATTTAGGTACGGCTCTCCAGGTAAGTGATTATAACAGTGTTTCAGGATCATCACTTCTTCCCCTCTGAAAGGAGAGCTCTTGTAGAAATCCTTGGTTACCAGCCGTCGGGGTTTTTCGTTTTCGAGTTAACAGTTATTTGTTTTTTTTTTTTTTTTTTTTTTAATTTTTTGTTTTACATATTCCTCGTGATCCTCCATCCTCGTCGTTCTATTTCGGTTGTCATCATTCAAATTAAATAGAATCATTTAAAAATAAACTAAATTGTAACATTTGTTTATTGTTCTAGTGGCGGCTACCGGCCCAAGTTCGTCCGGTTCTGGGGATTTCTATAAGGGTCCTCTGTTTCATATGCCCGCAAGTTTTACCAGACCTTCCGGAGCAAGTGGACTAGAAGAGAAAACTACTAGAAGAATGGTACGTATTTTTAACAAATGATGTAATTGTCAACGAACGACGGATTGGTGGATTGTAGATAGACGTCTCTAGCGAATAAAAAAATTTCCAGCAATTTCATTTTCAATAACTGTTTGCACGAGTTTAACAATCAAAATAACAATTTACTTGATAACTGCTTTACATTATTATCAAGACTTCGAAGGCATTCATGTTGATTATTTATTACGTTGATATGATGGTTTACTAATATATCGTAACACAGATATGGTATATTAATCTGCATGCAATTCATTCATAAACACGCCCCGAGCTCTTCCGGTCTGTATATAATTATAGACCTCTCTCCCTGGTGGCTAGACGCTTCTTATTTGCATGTTTTGAATTTTCCTTAACATTCATTTCAATGCCGTTTACATTAACTGATCATAATCTCAAATACCATTGCATACTGATGTGTACTATAACCACCCTGTACATTTTGTATTGTATAGCAAAACGCGTCTAGGCGTCAAGGACTGCATTGTACAAATTGTTCGACGTCCACCACGTCATTGTGGCGCAGAAATCAAGTGGGTGAACCAGTGTGTAATGCCTGTGGTCTGTACTATAAGTTACATAGCGTCAAGAGACCACTTACAATGAAAAAGGACTCTATTCAGGTAATTTTTAAATATATTATTTTTGTTGTTTTATATGTAATAGGTATAGGATTTACGCACTTTAATATAGTGGAATAAGATACTGTTGAATCTCAATTTCGTCAGTAACCTTTATAAAATTCAATTTTAGCGTCTTGATTATCATTTTAAACTAAATTTTATATTTTCAGACAAGAAAACGTAAGCCTAAGAGTGGAACTAAAATTGACCCAGAACCTAAGAGGATCAAACAAGAAATACGTAAGTTAAATTGTATTTTAGTCGTCCTAATTTGAATATTGTAATTATATGACATAATGATAAGATTATTGATGATTTTATTTATAAATCAATATGCATTAAAAATTACATTATTTTTATTAATCCCATGATAATGCATTTGATATCTATGCAGTTATGGCTACAAATATGATAATAACAAAATTTATATTTTGTTATTAAACATGATTATAATAATAAATGGTGTGTGTTCTGAAAATAATTATTACTGTTACTATGAAAGGTTTTTTTAAATCGGTTGCAGTATTTGCACACTATTTGATCGTAAAATATATGCATGTAAATTATCACTTAATCGTGTGAATATGAATTCAGATATTAAAGATAACTAGGTTTAATTTTTTTTATTCAATATTCATATTGTGCAAGTTTTCTGTTTTTGTAAATTACACATTTTAATTAGTCTATTAAATTAAATATTATTTTAAATTCATATTATAGCAACTTTTTCATTTATTACTACAAGTATAAACCTAAAAACTAAAAATATTACAATTTATTATAATAGTTGGATTCAATTAATACTTTTAAATATGTTAATATAATTGATAATAACTGTTAATGTCATATTTATTTATTGAAATTATATAATTTTCCAGGGTTTTGGAATGATTATAGTGTTTTTGATAATTTATTCAGTCCTAAGTTTATCATTATATTTCATATTTTTAATTTTTTTATCAAATTTTTTTGTATTTTTGGGTCTGAAATTTTAATATAATTATGAGTTACTGGTAGTTACACTAGGCTTATGATGAAATACAATTAAACATTCATAAATATTTTACGTGCATTAAGTTTCTAGTGTTCTAGTAACAAATATTTAATTAATTTTTTATATTTAATATAAAATACTTATTTGATTTTTTTTTCTTTATAGCATCTGAACACAACTATAGTGATTGCCATCGTACTTCGGGCAGCATTTTAAATCATGGCAGTGCTAGTTATACCAACTTGTATCAGACAGCCACACATATAACCCCATACTACGATGTTATAAAGTCGGAACCATCGCAAGAGTCTATTAACAGTCCACATATAGTAAGCCTTGCATCTGCCAGTAACAACAACAACAATAATAATAACAACAATAACACAAGCAACAAAGATAGACCTAGTGTCTTATCAATGTCTGTAATTTCCTAAATATTAAGAAAATCTCTCCTTGACTATTCTTTAGTGTTATTAACTTTGTTGGTTTAAATTTTATTATTATATCTATATATCATTAACGAACAAATGAAAAAAAAAATATTTTATGTTATTATTATTATTATTATTCTATTATTATTTTTATTATTATTTACATTATTTACTTAATAAATTTGTTTTAATTTACATTACTAATTGAAATGTAGAACATTTTTGAAGACATTAAATTTTAATTAAGAGTTAATTTTTTTCATAAAGCAAAGGCTGCATTATAGTTAAAGAAAATTTGTATTGGACCCTTAATATTGTTAAGCTCATATAATTATTTCTAATTTATCACAAGTACAATGTTTTGTTTAATGTTTAGTTGAATCTTTTTAAAACACTGATTTGTTAAGTAGCATTTATCGTGTTGTATATACTTACTTGTAAGTACTTAATTTATTGTACATATTACGTACTTAATTTGTTTATATTAATATCAGTTACTTCATGAAAGATTTATTTATATACTCTTAAGTTTACGTTTGATATAATGTTTATAGATAAAGAAAAAAAAAAATTGTAATATTTTGATGTGTGATACTTGTAATTCAAAAATTATAGCATGTTAATTTTTAAATATTTGACATCATTATTATAATAGCTTAGTTGTGTTAACTTGTAATTATTTAGTTAAAGTTTCAAGCAACATTTCTTACTAATTAACATATGTTATCAATCGAATTATTTTTACACTAAGTATGTTTATAAAAAAAAATATTAAGTTCACTTGAAAGGTTTACTGAATAATTAAACAAATTATGATACAAAAATTAATAATCGCATTTTAATCATTTTAACTGCCGCCTTGGCATGTGTGAATATTATAGTTTTGGTATGCAAGAAATTTAATTTAATGTAAAATGAATAAACCTTAATAATTATAATGTGATACATTAAGTAAGTCATCAGTAATTCTTATGTTGGTCATAACACTCATAACTCATATTAGTAATTTGTTATGAATAAATTATAAATTTCATTCATTAAGTTTTTTTATTGAATGTTTTAAACTTGTCTAATTAAATTTATCATTTATCTTTTAATTTAAATAAATTATGATTGCCATTTAAAATTTTATAAATTCACGTATATTTAATTAAATTTTACTTAAAATAATATATATATATATATATTTAAAGAATAATTGAACTGTTTATACATAGTATATTTTGTTGAACCATATTTTTTGTACAATAATATGAATATTTGAATGAAGAGCAAAATACATTTGTGATTTGAGTGATCATATGTATAAAAATATTTGTTTGAATGATTTCAATGAAAGACGCTTAGTTTTTGATGGACATTTTAAACAACCATTGCGATAACAAAATGATAGGATTAATATGAAATCTTTTTGAAACGGAATCACATATTCTCAATTTTATTGTTTATTTTATTTGTTTTATTTTTTAATATTCATTTTTTGTTGTGGTCTTTCTCAGGTTTTTATTTGCATTTCATTGACTTATATGTATATAATGTGTTGAGATGAATTTTAACAGACGGAATAAATAAGTTTATGTACACATATTTTTTTTCATTTTCGAAAACTGCTCGGTGTATGAGATTTTTAAAAAAGAGTTTTTAATGAATTCATATGTCATTCTCGGCTATAGTAATCAGTGGCGTAACAAGAATTTTTTTTTGGGAGGGGTTATAAAAAATGTAACATTCAATTTTTTTTGAATTTTGTGTGTTTTTATTATAATCAATAGACAATATACATACATTAAACATTATCGAGGGGGGTTATAACCCCCTAACCCCACCCCTGGATACGCCACTTTTAATAATTAAAATATTTTCTGAATTCTATTATTATGACTTGGTATTTTTTTGTAAACACATTAATTTTACTTTTACAATTCCAACGAATTTATAATATTTATAGGTACTCGTTGGGACAGTATTCATTGTATTCGTTTTCTTTGTTACGGTAATCCGCGGAATTTCTTTCACCTCGTACTCAAATTTTGATATAGTTGAAAAAATCCGTCCGTCGAGAAAAGGTGTATTCGGTGAACAGCTACGCATTCCAAAACTACATTCTTAACGGAGTTGTGTTGATTTATTAATCTTATGTGAAGGTATTATTAGGTCTATACAGAGGCAGGTGGATTTAACTTTTTTACGGCTATAGGGCATTAAAAATTTGTCGCACTAATTATTAAATATAATAGTGCCTTTAATCTATTTGGAATTTTAAACAATTTTTTTTTCTCTTTCAGTTTTTTAGCCTACTTTGAAAAAATGTTAATGGGTGTTCACCGAATTTGAATGAAAACGTACAAAGATCATTTTTACAATTCACCGTTATTAAAAAAACATTTTTTGGACAATTAAATAAATATTACATCATGCATCGTAAATATAAAATAAAGATTTTTCTCTGTTTTTTTTTTTTTTTTATACACAATTATTCATTTCAATAAAAAATTATAAATTTTCCTGCCCTAGGCGGTTGTCTACTCTGCTTATTGAGAAATCCGTCTCTTGCTTTATATTAACTGTTCACTAGACGGCTTATCCGCGCCCTACGTACATAGTCTATTGATCTATAATTTAATGCAACGACATCATCAGTGATAAATATTATTGTGATATTATTATATTCACGTAAACCCTATGGTTCGCAGTCAGGGGCGTCATTGGGGGGGAGAAGGGTATGCACTCACACACCTTGAATATTTTTCATCTTCAATTATTAGCCATCTGTCTTGGCCTCACTAATACATGGCCTTGGCGTCTTGGCCTTAAGTTTTCCAGTCTTTAATATTGTGCATGCATCGCGGCTAATCAGTAATCAATGCTAATCATAAATGTTGGTCTGATGGTGGGAAAAAATTGGCCTCTTTAAAGGTCTATTCCCTAAAAAAGAACTGAAATGAAGCCCCTGTTTGCGGTATTCAGGAATTGTATTGGAAATCGATTCCTCCTACAGCAATATCACCACTACTATTATATTCTGCGACGCGTTTGTGTAACAGATGTTTTCTGAACACGTATTGCTCCACCTCGAAATTATTTACCGTCATCGATAATGTACGATTATTATATTATTGAATATTATTAATTTCCCAGTTGGAACTTAAAAAATTCCGCTGGTCTCTGATACAATAATCGTACGAAATATTTTTATTCCAAATCTGTTCCAAACCTTCAACAATCCAACGTTAGTGTATATACATGCACTTTCAATCAATCATTAAACTTCATACGGTGGCGTAATATGTATTTCGAACTGTGTGTAATGTAAGCGCATTTTTCATTGACTAATACTATCTATGTATATTAATTGTACTAATCTTTCATCGCATATACCGCAGTGGTCCATATGGTACCAATGAGTTTGAATCCGATTTTTAAATTAAACATTTTCGGTACTTACCTCAGGGCCACGTTAAGGGTGAGGGGGTCAAAGGTGTCAATTGCCTTTGGGCTCCACAGTTTTATAAAAGTAAAGGACGCGTCCGGACGCTCTTATCTGCACTTAATATGCTACCTGTGCCTAGTGGCCCCGAAGAAAAAAATTTGCCGAAATGTTTGACACGGCTCTGACTTGACTACTAAAATCGATTAACATCATTCATCAGTGACGTAAATAACGTATATATTTGGTTTATATATTTCTGTATTTTTATATTCTATTATAAAATTAATTAAACTATTAATTTTATAGTTTATAACGTAATAAAATTGTATGAAGATAAACGAGTAGTCAGTTCACTACATTAATCATATATGTATATATTAGACTACAGAAATAATTTTCAAAATGTAGAATTATAAATTATTTGTGGTCGCCATATCAGTTAACAGTATCTCGGTTGATAACCATGCTTAACATCCCACGCTTTTATTTTATGACTAATCTCAATTACGTAGTGATGATTTCCACTGGCGTTCAGCAATTCAGTGGTTGGTTGATTTGGTTTTTTTTTTATCGTTTTTTCGGTTTATTAAAATATTTTCAATATCATGTTTTATTAAGAAGCTATATACTAAAAAACACCCGGTTTGAAACATTAGATCAATAAGACTATTTATTTATTCTTTATTTCGGACCTATTTATTTACTGAAAACATATCTAAAATAGAACAAAAAAAATGTATAAATTACATTCTCTTTATGTTTTCTTAAAAATTAGAATAAATGCAAAAATTATCATCGAACACCAATATTATATAATATGCTTTAATATGCATTTCTTTTATTATTTACCTTAAAATAATCCTTAATTATTTAATAATTTGCTAAATTTCTGGTTAGTCAATATGTTTTGGGACAGTAACTTAACATTACGTGTTATTTTTATTTCTTATGTACATAAAAAATATCAATGATCAATAAATGATTTAAAAAATATTTTTTTCGGGTACCTGAATATTAGAATAAAAATATACTGTACTTTATATTATAGTACTTTCTCTTAGAATTTATAAAAATATTCAAAGTATGCTAAATATTCCCTGATCCATGAAATATTGTCAGGTATGCCAAAAAAATTAATTAATCATCCATATTGTTTACTTTCGTAAGACTGTATAGTCGGTAACGACATGTAAAAACATTTAAACTATACAGCGAACGCGTTACATTTTGTGGAATCCTGTAGAAAAAGTGAACGCGAGAAAAAATATGTAATTCTTTGTGTAACTTACGACGACTGGTATAGACAATTTTAACATGGTATATATGAAAATGTTTTAATTTTAAAACAATAGCAAAGTGTAATTTTTAAATTACTTTCTTAAGTAAAGAAATATGAATCGAAATTATAATAAAAGTAGAAAGTCTTAGAACAAAATGAAAAGTTGAACATGTACTCTTCACCAGAATAGTTTGTTGTATTACATACGAATATAAGGCATATTGAAAAAGTTAAAATAACTTTACTATTTTATTCCGTTGTTAACCCTTACTAACATTCTAAACAGTGGCGTAATTGTGGGGGTGGCAAGGGGGGGCAAGTGCCCTCTCTGACCATTTTTTGAGAGATAAAGGTATAATTCCTCCCCCCCCCCCAGATAATCCAACAGTACAAATAGCACCTTTTATTAATGAACTCTTATGGATATTATTTAACAATATTGGTACCTAGTACATGTTACCTACAATTTATGTTTATCTAAACCATAAAATAAGTTAAAAGACTTATGTAAAATCAAACAATTAGATATACCTAGTGTATAAAATACATATAATAAAAATGTGTTTTAACTGGTGAGGGGGAGGGGTGTCAGGGTTTTGGTTATAATAAATATATTATATTGCCCCCCAAGGTTTTTTCCCAACTACGCCACTGATTCTAAAGGTACATCGAATATAATTTACTACTGATTATAATATAGCATTTCGTCTATTGAAATATTTATGAATAATGGGTATATGATAAAAAGTTGATACAAAAGTTGGGTTGGGCCAAATGTTACTGTTACCTGTAAGCTATATGGCGGTATACTTATCGTTTGTTTAAATTTCAAAGCGATGATGAATCATCATATTCGCAAAACGATTTGGAACGAAGATCGCTGTGTAAAATAAATAGGTGTATTAAATGTCTTAAAAACCAAAATTAAAATAATTATCGTCGATATTTGTTAAAAGTAAAAACTATTTTTTTTTCAGTTTCTTAAACCATTGAAGTTATAAGATACACGTGTAAATGTTAACTTTTCTTAATTAATATTCTGATATTTTCACTAAAATTGTAAAACGATTAAAGTAAATGTTTTTGTATATTTTACTCATGTTCATAAAACACAAAACTATTCATTTCATTAATATATATATATATACGACTGCGGAACGATATATATATATGTATATATTGGATCACTATCATCAAGATTTGTTTTACAGTTGGTCCTTATGTTCCGAAAACTATCGAGAAATTCGTGCCATATGTGTTCGATTTCCTATCCAAAACATATGTTATGTTACATGATACTTTCATTAATAATTTAGTATTCGAAGGTATTATGACTGTTATTGTTTAGCTTAAAATCTAAAATAATACATTATCAATTTAAGGCATGTGAATACTATTATTATTAAAATGTGTTTAGGGCTTATAATGCATAACAGCAACATAAATATTTTAAATATGACACACGTTTATAATTAAGGTTATAGAAAAAGGTTTTTTTCTAAAATTATATTTATAATTAATATATAATTTCGATTTAATCCTCGAATCCTCGTTTTTGAAATTATGATGAACGAGTAACGTGTACTTTTTCTTTTAGGTACACTTAAACATATTTGTTATAGTTATAGATTATTTAAATATAATGAAAATTAATTTTGAATTCAATATTAAGACACTTATAATAGGCATTAAATAATTGATGGTGATCAGATACGAAATTATTATTCCTGCTACGTGTAAATAAATAAAATAAATAAATATCTCTCCAGTGCAGTGTACTTTTAAACCTAGAAAATAAAATTGTATTTAGACAGTGTTTAAAGTCTATGGGCTTGTAATACGTCCTTGGTACATACGTAAAATGCAACTTCATGGTTCAACATTAACACACCATTAGAAGTCGTCTAGACTACGTGCACACGAATCTCCGAGGTTTCAATGAAATCGAACAATCGTCTACACGAAAACAGAGTTTTCGTCGAAAAATTACGTTTTCTAGAACTAAGTCCGTGTACCGAAAAATCGGTTCTCATGGGTATATGCAATGGGAACAAATATTGTAAAACGATTATTACGTTAAATCCCCGTTTGTGGATTTGAATAAAATATATATTATTGTTACGGTCTCCATGTCCCGTTCAAACTGTACAAATTATTATGAGGCATAATTTGGCCCGTAGAAAAGTATCAGTCCATTGTCCGTCCGTGCGTCAACTACTTCTACATTTATAGTATATTATTAGTCAATGACCATGCTTCGCCAGACCTGTGGACCGTGCGGTAGAATTATAAAGATTTATTTCGATCCATATATGTTCTACGTGATTCCGGAGTTCAATTGATGCTCTGCTGCAACACAGCGATGAACACAACAATATCATTTACGAAAAGCTGGTATATATATATATAATATTATTACAACACGTCATTATCGTTATTATAATTCGTCAATATATTACCACGAAAACGATTTCCGTTTATTTACAATCGTGTGTGTGTGTGTGTTTAGGATTTGTTTCCGAATCGCCTATTGTTGCGAACGCGTATTAATATCGAACCACCGAAATACCCTCCTCGGTCGGCATCGCATTATTGTCGCCGTCGGTCATCGTTTGTAAAAACCTCAATGCGTATTATACATACTACGTTGATTCGTCATCCGAGAAGAACAGACACTACCAAGCTAAATAAATCTAAAGATCTATATATCGTCATCGTCGGCCTCCTTTAATATTATTATCATCATTCATTCCGAACGATTATAATATTATGTGTATCCCCTGATCGATTCTGATGGTTGTTCGAGCACGCACTCGTGTCCTGCATAAATATAATATTATATTTTATTAGTATTATTTTTGATGTGCACTTTGTGCTCGGTGACTGTCGGCCGGTATACGTGACTGCGATATTGTGTGTGTGGAGTGCCGAATTGAAAAAATAATCGTTTTCGTAATTATGAGAGAAAAAATGAATACACATAAACCTGTGTACATGCACGTACTTCAAAAACTATGCCGTGAGCTCGACGCGATGACACTGCAGTGATGTACAATATTGCGGTGTACGCATCCACCGACGTAATACAAATACATGATTCGTACACAAATATGTGTATCTGTACTCGCGTGATTGGTTCGAAATATCGTAATTGTGGAAATAAAGTAAAAAAAAAAAAAAATACACAGGGGATTTGCTGCCGTATGTAATGTGATCATAATACAATTTTGTTGTGTTTTGGTTATGTAGCAGCAGCAGCAGCGGTGGTGCGATGCGTGAACGCGGCAGTAGTGGGACTACGCCGCCGCCGCCGTTGTCGTAGGTGGAGCCAAAATCCGAACGCCGAGAAGTTACCGTGCAAGACAATTATCTTTCACATACGTATACCTGTCAAGTGTGTTACACATCGGTTTTAAAACAGAGAATAGTGCCGCAACGTCGCAAGTTCGATAAAAAAAAAAAAAAAAAAATAAAAAAAATTAATAAAAAAATAATAATAATAAAAAACCGAGTAAAGATAAATTTAACCGAATGCACTGTTGCGATAAACGTTCGCCGCCACGGTGAACCCATTTCCGAATCATTACGAATCACAGGTAAGTCGAATGTCATTAATCGGTACTTCGTTGTTAACGTGTGAATATATAAACGGTGTTTTTTTTTTTTTTATGTAAAAGTAAAGAAAATAATTTCGATCGATTGTGAGAAAATTACGGGAAACATAATATTATTTCAAGCGCAATAATTTAATATTCGAATACGTGGTAAAAACCTGTACTGTATATTATGCGCTTGTCCGGTGTTAAATTTTATTATGAAGAGTATGTGTATGCGTATGCGCGCTAGATAGATATAATTCGTATTACAAGCATGTGCATGTAAGCTAGTTTCATTGAAAACGATCCGTCTCGCGCACCCGGAGCTCGTCGAAATGGTTTTAATCGCGGAGATATTTGATAACACGCAAAATCTGAACGCATTATCCTGCTGCTACTGTAAACACACAAGTAGTTTCCGTATTATCTAAGCCGGGCGGGCTGACCGATACAGTAGTTGGAATTTAACGTTCAGTCGATTTTCGTACAGAGCAGATTAATTATAATATGTCTTCAGACGTGTAAAATATGCGATTTATAATCCACACCCCCACACGCGCAGAACAGAGTCGGTAGTAGAAAACGTTTTTATGTTATTAAAATATTTTAAGTCATATTTATTTATGGCGAATAGTATTTATTGTGGATAACCGAAAACGGTGTAATAGTCATTAAATAATGTACACAGCTGTAGAATTGTTTCGTTTGCTCTCTATCACGGTGTTGTTATTGATATTCAATTGTTATTAGGTTAAATTGAACGGTAAAATATATTTTGATTGATGTGTTGAATAATACTCTACTCGAAAGTTTGGCAACAAAATATAGTGATTTTCGATTTTTTAAAAAAAAATATTGTGTTTAGACACGGTAATCGTACGAACCCCATTGGATTTGTATTCCGTTTCTAGAAAGTCGATTACAATAATATTTTTTATACATTTACATTTCTCTCGTTTCGCATGCAGAAAAAAAAACCGTATTGTATAACGTGTTCGCACCTTATAGTTTGTAATTATTAAGAAATATGTGTTTTAAAAACTATATCGGTATAAATGAATATTAACCACGTAATTATCTAATAATATAAATTCATATACTATGAATGCGTGAATGCGTGAATGTGTACGTTAAAGTTTGAGGCTATGATAGAGGGTGAACGCTGTGGAGTAGATATAGTAGTATTTAGTGATAAAATACTTCGTGTTGCACCGCCTGTCCCGCCTAAACTTTCAACACTTATTTTATACGTAGATAGGCACGTGAATAATATTTTATCGTGAACGCGAGAATTTTTTTTTTGTAAAATTTATGCGCGGAGCTATTCGAAAATATCGAATAATTATCGTTCGAAAAAAAAGTACATTATTATGTAGTGTGCTTACAATGCGTAAAAACGACCCGCGATGTATAGAGTTATAGAAATGGTCGTTGTCAAATCGTACCAAAATTAATCCAAAATATATGCAACATTATGACGTGTAATTTGATTCGTAGTAAACATCTTGGATAGCAAAAAATATGAAGTATGATTCTCACAAAAATCAAAGACAATCATTGTTTCGATAGTAGAGCATAAGATATGTGGAAAATGTACCAAATACGTACATGAGAAGTTTTTTTTTTAATTTTTAATTCTTATCAATTAACTAATTTTGCCGGTACCTGGGTTAATTCACCAAGCAATTCATTCCGTTCTGCGACACATTATTGACCTGTAAGCTTTAAAACATGCGCATAATATTTTAATAAATAATAATACAAAAAATGCAATATTTTGGGCAAAAATGAATTCAGTCTCTCTCACACGTTACTAATAAAATACATGTATTATCGTATTCGAGGTTTTTTCACCGAGAACGAGGAAATAATCGAATAATCGCTAATCAATTAGTAGTGACTGTTGGTACAAATGATAATTAAATTTTTTTTTTATCGCACTCGACCAAATCGAGTACCTGCAGTCGAATCGGTTTTCTATTCTAAACAGTTAACATTTTTTAAGATTTCGGTGCCACAATGTGTAATATATATTTAATTTTTTGTATTCGAATCGTTCGCGTTGTTTCGAAGACGCACGAATGAAACGCTGCCGTGTAAAATACACTAACGGAGTGGCACTCAAAACGAAATTAACACATAGATCCAGAGCACCTATACACCCATTGTGCAGATTACGAAACAAATAGAGACTCATCACCAGACTGCGGTTACTGGCAATCGAGAAAAGCTAAAAAAAAAATCCTTAAAGCAAACAATTGAACTTGAGTGCGTTCGTAAACGCGAGTCGATTTATATGTATACGCATACGTCGCGGTAATCCTCTCGCGGAGATAACGGCAACGCGGAGCAGAGAACCACCGCCGTTAAGTCGTTTCAGGTTCGTGCGCGCTCTTCGGCTACAATTGTGTACGCGCGTCTTGTTCCACGTGTAGTCCTCGGCAATCGTGCGCGCGTAATGTGCATCATCGATTATTTAAATTACCACACGCGTGCTCGTACAACGACAACGTTACATTTATTAGCGAAATTCATCTGCTCCATCTGTTAAAAAGTTTACCGCCGCCGTCGCCGCACCACCGTATTGGGTGCGCACGGTCGTTGGAGACCGCAAACTCCTGTGTCCCGGACTCGTAACGACAAATCACTATCGCGACGGAACACCGCGAGCGAAACATGACGCACCACCGAACGACCCGGTAGCACCGTCCAGGTAAACGTCGCATGGACCGTATAACGTTCCGTCCCTTTGGTTTCCGCAACAGCGGACGTTTGTTATCATCGCGGCTCGGATACGCCGACCGCACTACCGTTATGGGCGCGAGCGCGCGCGCGTACTGAAGCCGCCACCGTTCGGCCGTCGTACGCGATATTGCCGGCGGGCCGGATATCTCGCGGTACGGAAAGCCGTCGGGGTGAGATTAGACAACGGCTGTCCCGAGGCGTTATCGGAACCCACCGGGGAGACGACGATATCGCCGCGGGCCACCCGCTTATCTCATCGGTTTCGAGATAAAACGCGCGGAGTAGAAAAAAATAAAAAATAAATGCCACTCGACGCACTGTGCGGTGCCGGCAGTCGAAAAACCAGTCTCGCGCTAGTCGCCTGCGGGACCCCGGTTCCACCGAGGATACCGCCCCCTCGGACGTCCGACATCGAAAATGTGAGCGTCGCGCGACGCCGCTCGACGTGGTAAACGACCATATCTTTATCGTCGTCGTCGTCGTCAACGATTCTCTCGCCTAGACATTATGGTTCGACGGCCCCGTGCGTTTTATCTCCGTTAACCTTTTGCGTTGATCGTTTTTCTATCCGTTTCATTCCTTACGACATCTCTGCCCGGGTCCGCGATCGCGCGCGCGACTGCCGTTCCGAATCGATATTTATCGACGCTCGTTGGGCGCTCGCACCCGCGTATCACAGTATCGTGCGCACGACAATGTGTTGTACGGAGCGCGCGCGGCCATTAGACGACGCGCATTTTTAATTCGAAGTGTTGAAAAGGTACGATGGAGGACGGCGGCATTTCCAGAGGGGTGATAAGACCCGCCCCTACCCATATTAGAACCATTACGACGTCGGGCCACATCACTACCGTGCCGAACATCAACGGGCAACAGGTTCGGAACGAAAACGGCACACCAGACACCATGTCGCAGTTGAAAGCCCAACAGCAAAGAGCCGAGTTCGGGCACGACGGGTAAGTTTTACGCGCGTAATTAAATTTTGTCGCTATGCGTACACACTGCCCCATCATTATAACAGTGGCGTGATCAGGATATATTTCCGGGAAAGAGGTTAACGCTCGGAAAAAATGATCTTCCATCCTCGTCCACCATCACATGATGGTTTGGTTAATGAGCTTGGATGGTTGAACGAATGTCTCTTTTTGTTTAACGTTTTAACAATATTAGTGCGTTTAACTCGAAACAACTACATGTATACGTTTATAACACATTTTTTCGCGTTATTTGTTCGGGTTCAAATTTAGTGTTACTATTATATGTATGATTCGTTTAAAAAAAAATACATCATCCCACTGCCCTTTAATCCTCTCTTATATGCGCCACTAGTCATTAAGTTCTATCATGTATAGTAATCATGGAATACGATGGTTTCGGGCTGATTTCCCAGCACGGCGGTAGATATATGCGTTACAATACAATATAATATATGGTCAGTTAAAGACGACGATCACGAACGGTATAGTGTTTTTTTTTCCCCGCTAGATTATCTGGAAACTGTACACCCGATAATACGGAATGTGTATCGACAGAGGTGCTCATAGAGGGGTTCAACGAAAACGGAACGGGCACCACTCTTCCCGTCTCGACTGCACACACGCCCGAAGAATCCGTGTCACCGAACGAATACCCAAAGGACCATAGCCCACCCACGGAATCCATCAGGCTCCGGAGGAACGTGGAAGGGACTGAAGTGCACTTGCAGATACCGATGGAAAAGTTGGCCACGTTCCACGGGTACGTGGCCACTGCGGAATACCCGAACCATCAGAGATACCAGCGGATCAGATACCTGGAATATCGTGGACAGTCCCCCGAAGAAGGCGTCGTCGGCGGTGGTGGTGGTGGTTTCGAACAGCCCCTGATTAAGTATGAGCATCACCAGCAACAGCAACAGCAGCAGCAGCAACAACAACAGCAGCAGCAACAACAGCAGCAGCAGCAGCAACAACAGCAGCAGCAGCAGCAGCAACAACAGCAGCAACAGCAACAGCAGCAGGGTAAAATGGATCCGAATTCCAGTTATGTAACACTGGAATCTTATCAACAACAGAACTATCAGCAACATAACACATATCAAACGTACCAGTCGTTCGAGGGAGAGCAGCCGGTGGTGGACATGTTCAACTTATACGACAAGGACAATCACGGTGGAGGAGATTACGGGGTGAAGGGCGTGGTTCAGCAGAAGTCCGGTTATGGTCAGCAAACCATGATGCAGCAGCAGCAGCAGCAGCAGCAGCAGCAACAGCAACCGGAGTATCAGGATGACGGTAACGGCGGTGGCGGGGGTGGTGGCAGTGATGGCCAGTCGGACTTTTGGGGCGCGCATGATCAGAGGGTAGCGGACTTCGCAAACGCGGCTGACGAGAGTCTAGTGGCAGCAAACGCGTTGCAAATGGAAGCGGGCCTCGGGCCACAGGATGGCACCATCCAGGTGACGCCGCAATACACCATTTTTCAAAGCGGTAACCCCGGGCCGTCGTGGATCGACGAGCACTACGATCAGAGTAAGTATAATTTACAACAGGTAATCGGGAGCTAAACCAAATGGGTGGTAATTAAGACAAAAGCAACATCGTTTTCGTTTTTTTTTTAAATATTGATCTAAGCCTCGGATGTCAGCTAAAAGTGCGATGACGATGAGTTCGTGAAATTAAGTAACATTTCGGAAAACGTGATTCCTAAAAACTTTAAACAATTAAAAAAATTAATTAAAAATTAAAAAAAAAACACAAATTTATTTTCTTCTATATTTCTTCTGTTTTGTATTTTTCCATTCAAAAGTACACGAAACAAATTTTTAATACTACGAATACTACGCAGCAGTGAAATTTGGGAAACAACGCTAAATACATCCCAGCTCTAGTAATTACTTATGTGTATAACAATAACACCCCGCACCGTGAATTATAACCGGCGTTTGACAACAAAATCCTATTCGGTCGCATAATCATGTAACCGTTGGCATCCTTTTTCGCAGGCGCCATCCTGAATGTGGACATGAAGGAGTGCGTGAACTGTGCGGCGAACGTGACGCCACTGTGGCGTAGGGACGGTACAGGCCACCATCTGTGTAACGCATGCGGCCTGTACAACAGAATCAACGGGGTAAACCGACCGCCGGTCAGGTCGGCGCAAAAAAAGACTACCCAAGTAATTTAACTATTGTTTTATTCACTTTTCGGAAAAACGTAGCGCAGTAGCGGATCCAGGATTTTCTTGGGGGGGGGGGGGGGGGTTGAAAATTTTTTCTCTTGGAATATTTTTTATAAAATTGCAGTCAGTGATTGATAATGAATTAAGATAATAGTAAGTAATATAATACATTAATTTAAATCTAAGACTATTATTTTTTTGTATGAATAAAAATACAAATTATATACTTTCCCTCATACTTTAAAAAAAAAAATTTTTTTTTGAATTCAGAAAATTATTAATTTTTAATATATATTTTTCCTGATTTTGGGGGAGGGTTTAACTACCAAACCCTCCCTCCCGTGGATTCGTCACTAACGTAGTGTTATAAACTTCACGTGTTAAATAAAAATTAACTTAATCAAAATTAATAATATGGAATCCTGATTTTTAATTACTGCGGATCTTAAATCGCCTAACATGTTTCAATATTAGCTATACATTTAAATCGAATCATAAAAAAATAATGTCCAGACATTAAAGAAAAAAATTATAATTAAACATAATTTAATATTATACGTACACAAAACGCACATAACACTGCATTATGCACAGTATAAATGCAAATCGATCCAAACGGACGAAGATAGGTATGTATAAAATATTATAAGTATTAACATAGCGATATTATCTTAACGGTAACGCAGCTCATTTATACTTTAGTTTTATTAATTTGCCGCGCTTGATAAAAAAAATTCGTAAATGCTAGGATGTGCATACCGTTTTTGGTATAAGAGCCCGAATAAATTTGTTGTTTTACGAAAAACCGTATTACTGACCATTGTTGACTAGTAAAAATGAGCTATGCCAATAGTCAGTGGCGCATTTATAATATACGCGCCCCGGGGCAAAATAATTTTTCCACCCTTCCTCCTTACCAAAAAAAAAAAAATATATATATATATAAATAAATTCAAAGTTAAGCAATAAAAAAATTAATTTTATGAAACAAATTATAAATCTGTTGTTTTACGATATTGTATTAGATAATTTTATAGTAATACATATCCTAACGTTAACCTAATTTTTTTTTTCAAAGTGAATATTCCTTTCTTAAAAAAAAAAAATATTTATATATATAAATATATATTAAATATAGAAAACGGAATCAATACTTATTATATGCACAATGATTAACAATACATGGATTTTATTATATTATATATATTATATTTATTATTAATTATATGTAATAAAATAATCAATAGCTTATAATTTTTTTCTTGACTTTTGAGAAGAAAAATGTTCAATTATATCATTAAAATTAATAGTTTTCGTTAAATTAAGTTAAATATTGAGAGTTGTTAATTATTTAAGATGATTTTCTCCCTTTGTTAATCTGAAATAAGTTTTGACCATTTTTAATGTGGAAAATGATTTTTCCGTTGAACAATTACTTGAAGGTGTACATACATAGTAGCATCCTTAGACCAATATCAATATTAGGATATACTTCAACTAAACTATTTTATAATTCTTTTATAAATGCTAACATACATTGAACACTTTTAGGTAAAATTTTACTCCTTTTGTAAACTTTTTAAATGTGCCTTAAAGTGAATACCGTGTTCTGTGTACCCGAGTCTTTATTATAACCATTGAACGAAAATATAATATCTTATCGAATAATAAATGTAATATACCTATTACCTAGGTGACTAGGTATAGTATAATTTTTTTAATTTCTTATTAGATCCTCAAAAATATTTTTTAAAATACTAAACAATACCGAAAAAGGTGTGAAAATTAAAAAAATCATGAACACATCAATAATAAAAGTTAGAATATTTTGCCACTCCCAAAAATTTGCCGCCCGGGGCATTTGCCCCTTTCGCCCCCCCCCTTTAATGCGCCACTGCCAATAATGATCGGTCTTTTACGGTAACTTACACATGCCTACACTGATTAATGTATAATATTACAATTACTTTCATTGCGTATGCACATTATTATTACGTTTAGGTTTATACATACGCATACTGCTGGGCATTAATGATTGATTTTTATTTGTTTAACACATGTAGCAAACTGGAAACAAACGTTCCGGAGTGGCTTGCGCTAACTGTTCAACAAATACGACGACTCTGTGGAGAAGAAACAACAACGGTGAACCTGTGTGTAACGCTTGCGGTCTTTATTTTAAATTACACAACGTAAGCTATATTTAATCCGTCGCTTGTATACAAATTATTGTGTACATAATGTTATTCGTCATGTACAATGCGCGAGTTAATACTGTTGTACATACACGTGATGATTTTACATTAGTCGGCAAAATAATACATACATTATTATTGTTAATATTTCTATTATTTACGTATAAGTGAACATACAATCAGTGCTCATTACAGACTTTCTACCCCAGGAGTATCGTAAATTTTCGAGAGGTATATAAAAAAATTATTAATGTTCGGTGGGTATCACCATAACCAATAAATTCGCTGAAACAATCGGTTGTAAATAAATAAACGAAAATAATATTGTCACACAACTCGCAAGTGCGTAACGGGAAAACAACCGTTTCACGTAAAATTTAAGTGATCTTGACGGAGAAGAAAAAAATTTCAGTCGACGTGACTATAAATATTGTGCGATGTGTATGATGACAGTTTTTTCGTTGGAAATCGTCGAGTACAAATGTACGACAATAATATTAAGCGAGTAATAACTGCTATATGTCGTCGCGTTGCAATAGGATTTGTTGCTTGTCTCGTTTTCACATATTGTGTTTTTACTAACGTTTTCTAAAATATCTTCTCGAAAAGTTTGTTTTACTTATCTTGGTCAGTGTTTAACGATTTGTAGATATAATATAGATTTCCGCGATCGGCACATAATCATTATGTGGTGTGTACGTGCGCGCGCGCGCGTGTGTGTAGATACTTTACTCTTGATTCCCACGGGCCCAATATTATCTGTTTACACTTTTCGTATTTTATTTATTTTTTCTAAACCGTTCGCTCTCCAGTCTTTTAACCGGCTTTTACTTTCGTTCGTCGTAAACAATAAACATTTGTTAGAGAAAAGAAAGAAAAAAAACGAACGTTCGGCTTACCTGCCTATACGGTACGGGTACATTGCGGGTAACTAATATTGTACATAGTGTACCGTTTCGATGGACGTTAGTAATAAATATTTCACTTTCTCGCATTCTTCTAGATAGTGGTCGGTTTTTGTTTTTTGTATTTTTCAAATTACTTTAGATTTTCATTTCGATGACGACTTCTATTTTGGCTCGTACGCGTCACCCGGTGTGTAAATATCCGTTAAGGTGGAAACCTTTTCCTCGGACTGCCGTCGATGCGTCGTAGATGTAGTCGCACGTCATACGTATGTGCGTATTATACACGCGTGCGAGCCGACATCGAATATATACCTATACCGGATGGTTGTCGTGTCAATATTAACTAGGAAACCCAGATGACTAACTAGAGTTCGTGAATGATAAACATTGTTTCACGGGTGATTTCAGGTCAATAGGCCGCTGACAATGAAAAAGGATGGGATACAGACGAGGAAGAGGAAACCCAAGAACCCGTCCATGGGATTCGGCCAAAACTCATCGTCGTCCAAGGAGAAACCACAAGGTATCAATATATAATACACAACTATATCGGCAGTTTACGATCGGTTACAATATGTATATACAACATACATATTATTATTATAATATTGTAACAGCTTTTATTTATTTTCTGGTAATAATTTTGTTTGTGTGTGTGTGTGTGTGTGTGTGTGTGTATGTACTTGGGGGAAGTCATACGAGAGTGGCATGGCTCGCATGCATGGGATTTACGGCCTTATCAGTAAGTATGTCAACATTGCAGTGTTTGCACAAGAGAATATTAGGTGAAGTGTGCAAAGAGTTGGAGGTGGTATTACTGATAAGGAACAATGTTTAACAATCCTCGTGGCGGTAAACACAATGACATAAAAAATAAAAAGGAAAAAATTAAATATAATGTAATATAGCGAGTCGAGTTTTGACACATCGCATTTGATGCATATTGCGTTCTACTTAATTTAAAATAGATTTACTTTTTACCTTGAATAATATAAAATTATTTATGTAATCACCACAATTCATTAATATTTTGAAAAGTTTTTACTCTCTCAGTTTTTTACCTCACAGTTGTTTAGTTTTTATCAATAACTTTTTTATGGACATTTTTCTTGTTTCCCGGTGTATCTTTAGTATTTATACTCATCGGAACTCTAAATTATATAAGTTATTGTAACAAGTAGTTTTTAATATTATTAATAGTAAGAACGTTTTATAATAAAATGTTATTTTCTTGGTTATCGAGGTGAAATTTCATAGTTAGTACGATGTCTTATCAAAATTCAATTATTTATAACTTTGAACATTATTCTTACATTATAATATTAATTTAAACCGATTTTTTTGCTTAAATGTTTGTTAAGACCATAGGTGTTCAGACAAATTTAATTAAAAATCATAACGATTTGAAATTAATAGTATTTAAATTGTACTTGTTACAAACTTTACTCTTAAGATGAAATTTATATTTTATAATTATTATATATATGGGCCATATATATATAAATCAAAAAATGATTATGTACTTCAAAAATAGTTTTGTCATAAAATGAAAAACTTATCATAAATTACATAATGAATTAATATAAATGGAAATAATTATATTATGTTGGTGTTATTCAAAATTCTTAATTTTTATAAAATAATCTATTTATTTATAAATTAAATTTATATTTTCAAATTAATAAGCCGTTTTACTTAATAACTAAAATTAAATCATGATATGAAATAATCCTAAATTGTAATATGAATGTGTTTAGAAAAAAATAAAAATAGTTTCTTTGAGTTTGTAGAATAAGTTGCGTTTTATATATTTTTAAGGCACCATTTTTTTAATTTAAGTTTTTGTCTTTATTTTTATAAAGATTAAAATAGTTATAGCCTAGTTATTTATTAAATCTATTTTATATTATATCTACATATAATATAATATATATATATTCTAAATATATGAAATGTATTAAATGTTTCAATAGTAATAGGTACTTAAGTATATTAACAATATACTAATACATTGTATATATTATGTTACAGGAGAAGTAACAAAGCTTCTACTTCCACATTTGTTTACGAATTCTTCGGATAATAAACACCAACACGAACATCTTGATTATGATTCAGCTGTGATGACAACACAAGAACACTTTCTGCATCACAGCTCCCAAATTCATATTCCTTCATTACCTCCAACGTCGACAAATATTAATCGTCATGTGTCAAAGTAAATAATATTCCTGCTAAAATATTCTTATACAAAAAATTTTAAAAATTTTAACAATTACTTATAACATTAAATCTTAATTATTTGTTAATTAGTAACATTGTACATAAATATATTATTAAATTTAATAAAATAATAAAAATAATAAAAATTTGTAAACAGTTCAAATTTAATTTAATATTAAATTTAGTCTTAAAAAAAATAAAAACTATTATGTTTCTAAAAACTATTTGAATTCAACATTTCAAATAATATATTAATTAAAATAGAATGAACAAATAACAATAAATTTTGTTTAATGACTCAATTTTGTTTTTTCTTTAGTAATACACAAGTGATGGAACAACTGGGATCTAGAGACATGTTAACTAGTGTAATTACTTCTACAGGAAATCAAAACATTATAAGAGATGATTGATTGATGTTCAATATAAATTAATGAGTTTTTTGTGAACTATATAAATTAGAAGGTAAATTTGAAGTTTCACATTATAAATTTGTTCATTAATTAAATTTATATGGTAAATATTTTATTGTATGTTATTTTATTGCATAGTTCTCTATAGAATGTACAGTTGAAATATTTAATTTAAATGTAAAAATCTTAAAAGTTTTTGCCAAATAATAAAAAATATAGCTGATTGTTTATTTGATTTAAAATACACATATTTATTTATTAAATTAATTGATATGGATTCTCAATGATTTGAAAAAAAAAAATGATCATTCTATTCAATAAAACTTGATTGTTTTATTTTGTGTAATTTCCTTAAAATGAGATTTATTGAGAATTCATAGATAAATTTAATTAATAATATTTTAACAACTTAAGTTAATTAAATATATGAAAGGGTTATTATATTAAATAATCTAATTAGAGTAGGAAACATTAGATTTTAAACTATGAAAATATTTAAAACACTTAGTTACTGAATGTAAGTTGTATTTAAGTATTTTTTAGTGATATTTTATCATGTTAAATACTGTATACCTTTTTTTGTTTTTGTTGTACCTAACATATTGAAATGTTAACATGTTAAACATTTAGGTAGTATTTATTTAATGTATGAACTGTACATAGTTTAATATAATTTAGAAAAGGTTGACACATAAAATAAATTAATCATAATTACTCTTACCAAAACCTATCTGCTGTCATTCAGTTAACTTTTTGATATACAATTTTCTATAAACTATGCGTTTTTATAAATTATTTCTAATATGACAACTCATCAAAAACTGAGAAATTTGAATTTTGTTTCAAGTAGGTAACATAGTATTACTTACATTTTAGAGTTTTTTTTTTTTTGTATTTCTTATTTCTTAAATTTTTCTTTTATTTTTCTATTATTATTTTCTATTGTAAATGTGTCGTATTGTATTTATATTATAGTTTACTAATTTTAATATTGTAATTGTAATACATTTTGTAATACAGTCTTGGTTTTAATAGTATTAAAAATAGGCATTTAAGTAAATTGCAATTAAAATGTAAAATAGTTTGGAAAGAAATGCTCAAATGTATTTTGACTAACTAGAACTTTAAAATAAGGACAGTACACTTTGTTCAATTATACTGATTCATGAGGAAAATTTTTTAAATAATCCAACCTCAGTAAAAAATACTTAAATCAAGGTTGCGTACAAGAGGGCTGTGTTTAATTAACGCATTATAAGTATTTTTTTCACACAGTTGTCACGTGTTAAGTTATTATTTACATTGTTAATTGTTATCAGTATTAATGTACCTATAGATTATTTATTCATAGCTTGGTTAAGTCATTGAAGTACTTATTGTAAGTTATTATAACTGACTTAAGACAAATAATCATCTCCATTGTTAAATAATATTACATTTAAAACTGAAATTTTGCCGTAATGTGCGAACAAAGGCATATTAAAAAAAAAAAAAAAAAACTGAAATGTGGTACAGTTTTTATTTAAATACATATTAATGTAATAAAGCAAAATCTAGTTAATCAAAATTTACTGTACTATTAATTGAAATAGTGTTAAAAAAAAAAAAATCAACTATTGCAGAAGAAGAATAAATATATATATTTTGTTAATTATTTAATTTTATCATCATAATTTTATCATGTATACTTACAAATTTGTTTACGCGCGTGTTCACAAGACGGATGCTAAGTCCTAATATTTGTATAACGGAGTCTTGTACGTGTTCGAAAGATGGTAGATCGTGGACTAGTCTTTAATATTTTTGACCCAGTCATGTGTGTTGATATTGTTTTATATTTGCAATCGCTGAATGATGGTGGAAAACGCTGACTATGTTGATATTGTTTTTTTTTTTGCGCGTATGTATTATTAACATGTAACGAACGGTAGGCTCCTACATAATAGTTATCAATTATCACTGTAACATATTTAATATATTACTATTTTATTTATTACAAAACGATATTTCTAACTGCTATTAATATAAAAACGATAAAAGTACTCATCAATTAACTTTTTTTGTACCTATTTGTATTATCAAACTTTTAAAAAATACTTATAAATTAATAATGAATTACATTTATTTACCTATTCTTCTTTTTTTATATTTCTTAATTACTTTTAATTCAATTCTTATTTTGATTATTTATATTATTTAGATCAAATTTTGTATAAGTTATATTTTATGGTCGATGGCCGTAACTCATTACAAAAGAAACAAGAGTGTTAAATGTATTATTATTGTGCTATCGGGGTCGGTATATTTACACGTTTTGAACACATAAAAATAAAAACACTTCTGCACTTATTATGTATGATGTACATTGTATATGTTATTAAAATTGTTTTTTTAGTTTTGAGGTATTATTTACATTTTTGATGATTACATAATATACATATAAATAAAGTCAAATAACAAAATTAACCTATCCACATTTAGTTTTTAACAAGGTCTAATTGAATCAATTTTTTTTAATTTTTATATTTCGCGTAAATTCAAGGCTTAAAACGAACAGTCTCGTTCAAACTTTTATTGCATAAATAACATAAATGATATATTTGATAATTACTAAACAAATATTAGAGGTAGGGTATATAATATCGTAATAATGACATTATTACCTAACCAGAGGATCACAGTGACGAGTTAGAAGCAAATTGATGCATGTCATTTTTAAGTGTCTCTGGTGTCATTTTAGTTATTATTTATATTGTTTGTTTGGTTTAACAAATTACTTCAAATAATGATTAAATACAGATCAGTATAATTGCATAGGAGATTTTTAGTTTTATTTTGCATGGAAATGAAGTCACTCTATCTACCTTCAAATGACACCACTAAGCTATATAGAAATTTAAAGTAGTAAAATGCGTAAGACATCAGTGCAACATAATAATCCTCGATTTTTTGGTTTACAAAAGCTTCCATTACTTGAACACGAAAATATAGTTTAATAGTACAATTCATTTGTAAATTGTTGAATCGAAATTTTAAAAAAAATATTTAAAAGCCGTTTTGTTCGAAACTACTCAAATATAGAATTTTTATCTCACAAGAAGAATGAGATATGATTTATAATTTTTATTTATTTGTGTTTTATTGAATTTTTAAATGGCTGAAAACAATTTTTGCCGCTTATATAATATTATTGTTATCATGTTCTATGATAGGTAGTTACAAGCACGTCCACAGGATAATATGCCACCCTGGGCAAGATTAAAATTCTAAGGGCAAAAACAACGTGTACCTAAAAATAGATGAGAACAAAATCGTGTACAATAGAAATCGGTACTCGGGAGAATTTATAGTTTTAAGTAATATGCAGTCATGTGTCAAAATTGTAAACTAATAAATACGTTGAAGATTACATAAAAATACAATACATTTTACTAAATTTCAGAAATGGATATCAATAAAATTATGCTATAATTAATATGCGCGGTATTAAATTAACAATAGTTTTGAAAAAAAAAATTCCCAGTAGGGGTAATGGCTCCTTTGGCTCCCCCCTCCTCCTGCGGGTTGTTAATGGGTAGTTAATTTCATTTTAAGTTTGCTTAAATGTTTTTTTAGTATAGCTTAATTTTAAATATATATATGTTACGGGCAAAGTATACAATTTGGGCATTTTATACATTGTCCGGACAGTATATAAAATGCCCTTCGTATATTGGTCAATATAGATAACAGATATGATTTAATGAAATATGATAAATCAATGAATAATGACATGTATTTATATTATTGATTAATTCATCTCAGTAGATATAATTTATTGCACCACCAATCCTTTCTTGGCTGTGCTTCTTTTTCTTTTACATGATTCGCAACTATTTAAGTATAGCATAATCATATTTTTGGTGATATTTTTATACTTTGTATTTACCTCATGTTCCATCCTGTTTCGTCCACCATGTCCAATCGATAAATGTACATAATATTTAATTTCATTGTTTTCAGATACTGGTACAATTAACTTGTTAACATCAGAAACTTTTAACACGTCATATTTTTTTAAAAGTTTATAATCATTCGGTTCCTTTTTCTTTGAATTGTTTTTGAATTGATTTTCATGTAAACTTAATTGATCAAATTTTAACTTGGTAAAAAATGAAGTATTTGAACTTTTTTTTTAAAAAATTGTTTAAATCATCATTAAACTTTTCCATATTCGAATAGGTAGTTAGGTACGCAGTGAATGAATTAATCCGCACTATACAAACGATTCACGGTTACTAAATAGTTCATTTTTGAGAATAGGTAAAAGGCCGACTGCATGATAATCACTACAATTTTATATAATAAAACTTATAAATCAGTAAATATAGTAATAATATATTATGTCACGTACACGCGTATATGTGGACAAGCGGACATCCCCATTGTAAGAATACAATAAGAACAAACAAACTAGTTACAGATAATATTTTTTAGATAATATATGACTATTTTAACTATGTTTTACGATTTATCATATTTCATTAAATCATATCATCCGTTATCTATATTGCCCAATATACGAAGGGCATTTTATATACTGTCCGGACAATGTATAAAATGCCCAAATTGTAGGTATACTTTGCCCGTAATATATATATATATAATTAAATATTTAATATATATTAAATATATAATTAAATATATATAAATATATATTTATGATAATATTGTGACTGTACATATTTACAGCATAACCGTGAGTAATTATATTTATCAGAAATTGATAAATTAATTTTAATTTTTAAATTAATGGATAACATAAGAAAATCTGAATGGAACTTGAGAAGTGGTAGAAGATACTTATTCGAAACTACACTTTATTCCAAAAAAAAAGAACGTTAATAGTGTACAATTATTATCATTATTATGTAGGTACATAAAATGGTTTTATTTTTATTCATTTATCTCACATATTCTACAGCATCACTGGAATTGATTGGAAAAACTTGCACTGTGGTCTATATAAATAAATAGAAAATATCTTACACAATTTAATTTTACTATAATATTATAGCACTTATGCTGTTGTTTTGTTAAAAAATAATATTTATTCTCTTGGAAATGTTTTTAAAGTGTTCCTTTAAATTAATGATAACTGTCCATATTTTTATAATATAGAAGGTTATGTATACATTTAACATCGATTTATGAGAATTTAAAATAACGTTTTTTTTATTAGTATTAGTTTTTCATTTATAGATTTGTTATAATAATTACATGTACTTGTAAACTAACAGTAGTGAATACGATGCCATAATGCAACCACCGAATAGATTAAATCAGAATGAACACTGATAAAAAATTACACTGGCTCTTATGAGAACACGGTAATTTGTGCTAAACTACACTCAGTGTTACCATAAAATAAAGAAAAAGAAAAAATATTTTACATAATCGGGTTGTTTCTGCGGTCGTTTTAAGTGCAACACACAAAATATGAGTTTATTAATTATTTGCACATTATTGATATATCTATAGCGACTAATAAACAACTGGAGTACAGGAGCAAACATCTTTTAAATAATCTAAAACCATTTATTAGTGGACTTAGGGCTCGATTTTGCTAGTTTTGTTCAAAAGTCATGTAGAAAATGCTCTTAATAATAATATTAATGTATTATTCGTGTATTTGCTGTCGTAAATTATTTAAAAAAATACTATGGTAAAAATTTTACTTAAAAGTATAGATGACATATGAATAAAATTGTTAAACTGTTAGTTAAATTTTTAAGACCTAAGGTCGTTATTTAAACTTGATCTGCTATAGACACAAGTAGCGTGGCCAGGATTTAAAAATGGGGGTGATTTCAAAAAGTAGAAGGGACAAATTACTATAGGATCCTAAAAGCAAAAATATAAGGGCATTAGGACATGATAGGTCTCAGACACTTAAAAACTTCTAATGATACACTTCTTCTTCTTCTTTCTTGGTTTCGGCCATTCAAGACCATACCTCTAGATAAACATACTGCCACCTATCTCTATCCTCTGCTACTTCCTGCCAATGAATCTCCGGCTCCACTGTTTTGGCGTCTCTCTTAACGCAATCTTCCCATCTTAAGCGCGGTCTTCCAAGAGGTCTCCTCCCCACTGGGTTTTCCTCTATTACTCTTCTTATTAATGAGTCATGCTTCCTCCAGGCATGTCCAGCCCAAACTAGCCTTCTTTTTTTTATCTCTTTCAGTATATCCGGTCGCTGGAAAAGGGATTGCAGTTCTTCATTGTGTAATTTCCTCCATTCATTTGTGAGAACATCAAAGTATGGCCCATAAATTTTCCTAAGTATTTTTCTCTCAAACACTGCCATCCTTCGTTCTTCAGTCTTTCTCAGAGGCCACGTTTCTGCTCCATAGAGGACAATTGGCCTTAGCAAAGTTAAGTACATTCTAACTTTTAGGTTCTTAGAAATTGCTCTTGATCTAAAAATTTTACTAAGTCCAAAGAAACATTTATTAGCTGATTGTAATCTCATTGAAATCTCTGTTTTTATGTCGTTATCTTGAGTTATAATTGACCCTAAGTATTTGAATTGATCCACTCTTTTAAATTTGTATCCTTCTACTTCAATGAATTCTTCTTGTACCAGATTCCCATTTCTCCGACTGACCACCATGTACTCTGTCTTTTCTTCATTAATCCTATGTCCTACTTTCTCCGCAGCCTTTATAAGTGATTTTCCCATTTTTATTATCATCTCTCTACTCCTTCCCAATAGAGAAATATCATCCGCATATGCCAGAATATTAATTGTCGATCGTCCTAACTCAACCCCTTCACACAAATTGGTTTCTCTTACTATCTTCTCCAACACTAAGTTAAATAGTATGGGAGAAAGCGCATCCCCTTGTCTTAAGCCTGTCACCACTTCTACTGGTTGTGACAATATATTTGCTAGCTTTACTTTGATTCTTGTTCCATTTATACTTGCCTCTACAAGATTAACTAGCTTTTTTGGAAACTTAAATTCCCTAAGAATATTGATTAAGCTTGCCCTGTGGATAGAGTCATAGGCTTTCTTGAAGTCCACAAATAATATATACACGTCTTTATTGAACTCTCACATTTTTTGAAGGGTTTGACTAATCACAAATATTTGATCTGTTGTAGATCTATTTGGTCTGAAACCTCCTTGGTAGTCCCCTATTATTTCTTCCGCAATCGGTTGTATTCTATCTAATAAGCAATATGCAAGAATTTTATAGGTTACGTTTAGTAATGCAATTCCCCTATAATTGCTGCATATCTGGGGGTCGTTCTTTTTGTGGATAGGGCATACTAGCGCAGTATTCCACTCCTCTGGGAGTCTTTCCTCCTGCCATACCATCTCAATAATATTATGTATTCTTGATACTGTTTCCTCATCTAATTTTTTTAATATTTCTCCCTGAATCCCATCTTCTCCGGGAGATTTTTGGTTTTTTAACCTTAATACTTGTTGTTTTATTTCATTTCTAGTAGGAGGTAAGCATTCGCAATCGTTGGTTTCTACTAGTAGAAATTCAAAAGTTTCTTCTGGATTTTCGCAGTTGAGCAGTTGGCCAAAATATTGTCTCCATTTTTCCAATATCTCTTCCTGTCCTGTTGTCAGTGAACCATCTTCATTTTTCAAAAACTTATTATGTTTTTTGTATCCTCCTCGTATACTGTTTACTTTTTGGTACAACTGTCTCGTTCTATTCATTCTAGAATCTACTTCTGCTTCTTCCAATAAATTCTGAGTACATTTTCGTTTTTCATTTCTAAATACTCTACTTGCGCTTTTCTGACATTCTTTATACGCAATTTCTTTTTCTATATTATGTTGGTCATTAAGCCACTGGTTTCTAGCTTCTTTTCTCCGATTTAGAGCATCTTCGCATATATCGTTGAACCATGGTTTTCTTACAGTTTTTACTTTTCCGATTTCTGACTCTGTCACTACCTTTATAGTATCTTTAATTTTCTTCCATTTTGTATCAATTGAGTCATTTATATCTGTATTTATCCTCCTGATTTTTTCCGACATCAGATACTTGAACCTTTCACATGTATTCACATTGTTTAGTTTAGCTGTGTCATATTTGTCTACCACTGTTCCTTTTTTCCGAGTAACCTTTTTTATTTTGACTTTCATTTTTCCTTTAACCAGATAGTGATCCGAATCACCATCGGCTCCTCTCATCGTTCTTATGTCTTGAATACAGTTTTTGAATCTTGCGCTCACTAGAACATGGTTGATTTGGTTGACGTACCTTCCATCAGGTGACATCCATGTTCCCTTATAAATATTTTTATGAGGAAACATTGTACTTTTCACTACAAGACCATTTCCACATGCAAAATCGATAAGTCTTAATCCATTATCATTTGTAGTTTCGTGCAGGCTGTGACTACCAATTATTGGTCTGAATACAGCCTCTTTACCAATTTTTGCGTTTAGGTCACCTAAGACTATTTTTATTCTGTATTGAGGTAGTGCATTTAATGTTAAGTCCAAATTCACATAAAAATCATCCTTCTCTTCCTGCGGCTTATCTTCGGAAGGCGCATGTACATTTATGAAAGTTATTTCGAAGAAATGCGCTTTCATTGTCAACAATGAGATTCTTAGATTTATATCTTTGAATTCCCTTATATTTGGTATTAGGCTTTTGTGTACCGCAAAACCAGTTCCAAACTGGCGTTGTTCATTGCATTTACCATAAAGTATTGTTGTTTCTTGTATATCTATCGTTCCAGTATCATCCCATCTAATTTCTTGTAGAGCCACTATTTTTACCTTGTATTTCTCGATTTCTTTAACAATATTTTGTGCCGCTCCAGGTTTGAGAAGAGTACGTACGTTCCATGTCCCAAACAGTAAGCCATTTTTCCGATTTCCAGTCTTATTATCCAAAGCTCCACGTATCCGAGGCATGTTTATGTTTATTAGATCCTGAACAGAAGATTTTTTACTAGGCAGGGTCGTTAGCCCTGCGCTAAACCCCCAACCTGGAGGACCAGTCTACTCCAACCAATTAAGATCAGAGTAGGGAGAACTAAACCAACTAATTAAAGTCAATTCAGTTCAGAGCTCGGGGCCCCGGGTTCGCCATACCCGTCGCACTCTCAGTGCTCCCCTGGAGGGAATGATACACTACACAAGTAAAAGAAGTTATGAAAATATATAGTATTTAAATATCATGTACTATAAATATTATTATAATGAAATTTTCTTGGTCCAATGGGAAAATTTTAACCACTATCATCCCTTTGAGAATTAAAAAAAATTTTTAAATACATTTTTTTGCAACCATCTTCTTTCTTTTCGTTCCTGTTCCCTTTTTTTTTAATTATTGCATGAATTAAAATAAAAGCAGCATTTATTTTATAATTATATATATAAGATTTATTTTTTCATAAGTGTACATACATTTACCATGAGCATGCCGGGAGTATGCCACCCACATCGTACAAAATTTTGTTTGAACAGTAAGATCGTATGTAATGTAAAAAGGGAAATATATTTTTTTTAACGTAGCAACATTGGTGTCCCTTTAGCACGTTATGAGTCAAAATTGAGAATGTCCATTCTGATTTAATCTAATCTGTGATGCAACTATCTATTTTAATCGGTTCTTTAATTAATTCTTTCAAAAATCTTTTTATTTACATTTTTTCAACATCGTT
The DNA here is from genome assembly GCF_003268045.1 of Sipha flava. NCBI lineage: Eukaryota > Metazoa > Arthropoda > Insecta > Hemiptera > Aphididae > Sipha > Sipha flava. The sequence continues at coordinate 1,094,726 of NW_020271748.1, forward strand.
TTCAATAAAAATAAAATAGTTTAATTTGTTTTTTGTAGATAAAATGAAACGGTTCTCATCAAGTCATATGTAGAGCAAGGGTATCATTTCAACTTTAGAAATAATGGGGCAACTGATTAAATTTTCTAACTTCATAATACTTAAAAAATTATGGTTACCTATATATTTAAATATTTAATATTTATGGACTATCAATAAATTATTTTTTCGGAACAAAAAATGTAAGGATTAGTAATGAATAATGATGTCATGATAATAAACAAAGAACATGAAACTTTCAATTTACCCAATTAAATAATAACATTAACAAGTTAAGCACCAAGACAAAAAATTCAGTTTTGAATATAGTGCCACGTAGGGTTATTGACCCTTCGATGTGACTTGTAAATAGCGCCACGTAGAGTTTTGAAGCCCGTCATGCAGTACTTGTTTTTATCGCCACGTCTCCAAAAACTTAATTTTACATTTTTTTTTTTAAGGAATTCTAATAGAGCATGGCCTGTAGCACAAGTTTTTAAAATGGTTCATTGAAATACCATGGCGTTTTAATTATAAAGCCAAGTTATTATATAGTTTATATCAAGAAAATTGTATACGAGTTATTTTCATACGATTATTACTATTTATAATGTCAATATTCGTTAACACTTACAAATTTAATATAATATTATCATTTTTACTCTGTACTCATTTCTGTTCAAACGCTTATGTGTACATCGAATACGTTTGAATAACATTGAACATGGGTAAACATAGTGCAAAAATACATAAAGTGTTTAGAGAGTATAGTGAAAAAAAACGTAATAAAACCATGATTAAAAAGTCGTATAATTACTGCAATTGGACAACAGTAAAAATTGCAACTCGTCAACTTAACCACATTTTAAATTTTTGTAAATGCCCTAAAAACATTAAAGGTGTCTTTAAATCTGATGTAACTCATTCAACTGACACAAGTAAATGGTATAAATTTTAGTTTTATTTTATCATTTTATCACAAGGTAATTTAAAAACAGTTTTAAATCCATGGATACTCACTTTCTTATTGCTAGATGTATTTTTTTAATTACTTACTAGGTAGTAAAATATAGGTACAAAATTATCATTTATTCGTGAATTTAAAACCTTTTTAACATCACTTTACACATAGTAATCATATATATTATGGTGGCTAGATATTCAGATATTTAATATAATAATTATTTATGGAAAAATAGAGCAGGTACCTACTACCTATTTGGAAGGTATATATAGTAAGTACCTATTATTTACATTAATTATTTATCAACCCTTATTGTTTTTTAAACATAACATACTGAAATTTCATAGCGTTGAACCTTACTGTATTTAAATCTTAACATGTAACTTTCTTGACAAATAAAATTTAATTAACAATAAACTTTAAAAATTAAAAATTAAACAAAATAAAATTAATTTAATGACTAATGGGTCTTATTAATTTGTTCTACCTAAAAAATGTGAAATACATAAAAATTAAACATTTATAAAAGAAAAAACAATTTTTTTTAAAATACTGAAATATTTCACAATCTTATATTGCATGAAATGTTCAAACACTAATTATATTACGTTTCAAATAAAAATCAATTAAAATCCTTTGTGTTAAATGTTGATGACCATTGAAATGTACATTTTTGCATATGAAAAAGCACTAATAATAAACTTAAAAGTCTTACTTTTAATAAAAATTATAATACTCAAAATAACTTAAGTATATCAATAACGATGACACAAAATCAATTTATTTGTTTTCGTGAAGATGTGTTATTATGGTAACGGTCGGTACATAATTGTTTTTTGAAGAGGGAACGGAAATGTTTGACGAGATCGGAAGAATCTTTCAAGACTATTATTTTAATATATATATAATTTCCTTACTGTTTTTTGTGTATTATTATAGGTGTTGAAAATGTTTGCAGAGTATTCACTCTTCCACGAAATTCTTGAAAAATTCCAAAACATGTTCTCTTACTTATAGAATCGTTCACTGTTGAATTACTTTCATCCCAAAAGACAATTTCATCAGCCATTCAAAGTTCTCGTTACACTCGTAAGAGCTATACAATAAAGAAATCGAAATGATAAACACGAAGGTAAACGGTAGTCGAAATTAAAACATGACTCTCTAGGTATAACTTTTTTGTCACACCTGTACCGTTTAGTTTTCGACCACGGTTGAAGCGTTGGAATGTCACATTTATCCGTCCAGCGGGTGGTAAGATGGGAATCCTATAGTGGCGGCCGGTAAAGTAAAAATTCCAAAAAGTGCATGTGGGAGAGAAAGTGGAAATCCCTATGACACCGTGTAGTAAAGAGGAAATTTCCAAAAGCGCTGACCCAGCACAACCAGAAACTTAAATGTATACCACGGTCCGCACAAAATAAACTATTGGTTAAATCTTACACATATATCACAACCTCCTTGCACGACGCATAAACATTTAAACATATTTCGTTTTCACTGTTCCCACATAATTGCGTTGAACGTTACGAATAAATTTGTTTCGCGTGACTTATATAATAATTCGAATTAGAAAATGAGTTCATACGCACAAGTGTCACGTCGCCGTTCAAATTATCCCATTTTGTGTTAACCAGAGTACCCGATATCGGTGTTGGCGTGTGATGTTCGACAATTTTCGTTCGGCGCGTTATCGCGATATGATTATCACTGGTCCGTGAACGCCATTACTCCGGGACTTTTTTCCGCCGAAATTTTCTCTGCGAACGTCCAACTCGTCGTTTTTCCCGTGCCACCATTTCGATTAGATTATGACTTTGATCTGAAATATCTTTTTATAACAGTTTAAAATGAACACATTAACTATATTTAAGTCCAATCTCGTGTTGAATATTTTTTATTATCTATATATTGTTTTTTATTTTATTATTATTATATTTTTAGTTGGTTTATACTTAAAATTTAATAAGAACATCTAAAGAAAATTCTTGTATGAAATCAACTGCTTGATATCATTGACTTGATACAAACATCTTATTCTACAACGATAAGACTAAAAGTTGAGCTATTGGAATCTTAAAAAATGGCAATAATGCAAACTTGAAGCCAATTCACATCGATGGATTCAACTACGTGCTTACTAATACTTGCACTTTCAATAGCATTGTACATATAATATGCACTTCATATGTTGTTAGTTAGCAATATTCAATATATATTGAGCGAGATTTTATGAATTCATTTCTTGTGCCATACGAGATGGCATTAACGTCCAAACTTATACTCCTAAAAAAAAAAGAGTTATTTTACTGAAAAAAATAATAAATAATATGCAACCATGGACTGAACTTGCTAGTGGACTTAGAAATATAAACTGTTCGAGCACACTTGAATATATAATACATAAAATATACATGGGCGTCCCCAGACATTTTTCTAGAGGGGGAGGGGGGAGGGCAAAATTAATTTAAAAAATAAATGAAAATTTTTTTATACATTTTATTTATAGTAAATTATTAAATTTCGTCATTATTAAAATTATGAATTAAAACATTACAATTAGGTAGGTATTATTATTATAATTAAAACATTAAAAAATTTTATTATACATCATTATTTTTTATTTTTCATTAAATATAAATTTCAATATTTGCGGACATTTTGAATTTTACCAATTTCTGTGGAAATAACATTATTCTAGGGGGGGGCAAGTGTCCCGTCTTGCCCCCCCCCTGGGGACGCCCATGAAAATATATACAAACAATCCAAGTCTGATAACAAAAGAAACATGTAACCATTGTGCATATGAGAAGAAGAGAAACAATATTACGATTTCTGTTAACTTACTGACAAAAAGCTTAGATTTTTTAAACGTTGCTCTATCTTCAATTTTACAAAAAACAATCAAAAACGTGTGAAGTTTATAAAATATATAATATTGAATATACTTATAAGCTTGGGATCCATCTATTTATTGAGCCGTATTTCGCCATAACAAAACAACAAAAAGCAACATAGGATTTGGATCTTTCTGTAGTCTTAAATGATATTCCCATTATACTTTCAGTTTATGATAAATTATATTATCTTCGAGGTCTAATTAATTTAATTTCTCCCATATCAAAAAACCTCAAAGCAGTTGAGCGTTATGTCACAATTTGTTGGAGGAAAACCACTATGAGCAGAGAAAAGTATGATGATGGATGCTCTTCAGTAGGAATCGTAAGACTGCTAAAAATTGTCAAATAATAGTGTACACAAGATAAATTATGTCTAGTAAGTACCATGTTAGTAAATATATATTTTTTTTGAGCAGTCTATAAATGATACATTTTTATTCTATAAAAACAAAAAACGAAAAAATATGTTCCTACTTGTTATTAATTATTTAAGAAGTTGTAACTGTTCATAAAGGAATTTTTTTTTTTTAATTATAAAAAGGTATTAAACAATATAGATTTGCATATTGTATTATTAAAATGTCCCAACATATAAAGAATATTGTACTTATAGTTTTTATTTTAGATTTCTATTTAATATTTGATGTTATTTATGTATAATAAATTTATATTATTTAAAATGTTGTAATTGTTTGAACAAGGATTTGATTTGATTTTAATTATTAAAATGTATTAAACTATATTGATTTGCATATTGTGTTATTGAAATGTAACATACAGTCTTGTATAGTATGTACTTGAGTTAAAATATTCAAATAATTATAGGTATTCGAATACGTATATTTAATCACTTTTGAAATAGCTACTAGGGCATAGTATTTTAAGTACATTCCCAGAGTATTTGTATAATAATATATTCCTTTTAAATACTTTTTTAAAAAATTAATAAATTAATTTATAAAATTATATCAATACATTTTAACCACGCTGTATAAATACAATTTATAAGTGAAATAATAAATATTTACTATGCGTTGTATTCTATTCCAAATATCAGAACCTAAGAACTCTTTATACAGTATATAGTTTACATTATATAATATAATTATATCATGTACCTACTACACATATCAATTAATTATTTTATAATAATATATATTTTTTAAGTAGATTATATCATTACAATAAATGTACTATATACTAAACATAAAATGTTAATTTTGCATGAAGTGTCTTTATTCTTTTCATCGTCTGCCCTCCCCCAAATGACGCCCCTGGTGTAGAGGTGCTTTTGTGATTTTAAATTACTTTTAATCATTCTGGTGTTTGTTGTTACATATGCAAACGACCAAATGTGTGTGGCATGACATCGATCGGGATACAATAGCAGTAACATGTACATGTAATATATATTCAAGTATAATATTATATAAATACCAAAAAATAATGTACTTTTGGTTTTTTCTTTATAATGTGTTAGTTTATCAAATGAGGCTTGAACATACATTCTTTTGTTTCATTCTATTTTTTTTTTAAACTTTTAGCGTAATGCTCGTTCCATTTTTACTCATTTATATTTAAGTTAATTTATTCACATAACAATATATAATAACAAAATGAAAATATGTTTTAATTTATTTAAGATTTCAACATATTTTTTTATTTGTTATAAAATCAATGGCGATTTAGCCAAGTTGATATTCAAATTAGTTTTCTATAAATTAAAGAGCTATGCGCGTAGTTAGTAACTACTAGTTACGCACACATTGACATTTTGTCTGCCCGTGCAGGTGAAGCCATTCAACCACTCAATCGATTTTACACAAAAAATAAAAACATAACTGAACATTTTATAAAAGTTGTGTCTGACGTGATTTGCCAAAACATTATATTTGGGGTCTTAAATTGATAAATTCGCGAAAAGAGAGAATTTGGCATAATTGAAAAAAAAAAAATATCGGAAGCAATTCCTGAATTTGTTCAGTTCATATACTTTACTACTATAGGTTTCGTTCTTTATAGCCCTACATTTTTAAAAGTTTTTAAACTATTTTTTATTTTTTAAAATAGTCTTAATGAAATAAAATATAATTTATTTTCTCGCATTAAAGTAAGATGATAAAATACAATAAACATCACGGAAACATTAATCAAATAAATAAATGATTTAGATATAATACCATTATAAATTCGTTTACGGAATAAAAAATAATTAATATTTGGAAATAAAATGGAATAAAAATGGATTACTTCACTACAAAATCAACAATTTCATCAAACCTTTAGAACTATATTTATCTCAAGATATATCTTTAGAAGATCACGAGGACAGCCAAAAAAACAATATTTCATTGAAACAAACAAGATTCAAAATGTAAAATGGTTTAAAGTTCACTATTACTATAAATACTATTATAAATTTATGAATTTGTAAAATGTTACATCTTAAAACATTCATCATGTTGAAATAATTTAAATTACATAAGAAAAAAACAAAAAAAATAATTAAACGCAATGTCTACATTAATGTTTACGTTCTGCAGAAAGGATGTGCTATCTATCCGGTCCAATGGAATTAATTGGTATACGGGTGCATTTATGAGTATATTATATATATATAGTATATTAGTACGTAATGAGAACCCAGGATATCTTTTCTTGAATATTCGAGTATGTGCTAGACCAAGTCGACACTAAATGGTAGCCGTGTCCTAGAACACGGCATCGCGGTGTTTATCATAACCATTTATACTAGCCCAAGTGCTTAAAGACCTTCGTCGGCGACAGGTTGTTGCAGCCAAGCGTGAACGTACACGTCGAACAGGACTCTTACTGAGTTTAACGGGAACATCGGTTTGGCTACAGCAGCCCGTATGTAACCGTACAAGCGAAAACATGTCGTATTGTTGTATTATAATTTTCGTATTATTATTTCATATTGTAACGCTGTAAGACCTTTTCACGCGGGTCGATTAATGCATCAATTCATTACTCTACACTGGTCCCGCTTTATTCGCGCAGGCGGAAATCAGGTCGAATTCATTTAGGGAGGGATTGACCGTTTTTTTGTCACTTTGGTGTAAATAAATTCACGTGTCTTATACGTATTTATATGTATATTTATAATAAAAAAAAATATATATATATACCTTTTATCTCAAGATGTACACATATTTACACCTAATATAACTAAACATTTATTATCTCGTTTTACATTCATATAAACATGCAAATGAATTATATAAGATTAATATTTATTTTATTATTAAAAAATACTATTATTATTATTATTTCATTGTAAAATACACAATAATTTGGTGATTATTATAAAATAAGCAGTAGTCTCTGTTTTGTTCAATAAACCGTAGTAATTGTGGGTAGAACATGATTGCATACCTTTGTTTTTTTTTTGGCAACACGATTGCGTACGTTTGTAGATGGATAACCAAAAGGTGGGTAAGAAAAAATAAATAAACACGATTGCCTATGCAATTGTATGCAACGTTGTCAAATTTACTAATTTCACCGTATTATATCTAATAAGATAAATATAGAATACATAGTTCTATAATAGTTCATAAAAAAATAAATAATAAAATAATAAATAAAGTAAGGATAACTAAACAAAAGAAAAGTAAAATATAAATAAATAAAATTGATAGTTTTTATTTTAATGAAATTATTGTTAATAAATTATTTGAAAAAGCTTAAATTTGGATTCCTTGACATCTATAACCTACTACTTTTACTGAAACTCGGAAAATACCGTATAATATAACGGAAATAACGAAATTTCGTTATATCTGATATATTTAATATTATTAACAATAAACATAGGTAATAAAAGCAATAGTGGCGCACACAGGAAGGATCAGAAGTGTCGACTGACAACCTTCAGAGAATTAGTGGATGGCTAGTTCTGTGTGAACTTGTATGAATATTTGTTTAGTTTAATACTAACCAATTTTTTCAGCTATCCAAATCAACATACTAATTATGTTTACCCTAGAACTAAAGCGTCACATGAGAATAAGTAGTAGGGCTCAATATCAAAAAATATGCTATACAAACTTATAAATTAATACCTAGAAAATTGAAAAATTATTAATATTAGGTTAATTAAAAAAATTTTATTTTTAGTATCTTTGTTAGTAAGAAAAAATCAAAAACACTTAAAAATAAGAGTTATATTATGCCTAAACTTAGATTTTACTGGTGGGTGTGGGTGGGCACCTTGAAATATATATTTTCAACACACTTGTCAAAAGTCTTCTGTGTGCCACTGAAAAGCAATAAAACATTAAATATTTACTAACTTATTTAAGTTCTCTCGTATAGGCATATGGTATGAAAATTGCCATCAACGTTTAAAACTTCATACGCAATTGTGTTGATTAGAATTCAGGTAAAATCGTACGGAATAGTGTAGTTTAAAAAGGTATCGCCGATAACGAACGTACGGAATCGTGTTTTACTCGTTAATGTCAATATTACACCTGAAATGAATTACCTAATAAGCATATTGTAAAAATATTATAAAAAAACCATCGTTCTTGAAGGATTTCAAATCCTGTATAATTATTTTCTACATGAATAATGAACAAATTATTTTAAAATTGAATATGTATTAAAACACTATTAATTTACATATATAATTTGAATTTATCTAAAAGGGTGTAAACTGTTTTCTAATATTTACAATTAATGATGGTCAAAATTAAAATATTTTTGGTGTTGATTATGGGAATTTTTATCAATTAATTACCATTTATGATATATAATATGTACCTATGTACTTCTAAATATATTTAAATAATCATTAATATGCTGCAACTGTTTTGAAAGGTGAAAAATAGAACTTTCATTACGTTTTACATAAGTATCGTTTTAGTTTTTTTCGTATAACATATTTATATTATTTATTCATTTGCATTGAATATTACATATTTATCTGAAGCATACTTATTATAAGATGTATTATACCAGTAGTTGACACTTTTCAGTGGAATTTCGATGTAAAACTTCATACTTTCATGATTATCTATATATATAAAAATCTCGTGTCTTAGTGTTTGTGACCATACTCCTCCGAAACGGCTTAACCAATATTAATGAAATTTTGTATATACATTTGGTAGGTCTGCGAATAGGCTCTTATCTAGTTTTTATACTCATACGTGCTATTGTTTAATAAATTATAGTTTAATTTAATAGTTTTTTGACCAGGTCGATAATTGCGCAATTCAAAATGAATTATTAAATGATCCTACTAAAAAACTATTAAAAACTATTTATTTTATTTTTGGTATGAAATAACGGGTATTGGATAAATATTAAACAACAAAATCCCGCAACAGGTGCCAAAACAAACAAGAACGTTATTTCGAAGGATTAATATGCATATAGGTTGATGATTAGATACGATCAGGACAACGTTATTCTACGATGTCGTGAGCTTGGTCAATAATTCATGGCGACTTGTATGTAAAGATAGAGAGCGAACGATTACGATACTTGCGATTCAATCAAAAAAAAACTGCGTGTGAAAGATTCTCTAAACAATTGATAGATATCGGTGATGGAAAAGTTTCTACAGATGAAACAGGATGCATACGATTACCGACCGATTTCTGCTCAATCATTGATTCGCAAAGTGCTCTTATTGATCAGATATTTTCCAATGTACACAGATAATACACAAATCATGGTGGTGGCAGAAAGAGCAATTTTAGCAGCAAAAATGTTGGACGTCAGCGAATTGTATCTTAAGATACAACATTTGTTACCAGGAGACTTGGTGTCATACAACTCTATTGATACAGTTTGCGATGCTACTCAAGCTGTAAATTATCCAACAGAGTTTTTAAAGTCATTGGATTTACCAGACATGTCACTGCATAATTTACAACTGAAGGTTGGATCTCCGATTATTTTGTTTCATAATTCGAACCCACCACTATTGTCAACGGCACGCGATTAGTTATTAAAAAATTAATGAAAAATGTTATCGAAGCCATCATTTTAAATGGCAAATTCCGAGGTGAAAACATATTATTACCGCGAATCCCTATTATACCTATAGATGTGCTAATACAATTTAAACGCCTTCAATTTCCAATTAGATTGGCATTTGAAATGACTATCAATAAGTCTCAAGGCCAAACGATATCGTTTTGTGGCTTAGATTTGAGCACATCATGTTTTTCACACGGACAATTATACGTGGTGTGCTTTCGAACCATCCAGTTTGTTTGTGTTGGCGAAAGATAGGATAGCAAAGAATATTTTACACTCTGTTGCATTGAGGGATTGATATTGTTTTTTACTAATATTATCATAATTAGCGATTTTAACGGATCAATTTTAATAAATTATTAAAAAAATAATTGTTTGATGTTTTTTCATTTTTATATTTCATCACCGTTCACAGCACTCCATTCCTCTTCCACTTATATACCACATCCGTACATACCTATATTAAATTAGTTATTTATTTCTAGCAAAATATTCTCTAGAAATAATTTATATGACAAAATGTTTGTCGGGACAGCTAGTGTATGTATATATATATATATATATATATATATATATAAATATATGTACCATTTTATTATGTATACCTTTACATAAAATATATAATTTATTAATAGTTAATATAATGTTATAATATGCGTATGCATAGAGTGCATTAAAATAAAACCAAATGAAAATGTTGAGGAACTATATTTTTGTATAAATTAAAGAATCTTTCGACGTCGAGATCGAAAACGTCGATCTAAACCAGTATGGTGTACAGTACATCGATTGCGAAACCAATCATAAGAACGCGGTGGTTATCAACTTTCTACGGCAAAAGAACCGCTGTAAAATAATTTTGGAATAAACCACGGATCCTCCCCACCCACTGTTTATGAGCGTAAAAATATTATTTCAACAATGAACTATCCATATTCTTCCATACTGTCTAATAAATATTGTTAGCGCGTACGGTCATAGGGTCACGGGCCCTTGGCACGCGATGGACCGCCGTTAAATGATAATAAACCGATTAAAGAGAGACTATCTAGAAGGGGTTAATTCGTTCCCGGTGCAGGTACGTATGATGTGTACCGGACGTGCTGCATGTTGTTGTACACGTTGTACCGGGTGTGTTACGTGAGTGATTATAGTCGTTCATGAGTCGTGGGAGGGGAGGGGGCAGACCACCGCAACACACATTTCGGGAAGGAATAACGAAAACGGTTAGGCAGCGTGTACGTTGGAGAGCGGCGACGATAAGTTATTTTTGTATCGTTGTAAAATCTATTCGACATCGGTACGTATTCACGTACTTATTTCATTATTATTTAGAATAATGATGGCCACTCGTTTAATAATAACTGCGTTTAGCTTATGCGCATTTCAACTGAATTGTCACGACGTACATATTTTTGTCTATACCGTTGAGTTCCGTGCATTGGGGCTCGGTTTTCGTTAAATACGTACTCATTGTTCCTACTTATTATCCTATTCCCCCTCTCCGTATCCTTGTTACGTTCAATAATTTTACTCTTTATAAAGTTTGGACCTCGGAAACAATTGTTTCTCGCACACCTATTATCACGTCAGGAGGCTGACTGTGCAGTGGTTTACTCACCTATGGCGCGGTGAACGCTCACACATTCGCGCTACACGAGCACGTCAGAAATGTTATCCCGACGGTCGCCGCGCGCCAACGTGCACGCGCCCTAAACACGTCGCAGAACCGGCTGATCGTGACGTAAACGTATCGTACGTATCATCACTGAACCTGTCTTGCAACGCGAACACGGATTCCTAAATGCACGTGCCCTGCGAGAAGGACCTTCGACGGCGGCGGTCGTACACGGTTACACATCCGCCGGGACACGTGTCGTCGTAGCGGATAAGTGCGGACCGGCGCACGCTCTTCGACATATTGTACGCCCGACCGTTCGGACACATCAAGGGCGGTCTTGGACACGGGGTGCTAAACCGCACCACCACCATCCCACCGGTGATCCGTGCGTCTTTTTCCGGTTTTTTTGTGTTTTTTTTTTTTTTTTTTTGTTGCACACGAAACGATTGCGAGTGTTCTCAATGGTTTTTATCATGTATTATTCGTTTACCGTAGTGCAAATTATGGCGATTGTTGGAAACAACGAAAACGATTCTGGACACTTATTCCCGGGGAAAAATAAATCGAAGTCTAAACACTGATCACGGGATCATTTCGGACTACACGTAGGTGCTATGCAGCGGCGTAGATACAATTTTTTTCTGGGGGAGGGGGGTAGTTTAAGAGTTAATTCATAATATTCTTAGTATATCTTAATACGAGGTTCTATATAATAATATTACATTTAAAAAGGTGTTATTATTATGTCCCGTGTTTAATGAAAATTATTTTGTTAATCAATTTTTAATATATACCTAATCGTAGTAAAATGAAAATATCATTTTACTATAATATGTAAATATTAATAAATAATAATTAAATATCATTAAAAAAAAATTTGGAGGGGTAGAAACCCCTTACACCCTCCCCCCGTAACTACGCCATTGGTGCTATGTGTTGTGTTCATGTTTTAAATCATCAACCAACTTTTATCAAGTCGCCATAGACCGTGTTATATTATTCGGTTGTTATCAGTAAATCGTACCCTGAGAATATCTACCCGTTTAAGCTGCGTCCTTATTATAGTAGTAGTAGTAGCAGTAGTAGTCGTCTCTTACTGTACGGTTCAGGACCACGATTCGGTAGCTGGGAAGGGGAATCACACTGAGAGTCGCGCAATAAGTTCTTCTCCATTGGAGCCGCTTGTCGTGCACATAAAACGCTATTTATTACAACTCGATGCGTTGCGCGTGAATGCACACGATATAGTTTTTCGGTCACAAATCGAACCAATGTCTAAGTATGCATAATATATAATATACCTCCGCGTACGATGGACGTATTTACGTGACGAATGGTGTAACATAAGACTAGTGTGTGTGTGTATATTATTAATTACACGAATTTATCCCTAAGATAGAAGAAACAATTGTCCGTGTGTGTGCTGAGTGTATTATATGAAATTGTATTTTAAGAGAAATGCAATGTTTGGATAATTTCGTATTGCTATAAAAATACACAATTAGATGTGTATAAAAACATTTCTGTGGCACGTATCTGTTGTATTTTGGATTTTTTTTTTTTTTTTACTTTTTATTTTATATTTCCAAACAAAAATTTAGAACACCTCAGATTATACCCATATGTCCGTTAGTTACTAGAATATAGTAACGATTGTTGACGTTAAGATATTTATAAATAACAGTTCTATAAAATGTAAATTCATACGAGCCAGTATTGAATAAAAATCAAAATATGATTAGTATTTAATACTAATTCATATAATATATTAATAAAATAATAAAAAATATAAAATTATTAAATAGTTAATACTCGTAAATTAATATATAAATAAATAAACAAATAGTTTATTCATATAGAGCTTAGCCTGGAGTATTATTATATTTGTAAAGTACGACCGGTTTCGAATTAATAATTCATTGTTAAGTATATACTAAGTCAATAAAATCACGATTGATATGAAAAAAATGTAAGCAAAAAATTTGAATCATGATTTTATTTTTTCATATTTAATCACGATTTTATTGACTTTGTACATATATACATACCTGACTATAAATATTTAATTCGAAACCGGTCATATTTAACAAATATTAAAATATTCCAGACTAAGCTTTTATTTATTTCTATATACAAAATATTTGTTTACTTATATAATAATGTATCAGCCAGTATCAAAAAATAACTACCAAAATATAAATATCTTAGATACAAATTAAAATATTAAATTTATTTCAGATTATTGGCGTTATCATTTATACTAGTTACCGAATTTTCTTTATGAATTGTGTATATGATTATAGTTTACAAAATACAATGTAAGGCAAGTGACGCGTATTTTTTGATACATTTTTACGTGTTTAACAATAAACATAATTGAAAATACAAAAAAAATGTATACAGTTAACGAATTTCATAAATATGATATTGTGAGAACGTCTTTACTGTAAGTTGTATATTCTTTAAGTTCACAATAATCCTTGAAATATCTACAATTAATTTTGTATAAGAGAATAAAGTGTTAATAATTAATTATAATAATTAATAATAATAATAGGTAATAATAATTACCTATCAATTAGAATACGTCTTTTTATTTTTTAACAACACGCCATAACAACATTATATATCTTCATAGTTGACTGCGTATATATTTATGTATTATTAATACCTACAGATATATTATACATCAGTGGCGTGCCGAGATAAAAAATTTTTTGATGCCAATTGCAAAGTCTAGTTTACCACCCACCCACCCATATTTAAATTCATCTCATTCAAAACTCATATATCAATATTTCTCTACCTAAATATATACGATAATTATGTGATTTATATATTATTATCCAACAACAACCCACCCCTTTTTAACTTGATGCCTAAGCTTCATTTAGACCTATATTCAGCACGCCACTGTTATACATATTTATCGTTTGGGACTTTCATACATATGTATTTATAAAATATTAATAATTGAAAGTTGTGTTAACGTTAATGGTTATCAATTCGTTTAGTTATTGTAGTTATAATAAATCGATTACGAATTACGATTACATGTTACACTATGTATAAATAATAATAATCATAATTTATGTACTTTTTCATTTCTGTGTATACGTTAAGATATTTCCTTTACACGGCCGTATATAATTATATAGTACATATTATAGTACCATTACGATACAAGTGAATAGTCAATATAGAGTTTACTAAACTCTGTTTAGATAATCGTATATGAATGCCTAAAATTAGTAATTATTTTAATAATTTAGTATTCGTATTTTTTATAATTTGTTAACTCACAATCAGTATAATAACCATTTTCGTATTCCTGATAGTACAAATATGTTTCCTTATCAATATGCATTGAATAATTAATTTAATGAAAATTGTAAGATTTAATTCAATAACAATTTATTTTATCAATACATCCTACATTATCAAACATTTAACTTTCATTATTATATTGTTGTAAATATAGTAATGTATGTAATAACTATATGATATATTTACACTTATATAGGTTATTTTTTTATGTATTTTCAAATGATAAATTTATGAAACTCAACAATCAATTAAAAACACAGGAATTATCAAGTTTGCATTTATCGTTATTCAAACATTTAAGAACGTAGGTAAGTACTTATATTTTCTAACAGTTTCACGGCGCACGTGTGATGTTGTTCAATCCGTATTGATTACAGGAGCATCCCAGTTAGGTCCCGAATACGGGTAATTGTAGGTAGTGTACTAGTTAGATCCTAGATTTTTAAAGGTACTACACTAGTTGGGTCCCGGATTTGTATAGGTACTACACTAGTTGGATTAGGAATTATTTTTGGTGTTACACTAGTTCCTGAATATTTTTTTTGGTAAGTACTACATTATACTAACATTTTCCTTCCCATTTTAACAGACATAGAACTGTCTATGATCTATTTAGACCTTAGGTATGGTTAAAAATGTTTTTATAGTTTTTTTTTTTTTATAGTTTCTTTTCCATTAAAATATAAATTATTAGAATTGTCTTGCTAAATATAATATTAATATTACAATTTCATTAATATTATTGTGTAATATTTTTAATTATTATATTTTTATTGCTTAATATTACTAATATTTAGTTTTTAATACTTTTATTACTTACTAATACTTTATATTATATAAATATAGAATATAGAATTTTAAAAAAATGTGGTCCTGTGGTCTAAATAGATCATAGAAAATTCTAAGTCTGTTAAAATGGAAAGGAGAATATTAGTATAAGTACCTAGTAAGTAGTACGTACTTACTAAAAAATATTCAGGAACTAGTGTAGTACCTATAAAAATCTGAGACCCAACTAGTATAGTAAATTTAAATTCGGAACCCAATTCAGATGCAGCCATTAATTACATTAAAATGCTCACTGGAGAGTCGTATCCCACAGTATTATCCGAACGGAGAAAATACATAGAGTGATTGATTATATTTTTATATCTTACCAATACGATGTGATATTGCATGTTTAATGAACTCAAAAATATTAATAATGCATATTATTATGTTTATGAATCCACAGCAAACACAATTTTAACCATAATAACCTATTACGGTGTACTAAAAACGAACGAATATTATGTACCAACTGCTGCGGTCGTATATGTCGCATAAGCACGTGTATTAATACACGGCGCCGGTGCATAATCATTTATGAACCGTATACCAGTCCAGCTATTATAAACGTATATAAATAATCACTATGATCCAATTCGACCTCACCTTTTTGGATATTCGGAGACATTAATAATGTCGTTTCGGATTACGGACGACGCCGTCGCCGTATTGTTCGTGTATACATAGTGCTCGTGTATAATGTGTAGTACTACGTTACCAATGTGGCCAAATTGGTTTTCGATGTGTATGTGTTTGACGTGTGTAATACCGTACGTGCAGGCGTGTGGTTTTTTTCCCTTTTACCAGGTTCGATTTAATGTATCAGCGGGTCCCGGAGGCGCCAGACTATAAGCACATTGCCTTGTACCGAGCTAATGGACACGGTTATTAAAACAACGGACCGAGAGGATTCCGCCACCGCCACCGCTTTGGTATTATTATATTATATTACACACGTATTTGTGTCCGTATGTTTACAAATGAGACACAATCTTATATCCATTAAAAAATATGTGTACGTATGCAATGTGTGTGTAAAAAAATAAAAATAAAAAAGAGATCTCGCATTTCGGTCACATTTCTCTCCGCGCGCGCATTTATAAATGTTATATTGTACCGGAGGTTTTAATTTATCCCTCGTGGTGGTAATTAAACAAACGCCGATCGCGTAAACCACATGCTTTAATGAATCAGATAATAAATATATTACCGACCCAATGTATTCGTGAAATAGTAATTAGGTTATGCATACGTATTAATTTTTCTTTGGAAATATTTGATGATATCCGATTCGAATTCAGGAAACGACGGAACGATTATGAAGATCTTTTATGTATAAATATTATCTTCGTTTTCCTTTGATACCCTTTGGCAAGATAAAAATTTACAGCGATATAGAGGTTATCGCGTTATCTATAGACTACAACATTTCAAATCTCCGTAATTCATCTTGCTGGTGATAATATATTTAATTTACATACACTCTCAAGTCATTTTACGAATAAGGCAATCGAAAAAATAAAAATTTTTCAAAATATGCTTATTTGTAAAAACTCAAATAAAAACTAATAGTCAAGTATAAAAATGAATCTATAACGGATTAAAAAACAACACTACAAATTTCATATTGATATAAGGGAATAATTAATCAAAGAGTATAAAAATGCATTTTGTAAAACAATCGAATTTAAAATGATTAAGTTAAAGAAAATAAGCAATGTGTTACAAGTTATAACACATTGTCTATTTGAATATTTCATATTTCGCTAAAAACTTCATTACGTTTATTGAACTACGATTGTATATTTGGTTTCGTAAATTTTCCCTGTTTTTCTTTACTTCAAATAATATGATTTGAACAATACATTCGTAAGTTTTCGTAAAAGTATAAGCATTGTTCTACTTCCTTAAAATTCTATGTAATGTTCCAAAACTGTCGATCAAATAATTTTTTAGATATTTTCAGTTATCGAATATCTATTGATTTTTAAATCATGTTTTTTTTTTTTTTTTTTTTTTGTAAGCGAATGCATTATACGTGTAATTTACTCGTTGTCTAGACGGTTCATTTGTAGACAAACCATCTAAGATTATTTCGGTAGCAATGTCCCCGCACCCGTGTGGTGTGTGTGTGTGTGTGTGTGTGTGTGTGTGTGTGTGTGTGTGTGTGTGTTTGTGTGTGTCGCAAGAATTCCTGCTGGGCGGGCTTTAAAAGTGTTTACTTTGTCCAGCCTTCTATATGCATAGCATGTGTATAAGTATATAATTGTGTATAATTTTTGAAACGATAAGTGAACAAGAGACGAAGTCTCCGACGTAATCGACGCGACTGTCCAATGTGGTATAACGAAACCTTCTGTGAATGTATACGGTTTATGCATTCGTCCGAACTAATTGATCTGAATCTTAATTCTGTAATGGATAATTACGAACAAATGTACGATTACATTTGAATTCAGTATGTACATCAAACGATTAAATGTGTTAATATTTTCAGACGAAATCGGGTAAAAGTATGATGTGACTGGTACGCGGTGTACGTACGTTAAATGTTTTACGCAAGCCATGCGACTTGCATTACGTATATGACCATCATCTGTAGTCGATCAAAGAGCGCTCGTTTTCACAATAATAATATTATAATTGATTCCACTTAAAAAACCACTTGTTGCTATATTTTCTTCCTCGTATTTATTCAAATTCGTCCTGGAAATTTTAATGCCCGTAATAAATCTTTCGGTCCATCGACATTTGTCATTTTGTTATTCGATAGGTACGTGGTAGTGTGCTGTGGTTAGCATATTATAAACTAGTTTAGCAGAAATGTATAATATATTGTGCTTTTAGCAGCAGAACCCCTGCGTGAAAATCTCAACGCTAAGAAATGTCATTAACAACACTTGGTGGTCAGTATGTATCCCAGTGTGTGTGTGTGTGTGTGTGTGTGTAGTGTATATAATATATTTGTGTGTACGGTATTCATAACATTTGTACAAGTATGTATGTATACGTATATACTCAAATTCATGTACGCATGTTTACATGACACCGATTTTGACATGTGTAAATAATATTTTTGGATCACCGAAAACATACTTATTTGGAATGTGTGAGTGTGTGTGTGTGTGTCATCTGTGTACCGTACACATGGTCTAAGACAATACCCAGAAGCTGAACATAACACATCCGATGGGGTTAAATCACCACTTGAAGGCAATCTGCGTTCGTATCAGTTTGATGTTTAACAAACGCTAAACAGGGTAAACGATTAGATGATCATGTAATCGATTATGTATGTCATTTAAATAAAATAATGACGATAATGGTAATTTGTATTTTTAAAGACTGTACCACAGATGAGTATAAAATATATTGTCATAGTTTTTATACAATATCTCGTTTTATTACATTTAAATCACCACGTTCGAATCTCATACACGAATCTCTTATATCTTTATATTTAACATAATGTATATTCTATAATCGTCATTAATAAAAATAAATAAGCAGTCATTTCATACTTGTATAATATATAATTTAAAATATTGTATAACTATTATGGTCAACAGTATAATAAAATATAAACAGATAAATACTAGTTTTAGCTATATTTGCGTTACACATGAAATAAATTAAAAATATTAACAAGAGTTTTAGTATTTATAGTATTTATATTATAGTAGTATATTTATAGTAGTTAGAGTATTAGTACGCTATATGGTGTTGTTAACGTATGATATTTTAAGTCATTTTTCACGTGCATCATTGTTTTTAGTATTGTTGAAAATCAACCAATTTTTTGACGAAGTTTAAAAAAAATAGATACAATGAATAAATCTAAATAAAGTGTATAAAAAGCTTTTATATTTATATTGTTAATATATTAATTATACATAATCGTGTGTTTAATAAGTATTTTATTTAAAACACATTGTATATTTACGTTTTTAAAATAACAGTATATTATACTATTAGTTATTAGTATGCAATTAATAATTGTAATTTTTTAGTATTTTCCGACGACTATGTAGGTACACATACATTATTTTTTGAAATTTAAAATTTTTTTATGAAAAATATTCTTATATAACCATTTATAATAATTAATTTTACTTGGCAGAGTTGTATTTGCAATCAAATAATTAATGTCTTAATTTAGAAATTTAAAATAAGAAAGATGAATGTAAAGCTTCTTTAATTTGTATTGTTATAATGAAAATAACTGACTAGGTAGTTAAAAGAAAATTTAAACTAAAAATATAATATAAATATATATTATATATTTTAGTGTGCAATTTTGATAGAATTAATAATATTTGATTTTTACTTTTGCCATGTAACACAAATATAGTAAATTACGAGTATATTATAAATGATCTTGAGTTGTGTATATAAATAATATTAATAATTATTTTGATTAAAATACATTTAAATCTATACATTTTGCTGATAAAAAAAGTATTTAAAATTTTTACGCGAAGTATTTCTATGCTTTTCTAAACATTTACAAATAAATACAACGTGGTTGAAATGAAAAAAAAGTTTAATAGACATTTTGAAATCCATTAAAAGACAAAGTATTAAATTAAAACATTTTACATCAATCATTCTCTATAATAATATTGTGTTAATAAATTTATTCTTATTATGTTATTGTGTTATTTATATTTACTTGTCATATTATTATGTAACACGTTTCAAGAAGACTAATTCGTCATAAAAAATAATAATAACCTCAATAATTACATAATACTCAGTTATTCGGTTGATACTTCTTAATTAGGGATGTTGATTTTATATAGCGTCGAATCTGTATTTTAAATTATAATACGACGAGAATAAAAATAAATAAATTGTTGACCGACACAATATTAAAATATAATAACAATAATTGACAAAATTACTAACGCAAGTCAATTATGAATAGTGATCTATATCTGTATTATTATTAATTAATCGTTTAAACGTTTGATACTATATCGAAACAATAAAAATAATTTAATTTATATTATTTATTGAAATCGGGTTATCGGTCGATTAAATAATTTATTTGTTGTTTAATAAAAATATATGTTACATTATTCTTAAAATTATTATGCATTTATAGATTACAATTAGCATACAAAATAAAACGTATTTATTTTTAAAATATCTCCTGTAGATATGAACATTATTAGGTTATATAAATAATAATAATTTTTTCATGGTACACCCTGAACACACAGCACTTGCACTATTTTAGTAAACAATAAAGCGATGCATTTGTACGTCATTGAATATTATCCAATGAGATTGAGCGCATATATGATTTGAATATGGTTTGAGTGTGATATCGAAAGTTTAATATTATATTATTATAATTATGTGTTATATATTTACTATGTTAGTATATTATTATATATTATTAATTTTTATTATTTGTTTATAAGTATACTACTCTATTACTATTAGTATTATAATTATTATTAATTATGATATGTGCAATATTTTTTAGATATAGGTAAACGAATTAAGCCGTTGGTGATTTGGACTATAGTATATACTTCTCACGTAGTCGTATCATACATTGTCTTTAAGTATTCTATACTATATATAATTAGGAATTACAAATTCCTTCACCTCTGTATTCTTCGATATTTAACACTGTGAATAATTATTCTCAGAATAATGGCATCCTAGACCCTTTTATAAGGAGGGAGGTGAACTTCATACATGTGTTCGCATTTATGTATTTTTTAGTGTGATGTAATTAATAAATAACAAACATTAGCATATTTTTTTTCTGTCCCTCGATTGCAATGATATACTAGATGTAATTTCATTCCATTAAAACATAATGATGAACAAATAGAAAAAAATAAATAGAAAAATAAACAAATAATAATATTATGATACTTGGTGTGAGAGGAAAAACAAAATAAAAAAATATCAAAAATATCTTATCGTCGCCAATTGGTTCAACGCAGACTCCGCCTTTCAATTATTTAACTTTATTCGTCCTTCTCTTTCAACGATCATTATTTCCTGCCACTCGACGAACGTAACCGGTGATGGTAATCGCAGGAACCTGTTTCGGTCTACGGACAAGACAATGGCAAACGAGACGCAGAGGAGATAAATCACAACAAAGACAACAATACGTCATAAAAAAAAATTAATATAATAGAACTACTATTATACTAAAGCGGTGATACCCGATTGAGCACGGTAAAAAAAAAAATATTGTGTACAACGTTGTCAGATTGAAAACTATTAGGCTGGCAATACACTAGCGTTATTTTACCGCGCCGTAATTTTACTGCGCGTTTTGTTAAAGTACATTAAAACGAATAGAACACAACACACGAGTGTCGCGCAGTAAAATTATGGCGCAATATTTCGAAAACTGTCACGTGCACTTTGACTTTACCGTAAGTACTCTGAATTTAAAAATGGTGACAACCTACTTAAATAATTATTGAAAGTTGGAAATAAGTATTAAGGGAAAAAAATTTAAATTATTACCTTTTTCATGACAATTGTATGAGTGCTATTTTTTAGCAAAAAAAAAAAAAAATAAATATATTTAATTATAACATGTGATTAAAATCCAATAAAAGATTTTTAATTATAAATAATTATATTCAATTGTATTTTATTTTGTAATAATAATATGAACGCACCGAGCTCTATTCACCAACAATATAAAAAATGCGGAAAAAAACGATGTCTTGTTGTTTTTCTATTGGAGAGTTATTTCTTTTAGGAAACCTGAGCCATAAAAATTTTAAATTATGAAATAATCGTTACAAATCTAAAATTGAATTACATAATAATTATAAAAAAATCTTGCATGCACAATAATACGGTGCACCGAATATTCTACGGTACAAAACGGCAACGTCACACACATTTTCGTGTTCAATCGTGTGGTTTTTGGGTTCTTTTTTGGTTCCTATTGTTTGATTGTAACCGTGCTCAATTGAGTTCCAACCTATTAAAGGTACTATTGCGTTCGCGCGGCGTTATAACACACAACGCTCGTGAATAGGCAGATATATAAACAAAACGAATATATTTTCTTTACACAGTCACTTGCAGTCGAACATCCTCTACTATGTGTTTCCAATGTATTTCGCACGACTAGTTACCACCTATCATGCTGGAGCGAATTTTCGATTCGCATAACGTATACAGTATACTCTCGTTCATCATGATACACTGTAAGCCATATTTTTTGCCATTTTTACATAGTTCTATCAACAAAAATAATCGCGAGAAAAGTTAAGTAAGAACCTAACAATTTCGTGTTTTCGATTTCACACATCTCATGATGTGTACGCATGAAATATCAAATATTTAAAAGAAATCAAATTTGTCGATAACGATATCGACATTCCAATAACCTGTCGATATTAACTACATATAATATTAGTTTTTAAATTAATAAATCATGTACAGGCCACGTCGTTTAGTTTTTGTTTGAACGTAATGTAATAGAACATGATTATCTTTTAAATATTTAAGTAATACTCGTATTTATCCATTTACGAAAGTTATTGAAAGTTATTTTTATATTCTTCTCGTTTGTTCCACGGCTTATTCGGGACACTGATAATATATATCTGATAGCTTTAGTTTTAAATATTTTCAAATTTGTATGTTCAAAAAAACTTAAAGAACAATTGAAATCTAATTATGTACTTATCGTTATTCTTTTTTTTTTTAAATTAAATTTCATCGTAGTAAAAATTAAAATTATTTAATTCAATTCAAATCTATAAATCGCAGTGACTAAGAACAATGTGTTTTTAGTACTAATCATTTATTTAAAATTATTTATTTATTTATTTATTTTTTTGTTATTTATTTATTTTAAATTATTTACAAGTAACTATTCTATCATTTATTTAAAATAGAATAGTTACTTGTAAATAATTTATAGTCTTAATGTTTGTTTGATAAAGTTGTGTTTCAGCAATGTTTGTTACTTGTTCAGGAATAGTTATTTTGTTCCAACCAAATACCCCTAAAAAGTATTAAATTTTTATAAAAATAAAAAGTGTGTGTAAATATGTTGCCAATGTTTTTCTCCTTCAAAACGCTATACTCATGCCCCTTAAGCGGTCATCAAATTGTACCATTATATCATGCTGAATAAGTTATTTAAGAAAAGCACGCACATTATGTCACAAAAGTTATGTATTGTTATTAACGTAATGCATATCTGTATACGACGTGTACAAGCATCTATACTTTTTTAAATTAAAACTTCACATTACTAAAATTGTAAAAAGTTCCCGAAAGACCGTTTGTTCAAACCTTTTAATCGATTAAAGTGCACAAGTACATATACATTAGTTTTTCGATCATATTATAATTGTGTTTTGTGTACATAACAGTTTTATAAAAATTGCAGTACCTTAATTTCGTAACTTTTTTTCAAAAACTGTAATTATATCAGAAGTAGGAAGTTTCTTATTCAAATTATCGATGATCTAATGATTATTATTCTTGTATTATTATTACTTATTCTAGGATCTAACATATGTATACGAGTATATGGATCAATATAGCAATACAATTGCTTCCTTTTTAGTATATCAAAAGCATGCTGATTGTTTAAAATATATAATAAAAATATTATCATTATAGTTTTTCTTAATATAATTGATGGCTCACTAGAATATTAAGTTCCATACAAGAATGGACATTTCTACCGGGAGAAAATAAAAACGGCCCACTTAGATGTATATCGGGTAAGCAAACAACCCTACAAAAGAAAACGTATATTTTCATATCAATTGATTCTATATTATTTTGAGAATTTAAACACTTAATATTATTATTAAAAATTAAAAGACCGTTTATTTAATTTTAGACAGTTTTTAATGCAATCGCATTATAAAATGCGTCTATGTCTGTCGAAATAATGAGCCTAAACTTTTAAACCTAAAAAAAAAAACTTCTCAACGAGTATAAGCAGCCCCATCAGACAAGCGGCCCACCGAGAAACTTTCGGTATCCCACCTGCCCAGTCCGGCCCTGGTTCTATATAATTTTTAAAGCAATGTTTTACGTTCATTATTATATATATATATATATATTAATTTAATACGTATAGATGCATGGACCATATAATGAGCAAATACGTAAAGACAATGAGTATCGAGTATTGGTGACAAGTTTTAAGTTTGAAATCCATTAATTTCGGTAAATTTTGAAATATAATGTATTTTATGTTTAGGCTAAAACTCTCGAATTTCGTAATCAAGGCTCTCTACGTTAAGGTTGCATGAATATTATAAATTTATATTTATTTTTAATATTCGTATTCAATTCATATATCTGTATAATCCATCTGTCATTTTTAATTGCAAAAAGTGATTCAAATGGACTCATTCGATTAAATACTGGAAAAAGAATTAACAATTTCAAATACTCATACTATTTTTCTTCTTTATACATTTCAAATGAAGCCACTCAAATTGATTACTTTGCATAATTGAATTAAATAAAAAACACGATTTTCACTCCTGTATTCGTACTGGGTTTGGAATGTTTTATCGTACATTCGAATAATTACTAACACAGTAAGACGTATATTAATTAGATATAAATTAAATAAAAGCTTTCAAGCTCACGCAACCTTAAACTGTGTCACTACTCACATATATTTGATATCACACCATTGATATATATATATTTTATAGCATCTTATCAGAGTACAATAGGTGTATTATTAATGCGGACGATGTGCGATGCCTTACAAAACGGACAAACTGCGATCGACCACGATATACTATAGACGATTATGTAACCTACTAATAATAATAATACATTTATGATATCGTGACTTTTATCTATAATTATCTTGAAATTAATTATAATAAAATTATTTAATTGTAGAAAACGCACAAGAGATAAAGTCATGGCAAATTTAAAATTCAGTACTGGTATTATTCGTTTCGTACTTCGTGTTACATTTGTATACAATCATATTAATCAATGTACAATCAATAATAGTGGTAAATAATGTTAAAAGACATTTATTTTTATTTTTTTATAGCTAAAAAAAATAAACCGAAAAACTGTGATGATCAGAACAATCCTTCTGGTCGAAATCGTGTACACAGAAGCAAAAAAAAAAACACTCATATCTTGGGAAAACCAATAAACTTCTCATTTCACACAGAAACTAAAATGAACGCACAAGTTGCAGTCGTCTTGTTGCTATCTCATAGATCCGTTCTGTAGGTATACCAAATTTGGACCATGATGCATAACAAGTGCAAGTAGTAGCAAGCAGTCACACAACTTTATTGGAGAGGGATATTAGGTATTATGACTTTTTAAATTGGTTTTTCATATGATAAGTTTTATTATACATAATATTATTTCCATTATCTTCCATATTCTGAGCGAAACGAGTTTAATAAAATGTTTTATTTTTATATATTTCACATATCTCAATATCTTCGTAATATTATAGGTGCTTATTTAAGAGAGGTTGCTTAAAAAAGAAAATTGAGTATAATTTAAAATCTGTGAGTATTTGATGAACACTTGTAGTGTAGATATCACGATTGATTTTGTTACACATCGTAAAATAATTACTTAGCCATTTCCGATCGGTTACGAATGATTAAGGTTAATTTTATACACATGATAGGTATTGTAGAAAAAAATGCTGATTATTTGTCACAATATAATTTATTCAGCGCTTATAGAACTTATTTGTTGCTACCACTACAGATTAATATTACCGGCGAAAAGTTCATATTACTAGAATTTATAATAATCGATTTCTGAAATAACAAACCAAATGTTTAACTCTCGTATATTAAGTGAATGCCTTTTATAATCATTTTTAGCTCTACTAGAATGTCGCAACAGTATTGATTGGCGAATAGAATACGATTGCGTACGTTTGTTCTTTTTGGCTACACGATTGCGTATGTTTGTAGGAATCACCGACAAAAATATCGTCAGTATACATATCATCAGCATGAAATATAGCAGTAATTTAATTATAAATAAATAATATATTTTAAGCATATAATATTGTTACATAGTAGAATTGATATAAGTATTAAAAAAAAATTAATATATTATATATAATATTCATTGAAATACCTTGAAGATAATCTTCAAATTCTTAAAAAGAAAAGGTAAAAGGTGAATACAATTAGATGAGATAAAGTTAAATGCAATATACAAACGCGATAATATTATACGGTGGTATTATTTCTTTACGATATATTGGTTTCGCGATATTTTAGTTGCGATATTTTACAGACGATATTTTGTGGGAGTACCTGTTTGTGGATGGGTAAAAAAAATAAACACGATTGCGTATGAAATTGTATGTAACGTTGTTAAATTTACTAATTTTACCGTATTATATCTAATAATAAAATAAATAAATAAATATAGAATACATATACTAACAGTCAGTGGCGTATCCAGAATTTTTTTTTAGGGGACTTATAAAAAATGTAACATAAAATTTTTTTTGAATTTTGTGTGTTTTCATTATAATCAATAGACAATATACATACATTAAACATTGTTGGGGGGGGTTATAACTCCCTAATCCCCCTTAATACGCCACTGCTAACAGTTCTATAATAGTTCATAAAAAAAAATTAACAATAAAATAATAAATAAAATGAGGACAACTAAATAAAAGAAAATTAATATATAAATAAATAAAATCGACAGTTTTTATTCGAATGAAAATTATTGTTAATAAATTATTTGAAAATGCATATATTTTGATTCCTTGACATCTTAACCAACTACTTTTACTGAAACTCAGAAAATACTGTATAATATAACGGAAACAACGAAAGTTCGTTATATCAGATATATTTGATATCATTAATAATAAACATAGGTATTAAAAGCAATAAAACACTAAGTATTTACTAACTTTTTTAAGTTCTCTCGTATAGGCATGTGGTATACACCAATACTAATATGAAAATCGACATCAACGTTAAAAACTTCGTACGCAATCGTATAGTTAAAAATCAGGTAAAATCATACGGAATCGTGTAGTTTAAATAAGTATTGCCGATAACGAACGTACACAATCGTGTTTTACCCTGATTGGCAATGCTTATTGTTTGCCTTTCTTTTAGAAAGATAATATACAAATATAGGTATGAAAAAATAAATGAAGATTCACGAATGCAAAGTGGCATTTATTTTTATTTTTTATTTAATCAATAGCTTAATTTATTATATGAACTAAGCTGCTGCTAACTTAGTTATTACATTATCGTATCAAAATATTGTATTAAAAATATTTTTTACATAGACTCGCATAGCTAATTCGTTAATCAATATGCGAGTACAAGCAGATTTGTCATTATTGATGACATTACATGCTCGACCGTTCAACGTCATGATCAAAGACTTCAAGACAGATATACGATGGCACAACAATCTGTACCTATGTACACAGTGTGGCGTTGTATTATAATTATATTATGCGTTTCTACTAAAGAACACGTGTCCGTGTAACTATCCGCATCCATCAAGCGCCTCGGAGTAACACTATTTACCGTGGACGGCGGTCGACGATTGACAATGCCTTGTTGTCGCCGTTCCGTTCATTTCAACATAATTTATGACATCGTCACAGTACATAGGTACAGTTGGAATCATTTTTGCGCTCAACTATTCGAATAGAACAAAACGTAACTGCAGTTCGACGTGCACATTCGTTTTTCGCATATTATTATTAATATCATAACTTTTCTTTATTGTGTTTCATGTTATTATGCTTTCAGTTGTCGGTCAATATTATATCCCGTGTACGTTTTACGTTACAAATACCTCTTGAAATAATTATATCGATTGCACATAATTGTGCGCGTTTATAATATGATAAAATATTGGGAGATTTTAAATTTATTAAAAAATTTAATTTAACTATATATTCTACGAAATGCGAATATTTTAACGGTTAATCGATTCATTTAGATATGATAATTTACTGTATGAATGGTCTACGTTTTGAATAAATATATAATGTACACTTATATACGTATTGTACATATTAAATATTTAAATATAAAAATATTATTATATTAATTTAATATTAAATATTTAAATATAATGTATTATATTTAAATTTAACATTAATATTAATATTATATTATACGTATGGCTTATTTATTTTTACGTATATTAAATGACACTATTGTTGGAAAGTTATCATTGTTTCTAATAAAATATATAATATTTCATATAAATAATTTTCTTGAAAATTATTGGTCTCATTATTATCATTTTTATTATTTGGTTTTTTTACTACATTAATATTTAGAATTAGAATAATTTCAGTTAACTGCTGTATGGAAGAATATACTTTTTGAATGTGACAAAGTTATTCATTTGTAGAATTTTTTTTTTTTTTTTTTAATTCAACCTATTTATTAGATGTTCAGAGTATTAGGTAACAAAAAAATAATTCATTAAAATGGTTCTCATACAAAAACATAATAAAGGTTTTTTATACAACTATTGTATATTATTTAAAGTATTCAAACCTAACGAAATTCTATTTTGATTTTTATATTCAATATAAGGTTCTTGGTTTTATAGAATCAATTTAATTACTTTAATTATAATCAATAATAAATTTGATCACGGGAGATATTAAAAATGAAATAATATACTCGTATAGTAAAATAATATATCAATAATAATACTTGATGTGTTCAGTAAAATATATATGATTTTTGATAGACATATAAAAAACGTATTCTAAGTATGTTTAAGAACTTGAATAAACATACTGATTTTAAATAATATGTAACTATGTGTAACTAAGCATATAACAACAGCTTGAAATCATATAATAAATTAGCACAGGGCTTTTCATCACTAAAATTATTGTGTATAATATATCCAAACCAGCCAATTCTTGTTCGAATTATAAAAATTATTAGATAATTTGTAAAAGTTTTTGTAGAAAAAATTTCAGTTTTAAAAATTACAAAATTATTTGAAATTTCATATTGTTTGGTCTTGGAGCATGCTTATCGTAACTACTTCTGCCGTTTGAATGTGTAAAAATATATAACTCGTGTAAGGTATTAAACACGGAAAAAGTAGAGGAAACATATTTGATGTTATATACGTGTATATATATATGTATATTTTTTTAACTGTAGTAACTATAATTGTGAAGATCTTTTTCATTTCAAATTGAGTTGTTTAATACATCACATTTCAATCTGTGCTTGTTTTCTTTTTATTTTATTTATAGGTATATATACGTACCTAGTTATTATAATATATTCACACTTCCTCATATATAGAAAATAATTCATAAATCTATGATAAATCGTGTATTTAAGAACTAGTAACTATTGTACTGTAATTGCTTATACGATTTTTCATCTGGTACAACTCTTTTGCTGGCTATTTAGATATTTTTATAGTATTGTTTTTTATTGTTTTTACGTGACCCAGTTAAGATAAAACATGTAAGCATTTACGAGTATAACGTCAAAAATAATTTAGCTAAGTATTCTTAAATATTACTATAACCAACAGGTTGGCTAATTGATTTATTGAATTATGAATGGCATTTTTTTAAAGACTTACAGTTTATTTATAATAATAATAATAATAATATTAATAATAATAATAATAATAATAATAATAATAATAATAATAATAATAATAATAATAATAATAATAATAATAATAATAATAATAATAATAATAATAATAATAATAATAATAATTATCTTATATTTATTCGGAGGCTCGTCATATTTACTCGAGGCCACAAAATCTATAAAAGAAAAAATGTTGCTACACCTATCAAGTAGAATAATTAGCAGACGGGGTCCATAAATATACACGTTGAATGGACGTCTGTACAGTCGACATGTATATCAGCTGTGCTAAACATTTTTATCAATATTGTTACGAAACAAGGTTAAATCGATATCTCTTAAATAGTTTAAATCGCGACTATGATCATTTCAACTACTACTTTTTTGCAGTAGCTACATTTTATATAACCTATATTATGATATTTTTTCCAGATTTTTTATAATTCATTACACCACAAATTGTATTCTACATATAGTTGGAACAAAAATAATTTTTACACTTTGATAAATGTCCATTTTAATCGTACATTGTACTGTACATTTTATGCGATTTCGGAGTAATGCAACTCTCGTCGTACTCGACGTCCTCTGTCTGCGTGCAAACGATAATGTATCATGAATATTTTTTCATTAAATCTTTCAGTATTTAAAAAATGAACGCTAATGAATAGCATTTATATTAACTAACATTAATTTGTCTGCTGGTTAAAACGTGTTAATGTTTTCGTTTCATGTGAATGTTTTTAATAGCTCAACATGTGCTATGTCGAATATTATTTTCCAATATTTACATCAAAATACTAACAAATATTATACGTTCTTTATGCGTTACAAAATATCTACGTGGAAAAAATGAAAAAATGTAATAAAGTTTAACAAATCGTACCTATACTACGTATATCGACAGTATTGTTATTACGTTATCAGAGGTCTTTGTTTTACATTGATGCATGACAACATCGCGTTTCCCAATATGTACATGTGCTATTTATGTACTATTTTTATGGATAGGGTGCATGGATATATACATTTAGACTGTACAAATAACTAATAAAAAAAAAAATTCAAAATTGTTCTTACTTCGATATTTCAAATATTTATAAAATGTTATTCGTTAACTGATTGCGTGATTGAATTTCTTTTGACGTTTACTGTGCATAATGTACATTATATTTGATAGGTAAATTAAAAAAAAAATCTAATTTATATCTTCGTCAGGTACAATTTATCAACGGACTGAATAGCAAATTATAATGTACAAGGATTCAAATGAATATTACCGTACTAAAGAAACACTTTTTATGAGATGCAGTATAAATAAGGAAAATGATTTTGTATTCAAATTTGGGGATTGATTAAACTTAAAACATCAAGTGATATTAAACCAAATAGGTCATGTGATATTTATTATTCCTCAGTTGTTTCATCATTTCGATGGACATATGTTTCTTGTACTGTACAGCACGCTTCAATGTTTTTCAAATGTAATATTATATTGTATCGAATTTGCAGGAAGGTTTAATGAAATTTTTTTCTCTTTCTCCACTTATTGCAATTTTAGTAACTATTAATAACATTTTAATGTGTATTAGTAAAGATAAGTATTTCACTAATTTAATTTAAGAAATTTTTAATACTAAAAATAAGTATAAAAGAGTACAAGATAAGAAATAACATTTCAATGATTAAAAATTTGTTGTAGTTATATATGTTCTAAATCAAATGGTATCGATAAATTTCCAATCTTTTAATTTATTTAGTTACATATATGTATATATATTGTTAAAATATTTTCTATTTCGTACTAACATTGAATAACAATTTGTTTATGTCTTATATTTTTACAGATTTGTTAAAAATGTCACTAATAGAATTGTTGAGGTAGATATTTACCATTTTTTTAACGATTATAATAAAAATTCTTTGTATAAACTTTTGGGAAAATAATCAATGAACAATCAAAATTCACAGACGTTTTTATAGAGTTCAACCAAATATCAATAAATCAATTAGACAAAATAAATTTAAATTTCTCACCGTATTTAGATTTAAGAGCTTAATTTCGAAGTAGGTGATTTTAGATGGTCCACGTATATCATACATATTGCGTTAATTTTTTAAATTATAATTTTCCATTAAAAAATAAAACTAACAAGAATCATATTTCATTAATACACGGTAATTATTATTATTATAATAATTTAAAAATTAAATTGTGACTAAATCGGATATTTCAACGAATTTAAACTATTCTTTGTAAGTTATTTAGTTGATATTGTATAACAATTCATCAATAATAAATCGAAATATTTATTGAGTACTTATATAAAAATTATATAGATAACGTCATAATTTTTAAAGTATTTGAATGAAATTATGCTGTCTATAGGCATATTTTGGATTTTTCACAAATTGTAATCAATTTAACCTAACTAAATGCTTTTTTATTTTTTTGTAAAAATTAGAACATAAAAAGTTAAACCTACCTTAATCAGTGAGGTAATTAGAAATTTAGTTTTGGAGGGATTTAAGTTTTAGCAAAATCTGTACACCTCATACAGTAACCCCACCCCCACTTCACCAGAACAAAATTTTTAATAATTTAAATTTTAATAATAATAACAATATTAATCGTAATAATAATAATAATAATAATCATACTATCACAATATAATAAATAAAAAAATATACATAAAAAAAGTTTTTGGGGGGATCCATCCCCCTAATCCCCACTAATTACGTCCCTGACTTTAATAAAAAATTTGGTTCTATTGATATAACTTTAGAATTATATACTGATCTACCCAACTTCTTTCACTCAGAATCATTTTTTTAAGAATAATGGTACGTTGGTTATCTGTTTAAAAGACTATTACAATAATATCATTCATCCGACCAAGAAGTTTCGCCCGTATTTAAATATAACTATTATATCTGTGTTAATGGGCTTAACATATTTTTATAATTTGATAATATTACAGCTTTTATTCACTATTCAGTCGTATTTTATTGCAATAAATGTATGTATTAATTGTTCTGCGATGTTTTGAATATATCCTATAAATCGAAATAAAATATTTTCGTGTTATTATTTGTTGCACGTATTATGTATTTCCCTATTACACTATTCATTTGAAAATTGCATAGATCCTTAAAGTGACAGTTTTTCAGGATCAATGTAATTTTCATCTCATATGTGTAATAGGGAATAACATTATACGTTTAACACATAATATCACGAAATAGCCTATACCTCGAAAATACCTTATGTTATCCTATACACATACGAATGTTTTTACGTATACATATAATATATAATTTTATTTATTTATGTAAATTAAATTATCATTAAGATGGAGTAAAGTAATTTTTATTTTAGGGCCCAAGTCTCCAAAGTGTCTACCATTCTGGCCTATGACATAAAAAAAGTATTGTAATCGTTTGATAAACCATGAAACAATTATAATTGATTTTATCGTCATCCATATTGTCAAAGTCAATGTCAGACCAACCACAATTATTAACGTATACAAATCACCAACTATCATGTGGCCAGACCATATCCTAGGAGACATCTCTTATTCAACAATAGTCATTGGTGACTTTAACAGCCACCACGTGAATTGGAAGTATTCCAGTAACAATATAAATGGAGAGATACTCGTATCATGGGCTGAAACTAATAACGCCCATTTAGTTTTCGATGCTAAATCAAAAGGCACATTTAAGTCAGGTAGATGGAATAGAGAGTATAATTCCGACCTCTGCTTTGTTTCAGTAACAACAAACAACTTACCCATGGTAGCTAGCCAAACAGTTATGAACGACTTCCCAAATAGTCAACAACGACCTATCCTAATTTAAATCGGGCTTCAAATCCCACTAATTAACTCCACGCCCTACCCCAGATGGAACTTAAACAAAGCTGCATGGGAAGACGATGTAAAGGAACTAGACAAATGCATCCGGTTTATCCCACCTAAACGTTCAAACTACAATAGATTTTTGGGACTCATCATTACTATTGCAAAAAAACATATACCAAGAGGCTATAGGAAAGATTACATCCCCGGCTGAAACGAACTAAGCGAAAACCTATACCGAGAATACATGAACGGAAACATTGATGAAGCGGACGACCTCTAAACTAGCCTTGATGAATCCAGAAAGGAAAAATAGAATAAAACAATGACAGCCCTTAATTTCAGACATTCTAGTAAGGAAACATGGAGCCTTCTCAAGAAATTGGGAGGTAAGCAACACACTAGACGAGTGGAAACATCAATCTCACCTAACCAAGTTGCTAACCACATAGTAAATGTATCAAGAATGCCTTCGAAAAAGAGACACACAAATCAGATAAGAAAACGCTTTAGAGACCTTAAAAAAGAATGCACCCAAATCTATGAACTTTCTGCTCCTTACTCAGTAGCGGAAATTACCACAGCTCTAAAGGGCTTAAAACCGGGGAAGGCTGCAGGATCAGATGGAATGCACCCTGAATTTCTGATTAACTGTGGTCCTAACACCAGAAGATGGCTATCTAAATTTTACACTGACATCCAACAATCCGGTACGCTGCCTCCAGAATTTAGAAAATCTAAAATAATTGCTATCGTCAAACCCGGGAAATCAAACGATCGCCCAGAAAACTACCGACCAATAGCACTATTCAGTGTGTGCTATAAACTACTGGAGAGAATAATCTACAATCGAATAAGGCCAATTATACTAAATATCATTCCGGTGGAACAAGCCGGTTTCAGGCCGGGCCGAAGCTGTTCCGATCAAGTCCTCTCACTGACCATTTATATTGAGGCAGGCTTTCAAAACCGCCTAAAAACTGCAGCGGTATTTATCGACTTAACAGCTGCTCACGATACCGTTTGGAGACACGGCCTGTTGTATAAACTTCTTCAAACTATTCGCTACCGAAATACCGTTTAGCTAATCACCACTATGCTTACTAATAGATCATTTAAAGTTCACATGAATGATGTGAACGGCTCACACTCTGCGATGCTCGGCTCTTGGTTTGGTCTACCCAGTAGCTGAATACTGTGCATCCATCTGGCTAAACAGCGCTCATGTGGCAAAAGTAGACACTCAACTAAACACTACCATGAGACTAATATTTGGTACAATAAAATCGACACCTACTCACTGGCTCCCAACATTAACAGCAATTGCCCCCTCACCACTTTGCAGAGCGAGCGCCTTAGTTAAAGAACTCTCAAAAATAAATCTCAATCATGAACTGCCCATTAATAATTTTATTGATGATTTGATGATGTAACCAAAACATGATTAAAGTCTAGAAACCCCCCCCCCCAAAAAAAAAACAGCTAAGGACTTAATCAACGCAAACTTCGATATGATGACGCAATGGGAACAAACGTGGGCAGCCACGGCAGAGAACGACAACATCCTAGGTAACATATCACCAGGACATATACCCACAGGATTTGACCTACAGCGCAATCTGTGGTGCACACTTAATAGAATACAAATCTCGCACGGTAGATGTGTAGATTCCTTACACAAATGGGGCACGAGAGACTCACCAGAATGTGACTGTGGAGCAGAGAAGCAGACCATCTATCACATAGCTTTTGTATGTCCATTCACGCCTATCGAGGTCCCAGAATCGACTGCCTCACAACCCCTCCAAAATTTATTAAATGGCTGAAGGAACTAGAACTAGATCTCTAATACCTTATTGTTACCTTATTAATATTACTCATACTACTAATTATCCAATTTTTTTTTGTTTATTTTTATTTTATTCATCTGTTATATATTAATTAAATTTACTGTACGTTACCATATTATTATTCTAATGCATGTAACCACAAACCATATGCTAAATAAAATAATTGATTTTATAAGTGTGTAATGAGCTAAATAATATAGTTATATGAGTGGTATGGCCAAATCTTAACCTGACCATATTTTATATGGGTTATTATGTTTTTCATATTATGATTTTATATTTTCTATATTTAATTATTAAAATATTTTATTCAAATCAAATACTATGTTATTTTTTATTTACGTATTATTAAACTTGAATACTAGTAATATACTACAGTGGTATGCATATCTAGGTCAAATAAGTATAAGCAATGGAAGCCCAGAATTCATCAACCCCGGGGGTCAATAAGAGCTCTTGATGGACAGTAATATTTAAACCTTAGATATTTAGATTTACGGGTTGTACAATACACGGTTATTAAGATTCGCAAATATACAATTATACGGGACCCCATATTAGGTATAACGGGTACACGAGTTCCCTTTTATTTGTGTTAATTTCACGTGAAATCACGACTCTTAGTACAGGCAGTGTGTGATTGTATTTTGTTGACAGAAAGGGTATTACTATTTGAAACACATGATCAATATTAGCAGTTAAAATTAGTTACTTTGTATTTCTGAATCCTGTCGACCCTGTTCAGTTATGTGTTATGTTATTATGGTTATCTGGTATATTAACAGCCAGAAAACTCTTATATAGATTAGCCAATTTTATCCTTCATATTTCTTTTTAATTAGTTTTCAACTTAAGTTTATTCTAAACATAATCTCGTGGATGTTTTAGCTTAGAAAAGTTTTTAACAAAGTGGAATAGTAAAATGTCATATCATCAAAATCAAAGATTTTGATACATTTGACTTGGATACACTATACATTACTGCCATTTGTCATACATTCAGCGGTGGAGTGAAAATATTTTGAATCCTGAAGAAAAGTATTTAAATGTCTATAAAACTGCCAAAAATGTGTTGTAAATTAATAGTTATGAATTAGGGAAGGGATGGAGAACTCACGATTCAAATGTTATATAATTTTTAATTCAGTTTCAAAAAAAAAAAAATTATTATTGAAAATAATTTAATAATCATTTTTTTAATTATGTGTTTATAGAAATATGTAACAGTAAATAATGTGAATTTTAAACATAACAATAAATAGTTGCTTTTGATATTGCATATTTTTTATTAATTGGAAGTGTTTAATTTTTTTTTTTTTAATAAGCAACAAAAAAATTCGTTTTCCTTGGGAGTGAACAATTTTCCTGGATACTACTAATTCAATATAATTATATTAGTGGTATTCAACATTGGTATGTGTACGAAATAATTATTACAAATTATAATATGTTTATGAATGATTTAATTATACTATTCAACCATACATATAGATATATATTTACATGTTTTGACCAAAATGTTTGCTTTTAAGTTTTGAGCGGATTATTTACAATGACTTAGAAAATACAAAAAATACTAGATTTACTTATTTCAAGTCGTGTCAATTTCGCACTCGGCGATTTGTTGAAAATGTCAATTTATACACGACTAATTCCGGTTTTTTTGATCTATAGAGTTTTTTTTTTTTTTAGAAAGGCGTAATTCATTTGATTTATTACGACTTTTTTGGCTACAAACGATGAATTTGAATAACTCGAATTTCGATAATATTACACTCTTTACTTATACAATTATGTTACATTTCTGGTTTCCACGGGTGCAGTACTTCGCTCGAAAATAATCATATAGTTTTAATGTATATAAATACAAACATGTACGTTTATAGTGCGTATATAGTATTGTGGATATTAATAATATGTAGTTGGCCACATAGATGCATTGTCGTGACTGCAGTTGATGTGATGTTTTCGTGAAATACGTTATTTCAAGCCAAAAATCTCCACTAATCTAATAATTGCGCGCGTATGTGTTTGAGTATGTGCGTGTGTGTGTGTGTGTGTGTGTATGCGCGTAAAGCATGTGAGTTTAGACGGCGGTTAATGGACCCGGTTTAGAGTGGAAAAAATGTAAATAAATAAATAAATAAATAAGAAAAGAAAATCTCCATGATACACGATTCGGTGAGCCACGCGTGCAACAGTCGGACGATAGGGGTGAAGAAGGGGTGAGAGAAAATACGAAAAAGAGAAAAATTGTATACGTACATGGCGACAGCCAGATCGTGGTAGACCCCGCCTCTAAAGACTTCTTCAAACCGATTGCCAGCGCACGGCCTCACCACCATCAGTCGATCCGCAGCGCGCACCACTACTTCGTTCACGTCCGCGAGTCACATTGCTGGTTTCGTTTTTTTTTCTAAATAGTATATTTTATTTTTTCTAATCGCAATTCAATATCGTCCGTCGATTCGATAGTTCGACTGTGTTCCACTCTTGTTCGTTTCTCACGTCTCCGCTCAGGTCACGAGGAGAAGAAAATCAAGATACGCGTACAAACTTTTCGTGTAAGTATTTCCAAACAGTTAACATCGCGCGCACGCGTGCCAATAATTATGATCGTAATTGTGTTTACTGTTAACACTAAATTCGTTTAGCTCTATAATTATGCACTATAATTGCGCAAACAACTATTTGGTCAGATCATAAAAATCAAGTTTTCGTGGTCAATAGATGCTCACAGTACCTGTAGTATAAGCTTACGAACGTTTTGTTGGATTGAGTTCGCATTAGTTTTATTTTAATATTAAATGGAGCTATAACTGAATTGTTTCCAGTAATAATTTATTAATAAACCGCTTGTCGACTTTCGTTTCAGTAATAGTTATGTAATTTTATGAAAAACTGACATAATCTTAAAACCTGCTTTCGATCAGTTAACGTTCCAAATGCGAGAAAACCGTTGTGTACAGTTAAATTAAATGTTCACTAAAAGCGACAATTTGTATGCTACTTAAATATTTTTCATTTATTATTATTCATTGTTACTCGTTACACATTGATTTAGTCGAATTAAGAAATCGTATAACACGGTAATTTTCATACGTATTTTATCATAATATATTATCTAATCTTATAGGTAAAGAAAAAAAAATTATGTGTGAGCTGATGTTTATCATCATTACTTATCGTATACAATGTACCTAAATTCGTACGGCGTTTCACAGAAATATTCGATAAAATTATTTTATGAACTTTTAGATACACACTTAATGGACAAATGAATATTAATTAACCTTTGAATACGATCCCATGTTCCGATTTCCGTGCCTTTTAAATAAATAATAGTGTTGTCGTAATGTAGGTAATGAAATCCAACAATCGATTTTTCTACCAATATCCTTCTTTTTTAAATCAACCTATATTATAATTATAATATAAATTAATAACCTGTTGGTAAAATATAAATACCAGTTATTTTCAATACGTTTAAATTGTCATCAATTTTTTTTTTTTTTTTTGATTGATCGTTTTAAAGAATGAAGCATTTTTAACGTCGTATCGCAATAACTCTTTAGTATGAACTCTATGCGTGTAAATAGGTGGCATAAATAATGACGTGTGTGTAAGTAGGTACTGTCGTCGTGCGCAATGGAGATTTCGTCGGTTCCCATTATAACGTATACTGCCATACTAGTCAGAAATCCTTATTAGATATATTATTGTATTTTACAATTATTAATCAGTAAAAGTTGATTTAATTTTAAATCTGACGTAGATACCTAGAATTATTATTATGACCGGTACTTGATAAGATTCAAGATTTTTCTCTACTTATATTGTTTAATTTTACGTGACACCACAAGAAAGATTATGATTTTGTTGTGGTAAACGTCAGTAATCCGAACAGTAATACGAATTCCATACAAAAATGTGTATCTACACACGTACAATGTTTAATAACGTGCGAGTACAACTGAACCGCGGTATATGTATACTCATATATTTGTTCGAATGCACATTCCAGTAAACACCTCTGTGTAACGGACACTCACTAAGTTGAAAATTCGTTAATTGTACAGATAATTATAGAACATCAGTGAAATGTGTAAAAATGATTCTGAAAAAAATTCGTGTACAGATTTCACTTTATTACTCTAGAGCTAATTTTAATCGCGAAATTATGCATAAACATGTGGTACCTATGCGTTATGTTGTATAATACAATATTAATATCCTAACAAGGAATCACTATAAACATTTTCATTAATTTTAATGAAGATATTTCACATGTAGAATAAAGCAAGCATTAATGATCGATAATATTCGATAACGAATTTCATATTTAGTCAATTTATTTGCTATTTTAATTCTATAGAAAACATTTTTCTTCAAAACAAATTTTATTACTATAATAATATTTTTTTAAAAAGATAAGCTAATTACATCGGGGCAATAATGTTAAAACTATTTTAAAAACTTAATATTTAAATGTAATTAATAGGTAAATATAAAGAATAGAAGCAAACTAGATAATTGTACTATTATATAAAGGTAAAATAATCTATTTGTTTAAAGTTTTAATAATCACAGTAAAATAACGTAAATAACCATTTTAATCATAATTTGTCTTATCATTATTTCATATTAATTAAAAAAACATTTTCACGTTGTATTATGTTTATTTTGTATTTTTATATTAGATTATTTTATTTAAATAAAATAGCATTTAAACTAAAACTTAAGAACAAAAAAAAAAAAAGCTATATCGACCATTAATTTTGGCCTCCATTGAACGAACACGTGAAAACATCGGATAGTAAATGGGATCTTGCAACGGGTCCGACGTACGCCAATAAACCCTTCGAAGGCGAATACGGTGCAGACAAGCAGTGGGTGAAGTTTCTGAAATTAGTACAAATAACGTATTACTATTCGGCGTATTATTATAATTATTATTTGTTTTCGTACATTTTTCATGGTGCACTTTTTTTCTGTCCATTATTTATTCGATCGTTTTAATCATCTAATTGACTCGTAAATACTGGTAAACGTATCACACGGCACACGCTGGGTCGAGGCGTATAATGGAATGGTGCCTATTACATTACAGGCGAGCGGGGTGCATTCAGATATATAGACGCGTTATTGTTCGTATACTAAATAAAATAGGTGTATATATAATCAATCGTATGCTCTACCGTCTAAGTGAAAAACCGTCACCCGTGGGTCGCCGTCGCGCAGATAAGCATCTAATTCATCTGTCGCGCTCGCAATAACGACCGCCGGGTAAATAAATAATTTAATATAATGTACAACAACAGATGAGAGAGAGAAAGAGAGAGAGAGGAAGAAAAGGGTAGGTATGTTATTTATTATACAATCCTACCCTTTTGTGCACGCGTTGATGTATATCCTTACACGACATATAGGTACACACAGGACGTGCGCGCGATTATTCAGAAAACAAGAAAGTCCTTTTTATTATTACCTTAAATATACACATAATATGCTATTAGTACCTGCTGCAGGTTTTATACACACCATGTCGGTTACGCGATCTGCTCCTCGTGGCTAAGGGTAGGCGGAGTGTATAATACATAACATAACGATTGGGGTGGAATTCGACCCCTTGCTTGCGGACGTTTTATATATGTATTATATTCCGTATACTCGTGCGTGCCTACACGTATATCTATACATATAAATGTATGTGTGCGTGCGTTAAAAATAATAATAATATTATTATTATTAGCCATGCGGTATGACGCGGTATAAACGTATACGATACCAAGAGTGGCAAAAAAAGATGAACGAAAACAGCGGACGCACACGCAATCGACCACAAGGGCGTAACTGTGTCGACCCTAATTGGTCGGGAAATCCATTGCTTCCATGGCGACGTCTCGTTTTCCCCGCGACTTGCACCTTTTTTCTCGCGACGCTTCATTTACTCTGTACGTACACGTACGGCCATCACAAGTACCCCCCGAGACGATGACAACAGCGATTCGAAGCAGTCGATACGGTAATATCGTTCGTAATCGTTTTGTTTAAATTTCCAATCGTTTTTCCCTGCGACTTGCTTTCACGACGGTAAACATATTTTTCTTTCTCGAACGGCCAATCGAATTTTACATGCGTATAAATACTTTTTAATTAATTTATAATCGAATATCTGTTCATATCTAAATTTTTTATAAACTTCGTCAGACATTAGATGTAACAAATAATATGTGTTGTTCACAGAAAATTATCCAATATATAACGAATTCATAAATTATTTTAAGATTTATTTTTATATTTTTGAATAGTCTTTCCTGAATAAATCTATATACCTAATGCTTTCAAACTGTAATCATTAAATTTTTCTTCGTGGCATTAATTATTACTTAACAATTTCTTCTACATTCCGAATAATTGTTCAAAATGCTAAGAGATTTTTCAAAACTATTTAATCAATTTCAACACGTAGTCCGATTGCAATTTATAGTTAGAATCAACACAACGATAGATGTAATTTTATCAAGTGATTTCTTACGCTTAGATAAAATGTATTAATACAAATCAAATAAATTAGTCGGTGCACGGTTATTGAAATACAAACTGTATACTTTTCATACTGTATAATTAATATACGGTTAATGTAATTTTGTTATACTTTATAAAAATAAAAAATTGGTTTTGTTGATTTTATTGAAATCCAAATATTCAAAAAATTATGTTTCATTGATTTCTTTAAACTGTTTTTTTTTTCTATATAAGAAACTATTTGTCATTATGAACCACATTCTTCAATTTTCATCATGATCCGCGTAGTCTTATGGTAAAAAAAAAAAACGAATAAGACCCACTTTTATGGATTGAACTGAAACCAAGCTGGATTATAAAATCCTATCCAACAATATTGGACAATTATTAAATCAGGCAAAATAAGCCATTAGGTAATTATTTATATTTATGAAATTTTCCCGGGACATATATCTGCGGTTCGACATGGACTGTATAATATTATACCGATTTATATGTATCTACGCTGAACATTATATACGCCAGTGATAATCTCATCCGATCGATTTTAGATTGTCATCGATCAGTGATCAAGAAACGATATCTACGTACAACGGACTCGTGTTGTTCGAAAAGACTGGACTCTATATTCTCTGATTTTTACGTGTCACGTTTCATGTGCGGAAATCGACTGCAGAATAAATATACTGGAATGTGGCACGTCGTTTATCTAATCATTATTTTTAATCAGTTAACGAAAGTTTTCATCATGTTTTTCTTGTTTTCCGTATTTCTTTTGGATTTCGTCTTGGAAACTCGAATGCAAATTCCCACCAACACTCATTATACTACCGTAACCTATTCGAGGCCGGAAATCTCTTCGTGATCCATAACGTTGCAGTCGAATGTCATTCCGTCGGTTTCGGTTGATTTATAATTGTCGCTGATCACTTATAATATTAGAACCTAATGTACCCGGGTTCGAGTGCCTCCGTAAGAGCATATTATATAAATAAACTATGTACTACTAATCGCATAGAATTATATTATTGCTTCCGTTGGAGCTGACCGTCGACTATTATATACACATTAAACAACGATTGTCTATTCGATATCGTAGCTATCGTTAAAGTGTGTTGCGATCGATTAATACTTGGTATACTCCCGACGATCATTCAATATCCATTCATCGCTTATAACTTGAATATTTTTCGTCCAAGACCAGTTTGTCAGACGAATACCGTTTTCATCAAACGCACGACTCCAGATTGAGTGTGTCAATACACTTGTACATTTATGCGATTAGAGTGGCCGTTAAAAATTAACATTTCTCAAATCGACACGCACGCACACACACACACACACACACACACACACACACACACACACACATACACATATATACGCACACTGGAATATCTAGATTCCGTGAGATATTACGAGATAACGCATCTGATTATTGTGATATTATAAACAGATTGAAAAAATAAATACATTTACATACGTTTACCAATAATGTTAACTTGAAAAAAAATTATAATAACGACTAAATAAAAAACGTGTTAAATGTGTTGTTATGTTTTAAATTATTATAGAGTATAATATTGATGATAATATTGAAAACGCGTTAAAACCTATTGCTATAGTCGATTTAAAGTCGATAGACATAATTGTTAAACATTAAATTAAAATAATAATAATAAACTGAGAGTCGTGCATTAAAATATGCGAGCAATGGATTTGTGTAGGAAATCTGATTTTTAGTATCACGAATAGTTTTTAGTATAATATCCATAGTAAAATATAATATTAAATATAATAATACGTTTTAGAAGTGATTGAATTCATGTGCAGTGAATAATTTTCACAAATGTAAATATGTTGTTCGATTTTGTTCGTTGATCACGGTTCGCGGTTAAAGCGACGGCAGAAACATACGCTTAGAGAGTTGTGTGTTTATTTTTACTTAATGAAAATTGACTGCGTATTGTGCAGATACCATATTAAACAGTTAACTAATAGTTGCTTA
Source organism: Sipha flava (assembly GCF_003268045.1). Lineage (NCBI taxonomy): Eukaryota > Metazoa > Arthropoda > Insecta > Hemiptera > Aphididae > Sipha > Sipha flava. The sequence goes on from NW_020271748.1 coordinate 1,139,269, forward strand.
TAAATCTACCTTAAAATTTTTTTAATTTTATCGTAGAATACAATTATTTTTTGCTGTAAGATATTGAATATATTCTGTGATTCGTATTTTGTAGTTGAATGATGTCTAAAACGAATTGAAACTTATTGCGAAAAAATATTATATTGAACGCAACAAATTAGACGCTCCGAGATCTGCTCGTCCCGTAATCGAAAAGAAATATTTACGATAAAGAAATATTTATTCTAGTGTACACGGTGTAAAATAATTAAACGTATCATTTTTAACATTTACACGGTTATAACACGATCGCAAATCGTCCATTCGAATGAGATTAATATTAAAAAGCCATTACCTACTAACATAATCATTTGTTGATTCGAGAAATTATATTATATTTTTAACGCATAAATGTTTCGTACATTATCATAATGTATTTTTATTTTCCTTTCTTATTTTTTTAAAGTACACGAGTCTTATGCGTTGTTTATTTTCTATATTTGAGTGCATTAAGTACCTTTTAAAAACCTTTTAACAAACCTTACAATTTTTAAGTACCATTTATTAAAAAAATACTTAACGTTAAATTTAAATATTTTGTTTTGATTTGTTTTCCCTTCTTTATGAATCAAAAGTAGTTCAATATTTTAACTATATTAATAATAATTATTAACAATGTTCTTTTATAATGCAAATTCATTTGATAGTAAAGTGCTTAAATATAAAAGAGCTGATACCTGAATTCTTCTAAACGGCTTTTAGAAAAGGCGAAAACTTCAAATATATTTATGTGAGAAACAATTTGATGATGGTAAACGACTATGCTAAACATTTTTACATATCGTTCAATATATTATAGTGATGTTTCAACTAATGAGCAGTTTTGCATTAAAATATTTTGAACTGAATGATATAAAAAAATATAATATTTTATTTTTAGAAACATATTTTAATTAATGCACATAAAAGCCAATAGCAATCAGTCGACTTATAAGACTAATCTGGTTGTAATAGTTTGGCTGATGGCAATTATAAACCAACGATAAGATATAATATATATTATTATCTTGTTTAAATAAAATTGTTACGTTGCTTGGATAGATCGTATTATTTCAACCTCCAATGTATTTATATTCACTACGACATAAGAACATTTTGAGTAATTTAAGATAGATTTAAGATTTAAGGTAAATGTAATATTATATATATATTTTCTGTATCACGTCTCGTACATTTTGAAATGCTCAATAAAGCAATAGAACAAAGTATGAACAGTTAATGACTAACGACCACATAATTATTATTTTACGATTTTATTTTTTATGAACTCTATGGCGAAATAAATTAGTATTAGAACATTTGTTTTTTCGTATGATTTAAATAGGCGTGAACTTGATGAAATAAATGTTTTGTATTCAATTTTACGATTTTTTTTACTAACATGTATGTTAAATAATTAAATAGTGTTTTGGTTAATTTTCTAATCGATTTATTCGTTGGAACAGGATAAGAACCGATTAAATATTTCTACAGCCAAAAATTTCAAGCACACAACGATCGTGCACGGTTTCGTTAAGAAAATAACACATTCATAGATCATTAAAATCGTCGTAATAGCTCGTTTTTTTTTTACGCGCTGTTGACTGTTTAAAAAAATATACTTATTATTCGAAAACTTCAAGTATAATCACAATGATTAAAACAACATTATACGCTACTGATGGGACCGGTTTGTGCGGTCACTCGTACGAGATTAAAAAATCAAAAGAAAAAAAATCCTAATACAATAATGTCGGTCCGCACGTTAAATAATATCGAAGAGTATGTTTATCATGTTTACGCCATCAAGAGTTTATGTCCGCGTGTGTGGATAATCAGTCGGTCGAACACTCACACACATGTGGTTAAGTTGTTTAAACAGAACACGAGTTTATTATTCGAGTACAATGCGTTTTGAGTCTAAAACTATATCTAATCCATTAGATTATTTATTATTATTAATCGCAGTGATCAACATTGGCGAGTAGGTTAGATTAGCTACACAATATTTTTTGATTATTTTAAAACTATGTCATCCCTATTACTGAAACTCTTGAAATGTCATTACGGTAATGACTCATACTATTATTATACGCGTAAAAACGTAAACGCCACGATCAAATGTTATAATATGCATGTACATGTATTATCGTACACGTATTTTATCACAAATATTTCCCGCGCAGTACAACTCGCGATGCGAAATTTGATTTGTAACTTTATTTTACTTCTGTCGCCTCTGCAACGTCACCTCCATTTGACCCGAATGTCACTATCAGATCGTTTTAAATGGATGTACAAATATTTTTTATTTAAATCGAATTTCTATTATTCCACATTTTTTTTTTTTTTTTTTTTTTTACTGATAACGAACGATATTGTTATTACAATATTATTAAGATTTTATTTCGTTAATTATTCAATAATGGTATTTTACGTACGGCTAGTTCGTTATGCGAGTAAACGTACATTGAAACACATTTTTCATGACCTTGGTAAGTTATTTCATATCATTACCTCAGTCATTTAGTATCATAGTATATTATAATCATCTCGAATATCTCGCAGCAGACGACAAACAGTTCGATCTACAACATAGCATTTCAATACTCGGATTATATTACAAGTGATATAATTGTGATAATGTGATAAACACAATGGTTAGATATACTTGGATAATACTATAATATTATAATCTATAGAGCTTAAGCAACGAGGAAATTATCAGATAAAATATATATATATATATATACATTTTTTTTTAAGTCATATTATATTGCACGAGAGATTAAGATTTTATTCGATCACATCAAAACACGCATGATAAGATAAAAACATACGATTTTATTTTACTGTTAAAACGATTAAATTTCAATTAATTAACTTAAAACAAGTATAAATAAAGAAACCGTAATGAAATATAATTGGATCAATCGAGACAAGCAAATTGTGTACTACAGAAAAACGAAATACAAATATATCAAAAATTACTTAAAAAATATAGCACTTATATAATATGAAATCACTAATTCAAATAAGTTAATCCAAAGTTTTTTTGTATACTATCGTAAGTGGTACGGCATAATATTCGTTAATAATAAGTAATATAATGTAAGTTAACATATTTTTTTTTATTAGGTTCTTATACAGTGAATAAATGTTAGGAATATTATTTAAACTTCATCATACACATTTAATTCATTAATTTTTATACACACACACACACACACATAAAATATTTGTCAGTGATTTATTTATTGATCCTTTAAATACGAAATAAGAATTAACAATTACGGTGTAGTAAAATGGTATGATGACCATCCATTATACCTAATGGATAAGGACCATTTTACAGTATATTTTATAGTTATTTTTTTATAACCATGTTGAGATTTTATAACACGAGATACTGTGAGAGCGATGACGATCTTAAGTTGTTCTTAAATTTTTTTTTTTACAGAATTAATTCGTATTTATTTAGATGCTATAAAAAAAAATGTTTCTAATTACTGTTAATTTGTTTAAATTGTAAGCTTATAAATCGATATGTATGTAATATAATGTATATTTTAAATTGAAATAATTAACAAATATTATGATTATTAATGAAATAATAACAATATGAAATAAAAGGTTTTTGCAGCAATATTGTAAAATAATGAATAAAAAATTATAAAAATAATACCGATATCAAAAGATATTGCATTGAATCAAAACATAAATCTTCACACATTTAAATCTATAACTAACCTAATAGTGTAATAATAGTTTATTACTTTAATAGTTCAATATTTATTTCGTTTGTCTTGAAACCATAAAATATCATAACGCCCAAGACACATTTGTCCTTTTAAAATTACCGACTGGTTTTTATTTATTAGGTTGGCGCTTGGTAAGACACTAATACAATATTTAATATTGTAACATCCAGAACATTCCAACTGATCGTACACACAACACACAATCACATCCTTGAAAATGTTATTGGGGTATCTCCTATGCACTAACATGTCATTTACTCGTATTTACTGACTGGCTTTTAAAATTTTTAAACAGTTCTTACGTGCATTTCGTGTTTTGTTTTAATTATCCAGTGAAAGTGTATTGTAGAGTATGTAAATAATTGTACATGTATATATGTATATATTATTATTATTATTGTATATTCGTATATATATATATATTATTATTATTATATGCATATATAATTGATTAAATGTGTAACGTTTAAATATTAACAATATTCAAAATGGGTTGATTATTTCATTAGAAAAAAAAATCAGCGTTTATATTAATATTTCTAACAGTTTTAGTTCCGTATTATAACATCGTTGTGCCTCAAACGTATATTACACAATCAATATGATCAAGTATTTAATCATTATAATAATATATTCTCTGTAGTGTATTGTTCTATTAAACAACAATATAAAATAAAAAGATTTCATAACGAAACATTGTTGTCGCCTCGTATTATTTGAAGCTATGTTATGTGTAATGCTGCAATTGAATAAGTCTAATGCACTAGCTATCGGGATGATCCGAGTCCAATAGAGTTAACGAAAGGTCGTTTAAATATCATTATCGGTGGGATATTATTTGTAGTTCAAACATCAAACTTAACCGTGATAGATTTATATATTTATAAGTATAAAGTAAAATATAACTAAAAAAAAAATACACAAATTTTTTCATTCAATTTTTAATTTATATTTAAAACATAATTATAGATTATTTAAATTATATCGTATTAAATTATATTGATGTAGAGTTTATTATTAGGATTTAGTTATAGTTTGATTATTCAACTTCTTAGAAAAATGGTTCTATCTCCTATTATCTTAATATTGAATAACATATTTTTTTAGATACCGATTATCCAAATAATAAACGACGATCGATTTTGAATATATGTGAATTTTGACATTGTTAGATTACGGGTGTTGATATATGATAGAGGAAAATGTAAACTCACAATGAAATGCTTTAACTTATTTAAAATGTAAATGCCTCAAATTATCAGTGGACTACGTGACAATATTATTATTTTGATAAGATAGTTCCGTAACCCCAAATATTAATTCATTTCAAATACAATATAAAATAATAGAAATTCTAATAACTAAATAGATTACTAAATAAATTTACAATTCTACGGTATAGATTTTGAATAAATATTTGAAAATTCAAAACACAATAATTAGTATCAAGTATTTGACCGGATATAGGTATTTTAATTACTCATTTAAGGACACTGTTTTTATGTTTTCGATAAATTTCAATTCGGATAAACGTGTACATCATATTTTATTAGGTTGTAATTGAACTATTCCAGCATATAATATTACTTCAAAGATGGCAACTAACTAAGGTCGACGACCAAAACTGTAATAAATTATTTAATTAATAAGCAATCGTCACACAAAAAATGAATACAAATTTATAATTTGAAATAATTAATCAGTTAGAAGTTTATACTTTTAGTTTACATGAATTATAAATAACTTGAAGTATTGGTAAAATCATCGACGATCTATCTTCTTGTCAAGACATCGGTATTTGTGCAATACAAAACACGAAAGTTACAAAAAAAAAAAAATAATGAATAATTAAAAATATAATATATATAATAATTAATAATAATATAAAAAATATTGAATAATTATGTTTATATCGTACAACCTGTATTTAATTTAAAAAATATACTCTCAAATATACGTGCTCGCATAATATACAGGGTATACCACAAAATGTTACTATAATAACGTATACTGATTGTGGTTGTAATTTATTTGATATAATTTCATTGTTTTATAATACCAATGTAGAATAACCATTGTAAAATACCCGATAATATGATGTTTTGAAATGTCGATATTTATCCATTAAAAATCACTAAAATTATTACTCATATATGCTTATCGTTCGGCCGATCCTTGTAACCAGCGGACACACGCAAAGGTCAAATGGCTCACTTTATAATTTATATTATATATTTGCGTACGTATGTGCGTTCGCGTGTGTGTGTGTGTTGTATAGGTATGTGTATTCATGATTTAATATGAAAACATTTCCTTTGCTACATATAGCAGTATCAGACGAAAAACAACAATATAACGAGTAGTTTTTTTCTTTTTTTTCCTTCAGTTTTTATTATTTATCAGCAACCCTAGATTAGAAACATTTATCTGATTATTCTATAACCTAATAAGAGATTAGATTAACGAACCCAATATACTGCAGCATTGCACCGCTTCATTTTGTGCGCGATCGACAAAGAACGATCGACATTAACGAAGGTTGCATTAAAACTTTTTACATATGTTAAATAGTTATTGTTTGTCCTACATTCCGTTTTTTCGTTTCAAATGGTTTGAATTCGTTTTATTTTTTCAGTGATATCACGATATTATTCAACACGTCATCGTCGCAAAAACACGCGGACATTTTCGATCAGGTATGTTATTCAATGTACTTACTTAGCTTAAGTTATGATAAACTTGAATTTTATGTCATGGAAACGTTTATTTATTCGGAAAAAATTGAGTACTCAAAACCTCGCGTAACGTTCATTTTGGGTGGTAAATCAATTTTTCCCATTTGGTACCACGTTAACTCTATATATCTTCACTAATATCTTCGTAAGTGTAAAGTCGTATATACGCTATATTTTATCAGTAATTTATATAATTCACGTTTCGAAGTTCTTTAAATCGGTACACAATTTAAATATAGTTATTGTACGGCGGTGGACTATCGTAACATTTTTGTAAATATTTTTAAAGAGATTTGAAGCATTGATTAGCTGTTTAGGTCTATCTCACAAGTAACATTTTAACTTTGACTTATTTATTTCCAGTAGGTATACTATTAGATTTAATGATGTGATAAGGGTTAGGTTATAACAGATTTGGGTTGGTCGTGAAAGTTTGAAATTTCGATTGTGTCCCTTGAAGTATCATCAAAGGCAATAGATACAATTTAAAAATTATATAAATACATGTCATTGTATAATTTTCGTAGACATTGAGGTAATAAAATGAAAACAAAAAAAAATTCTTAAGTTGATTTCATCACGAATTTCAATAGATTTTTAGATTTTTGTCGTATCTTAAGGGGTAACATAGTTTAAATTAACATATTGCACATGTAATACACAAAGAGACCAGCTTCCAATTCCCCTGACAAGTATGCTTTTGTAATTTTCTACTCGTAATCGCTGCTGATTTGCAGATAACTCGAATTTCTCCAATTGAACTATTGATCGCCGTATTCGATTAAGCAAAATAAAATACCCTCATGATTACGAACGATATCTCAGGGTGCCATACAGCATCATGATGTGATATACACACAGTGTATATCATTATATATTTTATGCAAAACCAGTACAAAACACTGAATGAGTGCGTACACCTAAATGCTTCATGTGCAGGTACAATATATTCTATTATATTCACCTATAATATAGCATAACGTGGTGTGGGCGCGTCTGTTTAATACGAAATCCTCTTTTATCAGGGGGAGGGGGCGTTTCACACAGTGTTGACCATTGTCTATACGGCGTACACAATCGTACTAATCATATAATAATATGTCGCGTATCCATACCCGTGCCTGTTATCTAATTTTGTCGCTTACGCTGCCAGTGGCGTACGTACAAAAAAAAATAATATACACACGGAAAAAAACCCTAGGCACCCGGATAATGCGTACCATACTTCCATGCATACGGTATACCGTACTGTGTATGCACGTTAACCAATGCACGTTATGTGCCTACACGTATTGTGCCGGTACGTTGTTAATTATTCTCCCGAACAATGCCCACACCGAATTACCTTATCTAAATCCGTACACACGAAAACAGTCGTCTTATCACCCCAACATTAATTACTGTCCGAACCTGTTCGCCAGCATATTTCGCAGTACTTATCTGCGTCGATTACCTTGTCACCGCGCATGACGTAACCCCCCCGTTAAACGCTTATCTCGTACACGCACACACGCACACGTATACACTACACACCTCTATAATAATTATGTAATAACAGTATACTGTGTACGTGCACGTTTAGAAATAGATATTTACTATTTTTTCTTTTTTTTCTTACCAATTTACTTACTTACCACGTCAATAGACCCTTTTACTGACCATCTTCATTCATGTATTCATATTTATATATTTTTCTAGTGCGGTACAAAATAATACATAACAAAATTCAAAGAAAAAAGGCCATATAGGGTGAGGGGTGACTACTCCATTTTCTCACTTTGAGGACATCCCAGTGCCGTCGTTGCAAAAAAAGTTTAAACGACGAAGGTACCCAGTCTCCCGACCGCCGGCGGTAAGCTTGGTTCTTCTCGCCCAACAACATTTCCGTCCCGCGCGACTTGTCTGAGTCTCTCGCGCGCACTAAGTGTTATTGTCACACGAGCGGAAAACCGAAACAGTGTCGTAACTATTCTCCTTGACACCCTTGGTGAATTTTATTTTGGCTCTTGTTTTATACAAAAAAACAGGTTTGAATTCCACTTACACGCGATTCCTTACTTTGCTGCTTACTTGCTGACAACCGCCCAACTTGTCAAATTCTAGTTACGGCACTGAAACTGAATGTCTTATTAATCATGCACGTTGCTATAACCCGCAAGATGTGTAAACGGTACGTGAAGTGATTAGCAGCGAGTTAACCGGTTCGGACCCAAAATCGTTCGAATTATCAGTAGCATACGGAGGATTTTGGTTCGGTTAGGGTTTTCACTATTGGTTGATCAGAGATCCGTGGGGGACTTCACTCCCTAGACCCCCTGCTCTATTTGATTATGTATTTACAATGAACAAATGTAAATGACAATTGACAAATGAGGTTTTTAGTTTTCACTATGGATATTATTGTACAATTTTTTTTTTTTTTGTTCTGTGTAGATTCAAGATTGATGTTCATCGATCTTTGTAATTTTGACTAGGTTTCAACCTATTTGTTGTAAACTTATTGTACAAATTATCTAATAACAATATTAGTTCAGATCAATTTCATCTACTTATATTAAATAATGAATTAGCCCGGCTAATACACGACAAGTATCATGATTGACACACCTATCAATTGCAAAAAAAAAAGATTACGGACAGACTATTCAAATGGTATGTTGTAACAATTGATGTTTGATCGAGATCAGGAGTCAGTTGGCATTTCGAGTTCGTGCGTGATATCACGCTTTATCAAATGTGACCGATGATAAAATATATTCGATATAGATTATTGCGAACGCAAAATTAATCCCATACCACATAAATGTTATTTCAATAAGTTTAATCGTATAGTTATACCTATGATTAACAAATTAATACTTTTCGGCACGGCACCCAAAACACTGAGCTTGTACACCGCCGTACACCGTGTACGCCATTGGACCGAGCAGATCGTCCGCGCGCGTGTCTACACCCATTATTGATATGGGTCACGCCGCATCATACGTTGTTTCCGTTCCCTTCTGTGCGCGGCTGGTTAGTCGGCCGACTGCAACACGTATGGATCTAACGGCTCTGACGGTGACCAATGGTCCCGGACGCACTTCAGTCCAGGGCTGAAGGTTTTAAGGTTTTTTAAGAAGTGCGCAAAACTTAAAACTCAACCCCCTCCCCATATTCTTAAAAATATTATTCTCTGTGTATGATTATAAGCCCCACTGTGCAATAATATTGTGATAGTAAAATATTAATAATAATAAAACCTAATCTGATGATTGACCTCTACCTGCACTCGGCTATGAAACTGATAACTACAATTTATTTTTGTGAGAAATTTTATTTATAGATAGTATTTACCCGCAGAACCTTTGTAGGAGCTTGAACGTTTTGTGGAACCTCAATATTTTTTCTATAATACTCGTATAAGTGCAGACATATGTTTTGTACACTTTAATGAGTGGGTTATCGGACACTTCCGGCACAAGAGTGTCTTTAATATAAAAAAAACAAGACGGCTTTAACATTTTTTTATTTTGTTTCTTATTATTACAATATTATAAATTTACACATCAAAACTAAAAATTTAATATTTGTCTCTCATTACCTCTAAGATAGATTCAACGAGAAGATTGGAATCTTTCCATAGTTTTTTTCATAACTGTTTTTAAATCTGGAGTTATTCCTGAAAATTGGATTCGTAAGTCCGGAACCGCGTTTGGTTGATTTCGAAACTTATTCTTAGTCTTTGTATTCCACGAAAAGCTATAAAATACGCACCTCACATCGGGAAATGTGTCGATTCCAGTTCTACGTTCAAATCAAAATATTGCTAATTAATTTATATTTTCCCAAATTTCTCACGGAACCATTCGCCCAAGCTCACGGAACCCATAGGTTCCGTGGAACACCAGTTGGGAAACACTGATTTACAACTGCACATTTTTTGAATTAGAGCTACGCATTTTTCATTTAGATTTACGCACAATGTATGTCAAACGCACGTCAAAATAAGCTCTGCTTCAGTAGAGATTCGCCGCGGCGAGCAAGATTAAATCGATCGCGGACTTGTTGCACACGCGAGACCTCTCCCGTATTCGCGGGGTGGAACGTGATTGCGTACGTTTGTTCTTTTTGGCAACACGATTGCTTACGTTTGTAGAAGGGTAACAAAAGGTGGGTAAGAAAAATGAATAAACACGATTGCGTATGAAATTGTATGCAGGAATGTTAAATTTACCAATTTCACCGTATTATATCTAAAATACATGAATACATGTAACATGTAACAAATTCTATAAAAGTCATAAAAAAAATTAATAATAAAATTAAGATAACTAAATAAAAGAAAAGTAATTAATAAATAAATAAAATCGACAGTTTTTATTTTAATAAAATTATTGTTAATAAATTATTTGAAAATGCTTAAATTTTGATTCACAATAAATTTGGATCTATAACATATTACTTTTACTGAAACTCGGAAAATATCGTATATTATAATGAAAATAACGAAATTTCGTTATATCTGATATATTTGATATCATTAACAATAAACATAGGTAATAAAAGCAAAAAAACACAAAGTATTTATTGTGACTTTTTCAAGTTCACTTGTAAAGGCATGTGGTATAGACCAATACCGGTATGAAAATTGGTATCAACTCTCAAAATTTCAAACACAATAGTATAGTTAAAAATCAGGTAAAACCATACGGAATCGTGTAGTTTAAAAAGGTATCGCCGATAACGAACGTACGCAATCGTGTTTTACCCGTATCCGCGTACCAACATCCCGGTGTTTTGCCTGAGATTTGCAATTTTTCGTGAACGCTCGCCTGGACGATTTCAGACACACGTTTGCTGCTTTTGGTGTGCCGATCTGTGCAAACCGACTCGAAAATTTCGTGAACCAGTCGTGCGCGATATCCGTTACGTAAGCGATTGTTTTCACGACCCCCTGATGACTAAGATTTCAACGCACGCTCTCAAACGCCATGTTGCGCGCGACTTAAAGTTCTGTTGAGCGCGTAGACGCACGCAACGGTGTGTACCGCGCACGGGGTTTCTGCCCACGCGCAATACCGTAACCTAACCCAATCCGTATAAAATATCGGGTGTTTCAAAAAGAACGCAGTATTTCAATCGGCTATAAATTAAATTTATTTCTTTTAAAAAAAACATAACAAATATATCGTTCTCTTCGGAAGAAGTTAAGGTTTAACGGTGAAAAACCATATGACCCTAGTGGGATAAAAATAGCGGTTCTGATACCTAGGACTAGTGAGAGGTGGGTGGAGGGACTTGGGACTAGTGATTAGGTATCAGAACCGCTATTTTTATCCTACTGATCCTCCCTACCAGTCCTACAGGCGATTATTCTTTCCGTAAAATTTATCATCACTCAATCACACATTGCCCCATCAAGTTCGTTGAGGATACGACGAATTTCTTGCTCGTAATTTAGTTTATCTCCATAAGAAAAAAACTGTTCAGAAAATTCTCACGCAGCAGGGCAATTGTTTCACTTAAAGTGTGACAAGTTGAAAACAAACATTTTTTATGTTTATTTAGTCCAAATAGGGCTAAAAAAAATTATTGAGATCAGTAGATATTCTTTTATGATTACAACAAGACGGTGCAACTTGTTACACTTTAAGGGAAACAGTTCCTTTGCTGCGTGAGAAGTTCCCAGACAGACTAATCTTGTTGCATGGCCAAAACTACACATAAAGTCGGTCTTACGACTTGACGCCGTGTGAATTTTTCTTATATGGATACACTTAGTCATGAGCTTACCAGAACAAAGTTCGAAATGTCTTGGTACTTAAGCAAAAAATTCTTCGTGTCCTCAACGAACTTGATGGGGCAATGTGTTATCTAGTGATGATAAATTTTACGGAAAGAATAATCGCCTGTAGGACTGGTAGGGAGGGTCATATGTTCGATATTGTTTTTCACCGGTAAACCTTAACTTCTTCTGAAAGATATATTTGACATGATTTTTTTTATAAGAAATTTAATCTACAACAGATTTATATCCTGCATTATTTTCGAGCCACTCTATATATTATAACATTTATGGTGTAATAATTGTACGTATTATTCATACGAATTCATGTGCGTGCGTGCGTGCGTGCGTTCGTGCATGTGTGTGTGTGTGTGTGTGTGTGTGTGTGTGTGTGTGTGTGTGTG